>NC_058409.1:11074879-11191304 GCF_002201575.2 Neomonachus schauinslandi
TGGACATGCCATCATGAAATTTTAGAAACATAAAGATAAAAAAAAAATCCTAAATAAATAAATAAAATCCAGAGGGGGAAACCAAATGAATAATCAAAATTCAAAAATTGGTTTTCCAAAAATAAAGAAATATCATATTAGCATTGGATTTCTCAATAACAACCTCGATTTCTATAAAACAGTGGAACATTGTCTTTAGAGTTCTGATGGAAAATATTCTGAACCTGAATAAGTATATTCAATCAAATTAACATTCTTGTGGACAGGCAAAAAAAAAAAAATCAGACAAGCAATCATTCAGTTTTATCCCCAGTAAAAAGCAAAAACAAAAACAAACAAAAAATGAAATAAAAGTCCCAGATGATGTTAATATGAAATTGGAGGAAGTTTCTTGCCTTGTTAAAGAAATTAAGTTAGAGGATATATTATTTCATAACAAAACAGTTCTTAAAAAATATTTAGCTAAGTAGAAATGTTCTCTATATGCAGGCATTGTGTAAGTCTTTTATAATGAGATTGTGTTTATTTATAACAGAGGTATTTCAAAAATCAATATTATAAAAAGGCAGAGGAAAGATGAATTGGAAACCAAGGAGGAGGCTGTGTGGTCAAATAACATGGAGACACAGGGTCTGAGCCTTCTATTTTCCTGAATAATTGGCCAGTGAAATAATGCAAAGTCATCTGCATATTAAGCTTTATTTTCTTAACCTTTGTTTTCATTATATCTGACCTTGGCAGGCAAGAGGTAAAGGAAGGATTGATGAATCACCTGGGACTTTAAACTGAGTAAGACTAGATGTATAGAACCATGCTTGACTTTATAAAACCCCAGTCAGATAAAATGTATAAAAAAGAAAGAATAATGTAAGGCTCCAAAGAATTTCATATCAAATGTTCACTGCCTGATTGCTGGTCTCACCAGTCACTGTTTTGAAGTATATTTTGTACAACCTTATATCACTGTGTTTTAGAAATCATCCTCTCTAGTGGTATTTTTTTTTTTAAGCTAAAGGAAAGAACACAAAATAGAATCAGCTTAAAGAAATTAGAATTTTGCAAAACTCTGGAGACCAAATTTGGATGGGATTTAGTTTTTCCTATTAATGATTTTACTTTCATTTCCTATTAATGATTTTACAACTCATGATATGAACTGATAATATCTTTCTTTGAAATGTGAATGATAACAGCTTTAAAGTGTATATAGCAGTATGCTGGTATGTCTCAATATGCAGTTAAGCCAAATTTACTTTGGACTTTGGTATATATTCATGAGGGAGGAAATGTGAAAACTAGCATGTGTTTCTATATGATACTATTTTGGGTTCATCCTGTTCAATTCACAAATAATTTCCAGTAGTACTCTGCTTTGAAACAGGATTTCATAATGACAATTTCCTTTTTGATTTAATTATGTTCCTCAATTCTCTTCCTCGTTTTGAAAATGTTCCCTGATGATCTGTCATGTGAAGCATTCTTTCTAGCTGTGGTGAAAATATAAGGATGGATAAATGATCTTCCGCCAAGCTTAAAGACAAAACCAATCAAGCAAACAAATAAAAACATGCTATTGGAGGGGAGGTGAGTATCATAATTGTGCTGCCTCCCTGCAGAATCCATCCCTTCACAGACAGACACAAATTAGAAACAGTTGTTTTCTGGGCACACAGGACCTGTTCACTACAACTTTTAGTTTCATACTCATCATTGAGTATTTATCATAATTATAAATTATGAAGTACCCACAGCCTCGTCTCCTATGATAACAGGGAATCTTGTACAAAAATTCAATATAAGACAAGGAGAAATGGAAAATTGAATGAAGACATTATGAAAGAGGTTTCAAAGAATAATTGATGCCTTTGGCTATCTTTTTAACTAGAAAACAATTTAGAACCCAGAACTCCAACATTCATTAATTTATCTGTTGCATTAGCAAGAACTTGAGGATGCTCTGAAGGCACTCCCTGCCTACAGCTCTCTTCTGGATGTTCCTTTATAAATGGGACTCAGTGTCATCTACTACTTAGAGGGGCTCAGGAATGGGAGTCCGACCCAAGCTAAACCAATGAACCATCATGCAGCTCAGAACAAGAGTTCTGCCAAACTTTGGGGACTCTACACCTAGTAGTGACTGGCTGAACTAATCAACTCTTACTCTTCTTGGGGACTTTAAATGTGAAGTATACGAGGTACTAGAATTTATTAAAATAGCACAGAAGCTGAGACACAGAGGGAGACTGCCATAAAAACATGAGCTATGAGAAAGTAGGTATTATAATGTAAGGGAAAGAGTAGAATGTGGAGTCACTAGGGAGTTGTGGCAGCCACAAAAGAAAGAGAAGAGCTGGATTACCACATGCATGAAACACTAAGGAATGAAGTGTCAGGTGCTTCTCTTGAGGATTAGGTAGATAAACTCAGGTTAGAGGGTTTACTCTTACCTGTTCTGTAATTTGTGAGGCCTGCCAGCAAGACTTTTGATATTCCCAGCAGACTTCACTTCTCTCCATAAAATCTTTTTTTTTTTAAGATTTTTTTTTATTTATTTATTTGAGACAGAGAGAATGAGAGAGAGAGAGCACATGAGAGGGGGGAGGGTCAGAGGGAGAAGCAGGCTCCTCGCCGAGCAGGGAGCCCGATGCGGGACTCGATCCAGGGACTCCAGGATCATGACCTGAGCCGAAGGCAGTCGCTTAACCAACTGAGCCACCCAGGCGCCCACTCTCTCCATAAAATCTTAAAGTAAGTCTCTCCTCATTCCCCCCGCCCTTCCCCCCACAACTATCAGTTGTGTTAACTAAAGTAACCTGAGAGTGTCTCTGTCCCTTACCATACAACAGGGTCCTTTCCGTATATAGAAGTAGCCTGGAACAAGATAGACCTGACTGTGTGTTTCCACGGTCAGTCATTCCAGGTCTGTTTTCTCTGCCACATATGCTTATTGAAGGATTTATAGAGACTGGCTTACTGAGGGAATACCTCCACTAATAGAACCCAACATCCTTACATAGGCACAAATAGCCCTCATGTCATGTTTTCTGTAGCTTTCTGCTAGCAACACTGTTGGAGTGAAAGCAACCAGTATGGCCATTCAAGGATGGACATTGGTCATGACCTATATGGTTTGCTTCAAAGTTACTTCCTAAGTTTCATAAATGTTGTCTTCAGAAACAACCTGTATGAAATGTTAAGAAGCTAAAAAGGCAAATGTTTCCCACCAGAAAATAATATTTTCCTTGGAAAAATTTGCTTCAAAAGTCATCACCCATGGTCTGTTTTACCCTTTGTTTCAAAATGTGTGCTCCTAATTGAATGAGGTAAATTCCTCAGGCCAGATAATTCTGATTTGTTTCATTACTTTTCTAATCTTTAATATCCCTTAACACACTTTTTAAGTCTCTTAGTATCTTTTTATATGAGGGGAAAACCACATGGCAGGTGAAACGTTGTTTACTTGAGGGTCATTTCATTCTGACATGGTATTAGTGATCATTATCTGAAAATGAGGGACAGAGACAATGCAGGAAATGCTGACCTAAAGTTATGTAATGATTTGTTAGTTCTTATTAGTATTATTTCAAAATAATAAGAAAATGTATTATTAGCCAGAAGATGAAGTGGACATGCTTCTAATGTCTACTTCCTAGGATTTCTATCACATGGGGATAATTTAAAACATACTTCATTACAAACCAGATCAAAGCAGCAAAATTATGATTTTCTAAGGGATATTAACAGTTTTTGATAACCATTGATAATATGTATAGGTAAAAAAAAAAAGTTTACAACACAATTATTTTAAAATGACAATAAGTTTAAATCATAAGAATGGTAAGTGAAGGAAGCTGCCCTATACTAGATAATAAAGCATCCTCTAACTCTCCCATGTTAAAATAAAGCAGAATTTTGCACAGAAGGGAAAAATCAATCAACAGAATAGAGATTGAAGAAGTAGTTCCAAATGTATGTGTAGTTATATATGACACAGATGTCATTAAAGTGATTTATATAATGATGATGCTCGCATAGTTGGTTATCCATACGGAAAAATTCAGCCTTACACCTTGTCCCATTTGTAAAAATGAATTGTAGTTGGATTGGATAGAAATTTAAAAATAAATATAAATAAAATACATGTATTGAGAAATCCTTATTAAAAGATAGAACATTCAAAAGCCATTAAAGATAATACAGACATTCATCCAGAAAAGATTGGCTGAACACCTACTCTGTGACTGGCCATATTCAAGATGCTAGTGATTCTCTAATAAATAAAACAAACAGCCCAGCTTTTGATAGAGTGCACATCCTTGTGATGGGCACCAAGCAAATAATGGAATAATTTTAGGTAGTGATACTTGTTGAAAAAATATCAATTTTGGAATATTTTACAGTATAAACAGGAAATGGACGGCTACTTTCAATAATATGACCAGAGAGGCCTCTCTGTGGGGAATGACATTTAAATTGAGACCTAAATAATAAGGAGACACACCATAGAAAGTTCTAGAAAAGAGCATTAAACAAAGAGAAAAGAGGAAGTCTAAAGTTTGGCAAATGCAATGAATTAAAGAACTGAAAGCCATGTGATGTGGTGAGGAGGAATGCAGTGAGCAAAAGGGAGTCTGGTAAAGAGTTTGAATTTGACTTTAAGTACATTGGCAAGCTATCAACAAGTTTTAAGACCAAAATAAATTGTTCTGATTTTAATTATAAAAATATTCTATTACTCTGATGTTTGCAGAATGGATAGTATGGGACAAAACAGATGAAGGGAAGTTTTGCTGGGTATCACCCTAACTCAGGTAACAGCTGATGGCACTTTGGGTTAGAAGAATAACAGTAGGTATCAAGAGAAGCAGATGGACACAAAGCATATTTGACAGAATTGGCTAAAGGAGTCATTGAAGGGTATCAAGGAAAGAGAGGAAGGAAGAATAATGATTAAGGATTTTGGCTTGAGCATTTGAGCTAACGAAGGTGCCTGCAGTCTACTGAGATGGGGAGGGATATAGGGATGGCAAGGGTGTGGGGCATGGACTGCAGAACAGCTCTTCTGGACATGGGAAATTTCAAATGCATATTTGATCTGCCAGTGAAGATGTTTTGCAGGCAATTACTCATATTGGTCCAGAACTCAAGGAAGAGGTTAGTTAGGACTAGAGATAAACTCTTTGGAAACCTCTGCATACAGATATTTAGAGCCACAAGACTAGATGAGATTGCTAAAAGAGAATATATAGATGAAGAGGAAGGATATATTTTCCTGCATAAAGATTCAAGTAAGTAGGCATAGCTAACATAAAGGGTTGAGTGTTGAAGGTTAAACGGGAAAAACATCTTCAATATACTTAAGCTAAGGGTAAATATTTCTAATTTTAAAAGAGCTACCATAGATCAAGAAAGAAAAATAAGATAAACAGGTCAATGAAAAAAATGGATAAAGGATTTCAATGGGCTTTTCATTATAGAGGAAATTCATTTGGTCAATAAATACATGAACAGATGGTTAACCTCACTAGCAATGAGGGAAATGCAAATTATAACAATTGGATATCATTTTTCATTCATCAGATAAGCAAAAGTTGAGAGCATTAAGTCCTTTGCTGGTAAGGGCTTTTGGAAATGGTTACTTCTAATTGCTGTTGGAAATATTAATTTTTAGAGAATCTTGGGAAATATATTTGGCCTATTCCTGAATTGAATATACATATTCTCTGACTTGGCAATTTTCAATTTTGAGATTCTATTTAAGTGCTTAAAGACACGTTTATCAAGATGTTAATAATGATAATTGTTTTAGAATGATGAAATAAATTGAAAGTTCATAGGGGAGCAAAATATAATATACTCATGCTATGGAATATTATGTAGTTATAAAAAAGAATTATTCTAGATATTTGCAATAAATCTGAAGTTTTTTGGCAATAAATCTGTTTTTTAAAATAGAACTTGGACTCTGTTTTAAAGTAAAATATGTGTGTGTGTGTGTGTGCATATAAAGCTCATCATTTTAATTGACCTTTGTGTTACTTTAGTTGTTGAAACGATGTACTACATTTGTAATCATGTTAAATATAAATGCAATCATTGTTCAAAAGGGAAAGTGTAGTTTTTTTTTTTTTTAAGGAAATGGGATAAATACATTTTTAGAACCTATTGATATTAAGAAATTCCTCTGGTAATTGTTTGTTACCATCGTGTGAACTTACGATTTTTTAATTAAGTATAATTGACATATGATACTACATTAATTTCAGGTGTACAACACAGTAATTTGACATTTAGATACCTTATGAATGCTCCCCACGGTAAGTGTAGTTACCATCTGTCTTAATACAAAATTATTATAATCTTATTGACTATTATTGCCTATGCTGTACTTTTCATCCCTATGACTTATGTATTTTATAAGTTGAAGTTTCTACCTCTTAATCCCCTTACCTGATTTTGCCTATCCCTCCACTCCTGTCCCCTCTGGTAACCACCAGTATGTTCTCTGTATTTATGAGTCTTTTTCTGTGTTTTTGTTTTTGTTTTTTTTTGCTTATTTATTTTTATTTTTTAGATTGCACATATAAGTGAAATCATACGATATTTGACTTTCTCTGACTGACTTATTTCACTTAGGATAATACCCTCTACATTCATCTGTTGTCACAAATGGCAAGATCTCATTCTTTTTCATGGCTGAGTAATATTTCATCACATCTTCTTTATCCATTCATCTCTATCTTCCATATCTCAGTTATTATAAATAATGCTGCAGTAATCCTAGAGGTACATATATCTTTTCAAATTAGTGGGTTTTTTTTTTCCTGTTAAATGCTCAGAAGTAGAATTGCTGGATCATAGTGTATTTCCATTCTTTAATTTGAGTAACCTCCCTACAGTTTTCCATAGTGGCTGCATCAATTTACTTTCCCACAATAGTGCACGGGCGTTCCTTTTGCTCTGTATCTTTTACACCATTGTTTCTTGTCTTTCTGACACTAGCCATTCTGACAGGTGTGAGGTGATACCTCATTGTGGTTTTGATTTGCATTCCTCTGATGATGAGTGATGTTGAGCATTTTTTCATGTGTCTGTTGCCATCTGCAAGTTTTCTGTGGAAAAATGTCTATTCAAGACCTTGGTCCTTCTTTTTTTTTTTTTTAAGATTTTATTTATTTATTTGAGAGAGAGAGAGAGAGAGAGAGAAACAGCATGAGAGGGGATAGGGTCAGAGGGAGAAGCAGGCTCCCCGCTGAGCCAGGAGACCGATGTGGGACTCGATCCCAGGACTCTGGGATCATGACCTGAGCCGAAGGCAGTCGCTTAACCAACTGAGCCACCCAGGTGCCCAAGACCTTGGCCCTTCTTTTAATCAACTTGCTTCTATGTTTTGGTGTTAAGTTATATGAATTCTTTATGTATTTTGGATATTAACACCTTATTGGTCTATCATTTGCAAATATCTTATCCCATTCGGTAGGTTGCCTTTTCATTTTGTTGATGGTTTTCTTGGCTCTGTGAAAGCCAAGTCAGTTCATTGTAGTCTCAATTATTTATTTTTGTTGTGGTTTCCCTTGCCTGAGGAAACATATCCAAAAAAATATGGCTAAGATTGATGTCCAAGAGTTTACTGCCTATGTTTTTCTTTTAAGGGTCTTATGGTTTCAGGTCTTCCATATAGGTGTTTAATCTCTTTTGAGTTTATCTTTTTGTATGGTGTAAGAAAGTGGTCCATTCTCATTCCTCTGTAGGTAGATGTCCAGTTTTCCCAATACTGTTTATTGAAGAGACTCTCTTTTCCCCACTGTATATTCTTGCCTCCTTTGTCATAGATTAATTGACCATATATGCTTGGTTTTATTTCTGGGCTCTCTGTTCTATTGATGTATAGGTCTATTTTTATGGCAATAACATACTGTTTTCATTACTATCATTTTGTAGTATCATTTGAAATCTGGTTTTATAAAATTTCCAGCTTTGATCTTATTTCTCAAAATTCCTTTGGCACTAGAGGTCGTTTGTGGTTCCATACAAATTTTAGGACTGTTATTTCTAGTTTTGTGAAAAATACTGTTGGTATTTTACTAGGGATTGTATTAAATCTATAAATAGCTTTTGGTAGTATGGACAGTTTAACAATATTCTTTAAATCCATAAGCACAATGTATCTTTCTATTTATTTAGGATGTTTTCAATTTCTTTTATCAGTGTCTTATAGTTTTCAGAATATAGATCTTTTACCTCCTTGGTTGAATGTATCCCTAGGAATTTCATTCTTTTTGGTGGAATTTTAAATCATATTGTTTTCTTAATTTCTCTTTCTAATAGTTTGTTATTATTGTATAAAAAACACAGTTTCTTCTTCTGCATGTTAATTATGTATCCAGCAAATTTACTGAATTCCTTTATTAGTTCTACTAGTTTTTCAGTGGAGGCTGTTGAATTTCCTATATATAATATCGTGTCATCTGCAACAGTTTTTGGGAGTCACAGTATAGTTGGTCTGGTAATAAAGAGTACCTTATCCAGAGGCAAACGTAAAATAAAATAATAAACCGAAAATAAAATTCTAGCCAGGATGTTTGGTGCTCTTCAGAAATGAAAGCAGAGAACCGATTTTATTAGAGTTTTTTGCCTCTCAACAAGGGAGTCAAACCACTAAGAACCATGACTATCAAAACATCACAGGATCTATTCACTTTGTATTTCCATACTTTTGTTACTATAACAGAAGAGTTGATTTACAGACTTTTCCATATTAGACTGTCCTAGATTTGAATCTGGCTTTGCCACTTCCTAGCTGTATAACCTTGGACAAGTTGTTGCAATACTCCTTGCCTTTGAATCTTTATCTCCAGAGATTGATAGTGATGCAGAACCTAATTCTGATGGAAGATGACATATATGTCACATCATAATAGTAATAATAATAATAATAGTTAATAACAATGTTGAAGTTACTACGTATCTTTCATCCAAGTGCTTTGTAGTTACCAAATCTTTTCTTCTTCAGAACCTTATGGTTGAAATACTTATGAAAAGAATAACACTGTTATCTGTATTTCAGAGATGATGAAATGTTCCTTTAACTGAAGAACAGTTAGCTAGTTACCCAGCTAACATAGTGGAGCCAGAATGCTATCCTGAGCAGTATTGTTCCAAAGCTATTCATTTTTGCACTTGTCCTCTTTAAAGAGATCTCCATCCTTCTGTATATCATCGCTAATACCTATAGCATGTTGGAGGCATTAGGGTCAAAAAGCAAAATAGCCTAAGTGAAGAAGAGGAGATATCCATTCACAGTTTATGTATACTGTCCAAAGTTCACATGTTATAACTTAATCAAGTACTGTTTTCCTTTATCCAGTCTTCCATACACATATGTCTTTTATCTCGACAATGATAAAGTAACCTTCTTGATAGCGTGAAGTATTCCAGGATTCTTGATTTTTACCAATATTTATGGCTAATAGATTACTCATATTCCATTTGTACTCTCTCTCTGATCATATAGTAAACAATCAATGCATAGATATTGATCTGAAGCCTTAATGGTAGCCAGGCCTTTCCAGTCTGCCAAGTTGATTGGCATGCATTTCAGATCAGGTCAGCTTTCAGTGGAATATATGTCATTTATAAATTCCCTCTGGTTGTCTCACACCACTTAATTTTCCGTGTTCCTGCAGATGTCTGCTTGCAGTAAGAAAACTCAACTCTTGAGTTGAATGTAAGCAAAGTATTCCTCTTGTTAGAGAACATGGAGATCCACTGCAGAACAGTTCACATAAACATTGAACTTATAAATAATCTTCACCTTGGCATAAATACAATCATAAGGGATCCAAGGTGAATGGTGTTAAAATCTAGGAAAACAAAGGCAGATGGACAGTTTGCACCAAATGGTCTCCTGGGCATAAGTACACACAAAAAGATGCAAACAGTTGAACAAAAGTGCAAGTCTGTTCAAGATGTGATTTTACAAGCTAGTGAAGACCCAAATGAAAAACGTACATTGCATCAGGATTTGAAGATCCCATTTGGCACTATCTCACCAGTTTTCTTTGCCTGCTTTAAAAAAAAAAAAAATACCCATTTGTTACAGATATTCAACCTCTGCATGTCCTTGCTTTCCTGAATTAATTTTTTTTTAATTTCCTGACAAGTAAAACAGGAATATTGCAAACTAGAATATTGCAGTCAGCTGCTTGCTTAACTGTCTCTCTTCTGAAATGCAGCTAGGCAGGCAAAGTGCTGACAGGTCAATTACTATGAGGAGGGAAATCTGGGGAGATGCATTCTGGGGAAGGTACTAAACCTACCAAGAAGCAGATGCCTCAGTCCGATGCTTTCTGATGCCTCTCTATACAAGTGGGACTGATATGGGGCCTGATGATGTGTAATGATTGAGTATACTGTTAGTGTGAATAAGCACTCACACCTTTAAAGGGAATATACCATAGAGAAGGCAGGACTCATGCTCTTACAGAGGACTTCTCATGGCCCTGTGCCTTTGCAACCCATGCCTGAGATCTGTATACACTATTCAGCAAGTATGTATTGGGTGTCAGCTCTGCACGCGAAGAATTTGGGGATATAAGGGAAGAGAAAACAAAGCAGTGTCCCTGCTTTCATTGAGCTTATATTCCAATGGCAATAAATCACAGTAAACATGTTAAATAAATTAGTGAGACAAGTAGTAGGGTCTATGATTTCCTGCTTTTTAATTTCTTTACAAACTAAATAACTTTTAAAAGTAAAGATTGTAACTCGGTATTGTAGGGTTGACAATGGGTAACAGCTAGAGAAAGATATATGTGGTAGAATGGTTTAGTGGAAATACATTGTTGCATTTTATGGGACACAGTGCAGTCTGAATTCTTTGAGGACTGAGATAAATCAAGGAGGCATATTGGAATCCCTAGAACAGCCACCAAAAAAGGAAAGCAGTAACTAAAATGTCAATGGATAAATTAGAATTAGAATTTTAATAAGATATTCAGCTAATCCAAAAAAAAAAGGAATTGCAGAAAGAACATAGGAACAACAAACAGGTGACCTGGATGAAAAACAGCAAATGCCTAAATTAATTAATGTCAGTAATTTGATCAAATGCAAATGGACTACACATTGCATAAGAAAACAATGTGTGAAATACATTAATGCCAGAAGACAGACTTTGAATATGGAGACATAGATAGTTTGAAGCCATATTATGGTTAAAAGATGTGTCATGCAAGCTGCACAATACAGCTGTAGGGACTCTATTATTATCAGATAATATTGATTTCAAGATGGAGTATTAGAAGAGATAATGATAAAAGGTAATGATGAAAAATGTTTAATTCAAAAGAAAGTCTTCACAGTTACAAATGGACATGTGCCAAATGACGTAGTTTCAAAATGGATGAAACTGGTATTGACAGATCTTAAAGGGAGACAAAGACAAATCTACAAATGGAGTTGAAGATTTTAACACCATGCATTAGTATTTGGAAGAAACCTAGACAAAAAGACCAATATGGGGGGGCACCTGGGTGGCTCAGTCAGTTAAGCGTCTGCCTTCAGCTCAGGTCATGATCCCGGGGTCCTGAGATCGAGCCCCACATTGGGCTCCCTGCAGGAAGCCCACTTCTTCCTCTGCCAGTCCCCCTGCTTGTGATCTCTCTCTGTCAGATAAATAAATAAAAATCTTAAAAAATATATATAAATATGGGTATAGAAGATTTGTGAACAGTGTTGGAATTCACCTTGACCTTACCTAATTGCATACAGTGTTGGAATTCACCTTGACCTTACCTATCACCATAGGCAACACTTGCAGAATAAAGTCTTCGCAAGTATACATGGAATATTCATCAAAAATGGACTACAAAGGAAGTCACAAAATACAGATGACTGGAATCTTACAGAATACAATCTCTGACAGCAGGAGAAATAAATCAGAAATTGGTTAACAGTAAAGTTTGTTGGAAAGTCCCAATATTTGAATATTGAGCATCATACCTGTAAATAACTCATGAACCCAAGAGAAAAACTACAATGGAAGTGAGAAAATGTTTTAAACCAAATGATAATGAAAATACATCAGATCAAAATTTGTGAGATGCATGTAAAGTGTTTTTTATAGGACATCTATCAAGTGCTTATAATAGGAAAGAAGAAAAATCTACTTTTAGATTTTGTTCTCTCCTAAAACTTGGGGGAGTAAAGACATGTCAAGTTCTGCATCTGTGTTTAGGTAAATATATTTCGCTGGTCCTGGTTAGCAGAGAAATTTTCTTAGAGAAAAGAGATAGACCAGACATTTCATAGAGATTGCTTCCGCTTCGATAATTCTATCAGTATCTCCAGGAGTCTGTTGGGATCTGCTCTTCTCAGCCTTCATAGGGAATGTCCCTGCCCTACTCCCAGCCCACTGTGACTCAGTCTCTGCTCAGCCCTGGAGCCAGTCATGATAGGGCTAGGGTGCTTAGCAGCCTTATTGCACTAACCAGTGGAGCTTAGAATTCAGCATTTCCATTAATGGACAGTTCATGTTGGACTAAGATGTTTCCTTGAATGATCAGATAATCTCCAAGCCACCCTGTTTCCCATTACCTTTCTAGCTCTATAGCCCTGGGATTCTCCCTGTCCCATTTTTTCCCCCCTGTTAGGATGAGGGTCCTAAATCCAGCCCACTGGCTGTAGCTAACATCTTACCCTGGCCCAGGCTATTCCCTTCTTTAAAGGAAAGGGGGTTAGGGCAAAAAGATGATAACATTACTGTTGAAAATGGTATAGAAAGATAATGCAAAGACAGTGCTCTGTATCATGTCCCAGGGTATATAAACCTGTTCTGTTCTTTTCTCTTATCCATTGCAGATCTATGAATATTGATAGTATGCTTAAAAAGTGTTCACACATTCACACATGGAAACCACACAGGAGTATTTCTGCCACCTACTAGCTCTTTGGCAAGTAGGAAGATATTTCCTTTCTCACCAACCAAAGGAAACTGGGTCCTCAAGCTTTCCTTCGTGTACTTTTTTTCCTTGACACTTCCCCCCAACCCCTAGAAGGACTCTCTTGATTATTAAAGCCATTCCATCTATTTGTTGCATAGGCCAGGGGTCCCATGGCAAGAGCCCTGACCTATTAACTTATAGTCGCCTTTATATCTTGCAGGCTCTTAAGCTTATGGGCTTACAGGGGGCTCTCCACTCATGCTTTGTTTCAGAGCTTTCCTTTTTTTGAAGATCGAGGCTGAACAGCGTCTCTTCTGGATTCTGCTGAGACGTGAAAAGTGCTCAAGGGTCATGCCACCTGTCATGATCGTACTTAAAATTTAATCCCATCGTGCTCACTTCACAAAATTTCTTCTCCCACTGGAAAACCCATTTCCATGGAGAAATAGAGAAATATATTTACCCTCAGATCGGCACACTACCTATTTTTGTCAACCACACAATCCCCAAACCACTTCAGTAAGATAAACAGTGACAGCAAAGTCAGAGCTAAAGATTTTCCTTATTAAAAATTGCTGATTGCCTTTCCTTTCAGTGCAAAAATGTGCACCTTCTATACAAAGCCTGGCAATTCGAATGTAATTAAAACACATCCATTACCTCACTAGAATCCGGTGACACACAAAACTAGTTTAAATGGGCAAGGAGACCCCAAAAAAGCTTTTCAAACACCAGTGGGAAGTAATTTCCTGTAATTATTTGATAGTGATCAGGGCAAAGAAAATTTCATGAAATAGTTTCTATTTCCATGATCAATAGGGAAGTCTTCGTTGACACCTTAAAAATAGCTGGTAATAGGTAAAAAAACAACCCTTGAGAGATGGGATCAGCAGTCTGTATTTTGAAAGTATTGTGCCATATTTTTTTTAAAAAAATTATTCAGCTTCAAAAATCCACACTGAAGTGTGATACTAATCACCGCATGTCAGCTTATAGATCCTTCTTCACACCTGACTTTACATTATAGGCTCTGTTGCAATTATGGCTTAACTGCCTATCACCATAAATGCCTATGATCCTTGGTGGGACCTTAAAGCTGCCGTTGTAGCTTATGGTTTTTCTGACAATCTGAGAAAGGTGGCTTTTCCTTATTTTTGTTTTTATTATTATTTTTTAATATTTCCCTTCCTTGGCTATGATGTGAAAAAGGCTGCAGCATGAGCAGATTTATTATGGGGCAGAAGATGAAAAGCTGGTTGCTGACAATGAAAAACACACAACCACCACCAAAAACACGTTTGTTAATGTCCTGCTTTTTGGGTAAAGTCAGAGGCAGAAAGGTGGTGATCGGAAGAGTCTGTAGATTGTTTAATGGGTGAGTTGATAGGATTTAAATGTTAGGAATGTTCATCTGAAGCTATAGGTTTCTGAATTCTCTAGAAAAATCAGAAGCTCTTGAGTTAACAGACCTGGGTACTCTAGTGGTCATATTCAGCTGATTCTTCTGTTCAAAGTGACTTCTCTCTAGCTGGCCACCTGGTCTGTTTCATTATATATATATATATATATATATATTTTTTTTTTTTTCCCCTAGACACTGTGGGAAATATTTGAGATTCCTATGTAATTGCTTTGCTCCTTGTCACACAACAGTAGCTGAATAGTATCCTTAGGAAGGGTAACATAGCTGCTGGGCCTTCTGGATCATAATAGACAAATGAGTGTGTTAATTGGATTTAACAATTTTACTTAATGTTAACCCTAGCTACAACTTATTTGGGGGACTCCCAAGTCTCACAAATCATGAGCCTCAATGATTTAAGTCCCCAGACATTCATTTCTTAATAAGAAGGGGCTATTTACCTTGAAATGTCCATTCTCTATCAAATCTTGCCAAAGGAGTCAAGGTTGTGCCTGGTTTGTCTGGAGGAAATGCCTCACAGCCAGATGATAACCCCAGGAAATGATCTAGGAATCAAAAGGGTGCCTGTATGCCACCAAATTTTAGTTTGGTAGCAAAGTCAACTATCTTCAGTTTCCCAGGAACACTTGTCTCTTTTGTCCATGATCTCTGGACATTTCCATATCAGCCTCCCTCCATCTAACTTGTCAATTGGGATGGACTTTCTAAGATATTCAGAGAGGCAGAATTTACAGTGAGTTGAGTCTCCTACAAATTCATTACATTCTTATGACTTAACATTTCTAGTTATACCCCATGTTACTCTAGCTGACCGTTCCATGTTGAGGATTTTTATTACATTGCAAAGAGCACATGGGCTTTCTAGTCTGGAAACAAACCAACAACATGACTTTTACTCATGGCTCTATAATTTTTTTTTTTTTTTTAGCTATGTAACCTTGGCCAACTTGCCTTACCTCTCAGCACTTCACCCATAAAATAGGTATATAGTATTGCCATTTCATAAAGTTAGGAGGGTCATATAAGGTGATATATATGGCAATGAATTGCCACACTGCCTGACACTCAGTAGTCTTTCAATAAATACTAATTTCCCCTCCATTTAACAACAACAACAACAAAAGACCTTCTTCTCTTCATTGCTTTTCAGCATGTGCTTGTCACACTTCTTCATATTGAAAACCAGCATCTCTCCTTCCACTACCATAAAGGTGCGGCTCTATGGAATCTGATAAAGTATTTACTTACAGGTTTTAGTTGCAAGAGAGTCCAATTCAAATTTCAACAGTGAAAAGGATGCACTGGCTCACCTGAAAGCTCGGGGTATGGTTTGATCAAGGACCTAAATGACATGACCAGGGTTCAGTTTCTCTCTCTCCATTCATACAACTGCTGTCTCATTATTGGCACATGTCTCAGGCAGGCTTTACCCCATAATCCACAAATTGCTGTCACTCATACCAGAGACTATATGTATTCTCCTTTATATTCAATAAGAAATAGAAACTTAGCTCAGACCTAGGTCCCAGAATTGAGTATCGTTGACCTGATTAGCTTGAATTACATCATATGCCCACTTTAGCTGGGGAATTGGGATTTATTTATTAGTAGAGTAAATTTAGAGTCCTCTCCCATAACTATACATGAGGGATTTTTCTTTTCATCCAAATATCAGAGCTGGGAGATTTAAGCTTCTAATAGGAAGAGGAAAATGTGGAATGTGTGGTAAGAAAGCTGACAACAAATGGCCACCCAGCCAGAATTCATTCACCATTCAAGCCCAGCTTAAAAACATTTCCTTTATGATGCTGCATATTTTCCAGCTATATGCTGCCCTTTCCAGAACATGGATAATGCCTCCTTAATCAGTGTTCCCAGGGACATTCTCTCAGTTCTACTTAGTAAACTCATTCTCATTCTTCAACAGAGAGGAGTTTCATGGAGCCTCAGCCGGGGGGATTCAGAATTATGGCATAAACAGTGAAATTAAAATCCTGGTTCCCTGGGTCTGCTTCTTACCAGGTATAGGATTGATCATCATTTCTAGTACACAATTCTATCTTTCCCACCTGGAGGATAAAACATACTTAACAGTGTGCTTGGCACATAGAAAATGTCCAATAAATTAAATAATGGCTCTTCTTAAAGTAATGGACCATTTTTAGAGGATTTGTCTGTAAAACATTTCCCAGCTTCTCCCAAGCAAAGCCTTTGTCTCACATCTGTTACTTTGTCCCTCAGACAAGCACACAAAAATAAGTGAACGCATTGTGAGAAGCAACACATACCTGCCATTTATTTCCCCAGTATAAAACTAAACCCCTGACAGCAGAAAGTCACCCATTTTTACTTCTACCAGCCCATTAACATATTAATTTGTGTAAAAAATTGCCTGCTGGCCAATATTTATCATAGATTGCACCCTAAAATGCTCAGTCCAAGCTCCAGTGGTGTTGGATATTAACAAAATGGCACCGTCGAGATGCTCTGGGTGCTTTCCGTGTAATAGAAGGGTCAGTGAAAATGTAGGATCATGCATAGGAAAGGGATATTTTCAGCCCTCTAGGAGTTCCTCAGGGAGGGAAATCATTGAGGCTGAAGCAGAGGCAGTATCTTCCCCCATGGTAAATTCAGGCCAGCTCTGAGAAACACCTGGTTAGAAGCTCTGGGAAAATATTACTTTATTTTTTTCACCCTCTGGCTTTATTGAGGTATAATTGACAAAAATTATAGATATTTAAGGTGTGCCATGCAATACCTTGAGGTGTGTATACATCATGAAGTGATTACCACAATCAAGTTCATTAACCATTGCCTCATACAGTTACCTTATTTTTTTGTGTAGTGAGACTTGAGATCTACTCTCTCAGTAAATCTCAAGTATACAAGACAGTATTCTTAACTATAGTTACTGTGCTGTACATTAAGTATCCAGAACTTATCCATCCTCTGTAACTGAAACTTTGTGCTCTTTGATCATCATCTCTCTCTTTTCGCTACCCTAACGCCCTCAGCAACCACCATTCTACTCTCTGGTTTTAGGAGGTTGACTTTTTTATATTCCACGTATAAGTGAGGTGATCACATCCTAAGGGAAGCAACCTGTTTCCAGTCCTGGGCAAACTTAGAGGTGTGCTGGTATCTCCACCTGGAGAGAAGTAGAGAAAAGGCAGGTGTGTGCCGACTAGAAATATTAAGGCAAAGGGTGACAACCAGAGAACTAAAACATGTAGGAAAAATGGGAAGAACCACAGTACCGGCTACAGAAGATAAGTTTTACCTGTTAAAATTATGACCAGTGCCACCTCTTGTGAGATTCACTGGCCTTTTATATATTTTTCTTTCCACTCTTTTTCTTTCATCAACATAACCTCAAATCAATATGATTATTTTCCTTCTTTTACTTCACTTCAGATTTTCCCTCATTGCATCATTTCCTGCTGCTGGAAAATGAAAACACACACACACACACACACATTCACACATACTCTTTGACATTTTTATATGATTTGCCAATAACATCGCTTCCAATTTCTCCAATACTGCTATCTTAGCATCTGTAAGCATTTGGCATTGTCATTCTCATAAAAAGCACACTCCACATCCTTCCAAATTATGCAGAGGTTATCGAGGTATAACAATGCTACATCTGCTTTGATTCTAATAAATTCCAAACTATGAGTGTTAAATCTAAAATGTCTCTCTTCAGTAACCCATGCCATGTATAGAGAAAACACTCATTGTTTTTGGTTCTCTTGACTACTTCCCAGATCCCTTCATAAGCAAGTGGTTTGAATAAAAACAAAAGGTGTAAGAAACACTGTTTAGTCATTGGGCAGTGCTGAGACCAGAGACAGACTTCGCAAAGTGTGTAAACAGGAAATTGGTGGAAGGAATGATGACAGCTTGGTTGAAATTGTTTTTTTTTTTTTAAAGATTTCATTTATTTATTTGTTAGAGGGAGCATGGGCAAGAGAGAGTGAGCGAGAGTACACGCATGAGGAGCTGCAGGCAGAGGGAGAAGCAGGCTCCCTGCTGAGCAAGGAGCTCAATGTGGGACTCGATCCCAGGACCCTGGGATCATGACCTGAGCCGAAGGCAGCCGCCTAACCGACTGAGCCACCCAGGTGTCCCTTGAGTTGAAATTGTTAAAATGTTTCCATGTTATGGATACGCTTTTTCATGAACTTGTGAGCACCTTGCAGTTACAGGTACTTAATAAAATACTTCCCTCCCTGGAATGTTTCTAATAAATAACACACAGGGTTTTCCACTCATCCACCCCATAAAGGATGAACTGCCTTCTTCCCATGAGTATCTGAAGGGAATTTCAGATTAGGAGATCATTTCTATATAGCCAAGCAATGCAAATTTTTTAAGGGCTTTGGCTTTTTATTTGTAACATTAGATTGTTTCTTGTAAGTGATTTCCCTTCATCTGCACTTATAGCTTTATTTTTTGCACGTAAGTTTTAAGAGAAGTGATCTTAGGAAGGACTAATCCTTATAGAAAGGACTGAAGCCATCATAAAGCTGGAACTAAGGATATAAGAATTTTCTGGCCAGCTTTGCTACATTAACTTAAAAGACAGCTCTGGATGTCACATTGCTTTGCTGAGTTTTGGTAGCATGAGTAAAGTAATTGAGATTGAACCAGATGAAAAATAGTATTTTTGTATTGTTGGACTCTTAATTGCCACAACTTGACATATGTTATCTTTAATCTCTACAATAAAATCCTGAGAGGTATATTTTAGCAAATGAAGAAACTGAAGCTGGAACAGGATGAGCAGTAATAGCTTAAGTTTACTCAGGACTAAGGGGTAGATTTTTTTGTTTTGTTTTGTTTTTGGGGTGTTGAGTTTGATAAATTCTTTATAGATTTTAGGTATCAGCCCTTTATCTGATAAGACAGTTGCAAATATCTTCTCCAATTCCAAAGTTGTTGTCTTTTGGTTTGTTGACTGTTTCCCTTTACTGTGCAAAACCTTTTTAGCTCAATGAAGTCCCAATAGTTCATTTTTGCTTTTGTTTCTCTCACCTTTGGAGACGTGTCTAGCAAGAAGTTGCTGTGGCCAAGGTCAAAGAGGTTGCTGCCTGTGTTCTCCTCTAGGGTTTTGATGGATTCTGGTCTCACATTTAGGTCTTCGTCATTTGGAGTTTATTTTTGTGTATGGTGTAAGAAAGTGGTCCCATTTCATTCTACTGCATGTAGCTGTCCAGTTTTCCCAACACCATTTGTTGAAGAGACTGGCTTTTTTTCCATTGGACATTCTTTCCTGCTTTGTTGAAGATTAGTTGACCATAGAGTTGAGGGTCCATTTCTGAGCTCTCTATTCTGTTCTATTGATCTATGTGTCTATTTTTGTGCCAGTACCATACTGTTTTGATGATGATAGTTTTGCAATAGAGCTTGAAGTCTGACATTGTGATGCCTCCAGCTTTTTTTTTTTTTCTTTCAACATCCATTTAGCTATTTGGGGTCTTTTCTGGTTCCATACAAATTTTAGGAGTGTTTGTTCCAGCTCTATGAAAAATGCTGATGGTATTTAATAAGGATTGCTTTGAATGCATAGACTGCTTATGATATGGATGGAACTAGAGGGTATTATGCTAAATGAAATAAGTCAGAGAAAGATAAATACCATATGATTTCATTTATGTGGAATTTAAGAAATAAAACAGATGGACATAGGGGAAGCGAGGGAAAAATAAAGTAAGATGAAAACTGAGAGGAAGGCAAACCATAAGAGACTCCTTAACTATAGGAAACAAACTGAGGGTAGCTGGAGGGGAGATGGGTGGGGGATGGGGTAACTGGGTGATGGGCATTAAGGAGGACACATGATGTAATGAGCACTGGGTGTTATATGCAACTTAGAAATCACTAAATTCTACCTCTGAAACTTAAAAAAAAAAAGACTAAGTGGTGGAATGAGGAGTTTAAGCTCGTAAAAAAATAAATAAATAAGAAATAAGAATTTGAAGCTAGTCCCCCTCTGGTTCTACAAACCATTGTCACCTTACTAGGCTACAGTAATCATCCCTTAGATGGTAGCCCTAAGATTTTGTCACTATATTCAAGTAAAGATTCTTGTCTCCCCAAAGAGCAGTTCAAAAACTTTAAAAAGAAGCATTTATTGAATGCCTATTTTAACCCACTTGAAGGAACTGATGAAAAAAGATACTTCTTTTTTAAAGAGGAAAGGTAAAATTTCATTGCACTTAAGGAACATAAAAGCATCTAATGCAGAAGGCAAAAATAAATACAAGGATAATTACAGTGCAACATGTTGAATAATTGGATATAAGGGCACCTGTTACTTTATCTCACACTCTAGTAATTTCACTAAAAGCATCTTGAGACTAGAGGCACTCTCCTGATCAAATACTGCATTTCCTCTACAGCCTAGTATTTGGATGAGCATCCCTCATGTTGTTAAAGGAAAAATCACAATCAGATTGTTGAAATCACTGTTACATAAGTGACATTATCAACTGTACTGCCAAGAAATAAAAATACTTAATTTTAAAAATATTTGCTCTGGATATTAAAAGTAGCCTAAAGCAAGAATCCCTGTGGAGAAAGACACTTACACAGTGCACAATCTTTGCAGAGCATCAAGGACTGAACACAGGGGCTATGGGGGCCACTCCATTTGTTTTACAGTTAGTAAAGGGCCAGAGAGCTTGGGAGGAAGTGGGAAATGGATTGTAAGAATCTTCAAGGAAGGTAGTCAGAAGCTAAGCAAAAGGTAGTTCAGGCAGAGGTCGACGAAGAAAGATATTGTTATTTCAATGAACAAGAATCAATGGAATATTAGGAGTTAGCAGTTGCAGTTATAAATAATAAAGGTAAGCATTCAACACCCAACAGAAATTTGGAAATACTTTTCATTGATAGCCAAAAATATTCCCTGCAAGAGGACACTCATCCTGAGCTAGGTTGTTTAGAACAACCCATCCTTGGAGTACAAGAGGATGTGGCCGTCAGGTGTCATTGAGGGGATCCTTACATATATTACTTGGCTAGAAGTAGGTGGCTGAGAGTACAACACAAACAAGATACCATTTCTGGAAGGGACAATAGCAGTCTTTTAACCAAGTGCTACTCAAACCATTTATTAGAGGCCTATTTCTTTTTAATTTCTAATCAATCATAAACCAGTGTAATGATAAATAGTAAAATGAAATAAAAGACATGCAAAATATAAGCCTAATTTTTTTAAGTGTAATAATTAAGATGAATTTTTTATTATGTTATGTTAGTCACCATACATTACATCATTGGTTTTTGATGTAGTGTTCCATGATTCATCGGTTGCGTATAACACCCAGTGCTCCATTCAGGACGTGCCCTCTTTGATACCCATCACCAGGCTAACTCATCCCCCCACCCCCCTCCCCTCTAGAACCCTCAGTTTGTTTCTCAGAGTCCATCGTCTCTCATGGTTCATCTACCCCTCCGATTTCCCCCCCTTCATTTTTCCCTTCCTGCTATCTTCTTCTTTTTTTTTTTAAATATATAATGTATTATTTGTTTCAGAGGTATAGGTCTGTGATTCAACAGTCTTACACAATTCACAGCTATAAGCCTAATTAAAAAAAATATTCAGTAGACATAAAAAGTACATTGTCCAGTTGTTATAGATCTCCTAAATTCTTACTGTCAATTTCCATGCTTGCATTGTCATGGACCAGTAACATTTTGTAGACTTTGCCCTATCATTCTTTGAATAGTGTTGGTTTAGTCCACTGACATTGTATTGGCCGAGATAACATTAGCTGTGATAACACATACATCCCTAAATACATAAATTTCTGTGTTGTTCACAACACTCAGAGGGGGTAGCCTTCAATGCAACAATGCCAGGGATAAGATTCTTCCATTTTGCAACTTTGCACGCCTAATGTGCCAAACACGGCATCTTAATCCAGATGTTAACAGGGAAAGAAAGCATGCACAGATACCTGCCTTTTAAAAAGCCTTGGCCCAAGAGAAATACACATTACTTTTACTCATATTGGTGAGAATTAGGCACATGATAACACATACACACACACATAACACATACACACAATGTAATGACTATGGGCAGCCATCTCCGACCAGTAACTGTAGACTGTGGAAGACGGAGAATAAGCTGCAGAGTCAGCCAGTTCCCTCTGCCTTGCCTCATCAAAACCTGATGATTGTATGGTTTCAGTCTGTCTCTTGTTAGAAGAGTAATGACAACAAAAAATAATTTTAATAATGACAAGTAAGAGTCAATATTGTGAACATCCTGTATACCAAGCACAGAGCTAAGGACTTTTAGTCATTTTATTTTAAATAGATAAATTGGAGTATCAGTTATTAATAAGGATTTGTCAAAGGTTTTGGGGTCTGGTTACCTCTGGGTGAACTAAGGAAAGGAAGTTCTGGAATTTTATGACTGACGGCTGGATATTAGGAGAAAAAAAACCTAATGGAAGTGTGTGTGTGTGTGTGTGTGTGTGTGTGTTTGTGGTGTGTGTTGTTATATTACTTCAAACATACGCCAGGGTTATAAAGGGAGATTTTTTGACTTATATAGTATTTAAGATTGGTGAGAGACTGAGTTAAAACAGTGCATTTATCTTCCCACTGTGGCTGGGAAATTTTTAAGACAATGAGAAGTCTCCTTTCATATGTTTTGGCAAAATTTTTCTATGATTATTTATCAACATCCCAGGCTTGATGGGGCACAAGGAAAATTTGCACAGTTTACAAGTCAAAAAATCATTTGGTCTGACTTGGAAAATAATATCAAATTGTTTCCAAGGAGAATTTTAAAACATCTTCCCAAACATTGAAGTTTTCCTTTTCCTTCCTAAAAAATTATTTTGACTTGGAGTATCCTGGGCTTGACATCACAAAAAGAAAATAAATGTGTCTGAGATGAAATGGGAACTAGAAAAGACGAAAATAAAATGAGTGCACTTACTTTGCACTATACCATCTTATTGTTGTACCCTCAAAATGGAGTGAAAGTCCAGAGCTGTATTTTTAGCTGCATTGATGTGTCAACAAAATCATTTGAGGAGACATTTTGCTTCTGTGTTGTTAGTTCCACTCTAACATAAAGAAAAATCCATATAATCTAAAACATCATAACTCTTTTTGAGACCATCAGAGAATGGAGGTCATAAGGTAACCAGAAGAACTGAATTTCAAAGAGGTTGAGACCTTCTTTGGAGAGACAAGATACATGAAACTTAGATATAGAAGGTTAGGGCTCCATGAAAATAGGAAGGGGGAAAACAACTAAACATTAAGGGTTCTTACAGACTTAGTGATGACAAATTTAATCCCTGAAAGCCTCAGATTCAAGCTGGTGGGGGGACAGGGACCAATTCTTTTCTGTAGGCCTGTATATAAGTTCATAAGAAAGACTGGGGGTAGAGCAGAAGATGTGAGTGAGATGTGAGTGAGAGCCTTCTTGGTGTCAGACAGGCAAAGAATCCTATTCTCTTCCCAGACCCATCCAGCTTTAAGCTGCTGGGGGAGGAGTAGGAAATATTTTTATACCAAGGGCTCAGGTATGAAGCACCCCCTAGAAGCTGCGGGTACAGTAAGAACTCCGAGTCAGTCAATCATAGGGGCACTCCAGGAACCAAACTAAATGAAGTAACAATAGGTCACTGCTGAAGTTTGATGCATTGAAAGTAAATCTAGCAACCAAAAATACAAACTCAGTTTAGCTACTGACCAGTTGACTTACTGACCTAATCCCCATACATACTTGAACACCCTGATGGAAGAGGGATACTCATTTCTAGGTTTCATTGCTATTGACTTAAGTGTCTACTGTCCTTCCACATGCAATGGACAGAGTTTAAATTTAAAAAAAAAAATTGAGACCCACTATTAAATGACAAAGAAGTTAGAAGCAGACCTGAAGAAAACCCCTTGCTTGGAATTATTCAAAAAGTTAGTAAATAATCTGAAATAGTGGGAAAGCTAGAAAACATGCAAGAACAAATGGACAATTTCAGCACAAAAATGAAAGTTCTAAAAATCAAATAGTAATGTTGTAAGTTAGAGAGAGATAGATGAATAATTTTTTCAATGACCTTATGGGCTGACTGAGCACAAAAGGATAAAGAAGTACTGACTTTGATGGCCAGCCAATTAAAATGATCCAATGGAAAGGAGGGAAAATGACCAGAGTGGAAATACAACATAGAATGGAGTAATTAATACTTGGTGGTGGTATAAAACAGTCTAACACAAGAATAACTGGAGTCCTAAAGGGAGAAGAGAAGGAGAACCAGGTAGAATAAATGTTTAAAGAGATAATGGAGGAGAATTTTTTACCACTTCTTATAAATGTAAACAATGCTTTCCACAAGATTTAACATTCTCACACCTAAATATACCCAAGAGAAATGAAAAACTATGCCTACCCAGGGGTGCCTGGCTGGCTTAGTTCATACTGCAGATGACTCTGCATCTCAGGGTTATGGGTTCAAGCCCCATGTTGGGCATGGAATCTCCTAAAAAAAAAAAAAAGAAAGAAAGAAAGAAAGAAAAGAAAAGTATGCTTACCCACAGACAAACACTTGAACATTTATGGCAATTTTATTCACAACATCCACAAATTAGAAAAGGCCAAAATGTCAACTGGGTGGTAAATGGATATAAAAATTATGTTATATCCATATAGTGGAATAATCCTCAGCAATCAAAAGGAGGAAACTCCTGATACATTCAACCAAATATTTGAATCTCAAAAGCACAAAGCTGAGTGAAAGAAACTAGATACAAAAGCAACATGATTCTATTTATTCAACATTCTGGAAGAAATCAGATCACTGATTGCCAGGGGCTGTGTGAGAGGAGGGGAACTTATCTACAAAGGATGGTTATAAAGGAACTTATAAGGGAATTTATAACTGTGAAAAGGAAACTTTTTGGAGTGGTGGAAATATTCTAAATTTTCCTTTCAGAAGCAGAAATAGGACTATATAATTGTCAGGTCTCATTGAGCTGTATACCAAAGAAAGGACAAATTTTATTATAAGTAAATGATACCCCAGTAAACCTAACATATAACCTGGGAGAAATTAAGGGAAGCGTGGAAGTCCTAGGTGGAAATATTTTGATAGAATAAGGTCTCCTGAGCACCTTTTTCTCCTGAAATTATGGGGAAGTCTTTTTGCTGTGTCTTAATAAATGGAACTTCCTGGATTTATTAGTTCACTGATATGTTTGAAAATAGCCAAAGTGGGATTTTAGCTACAACTCCAGAGAATAGTTTTTGAAGAGCTGTCAATGAACTAGAAATAATAAAGTGACAGACTTGTAAGAAGAACCCACACATTGTGATAACACTTCTTATCTGCAATACTATGTCTCTAAAATGGTTCTAAGACCTTTAACAATTTTTTAAATGGTCCTCTAGGGATCTTTGGAAAATCATGATCTTTTAAGTTATATTGAATCACCTCAACTGATTATGAAGAAAATAGGAATTACAGTTGAGAGGAAGATGGGTTATTTTACCTCTAAAAAACATGATAAATGTTACTAAAAGATGATTTGTATCTTTTGACCCAGAATTTCACTTTGTCAATCTAAAATAAGGAAGAAATAGAAAAAATCTTTTAAAAGGAATTAGAAGGTTTATAAATATTAATTTCCATACTAAGAAGTTTGAACTATCTTAATTTTTTATTATGTCTAAACTTAGAAATTATTATGAAAACTGTGACTAACGTCAATCCATTGTGTTGCTGTCTCTTTTTAAAATTTTATTTATTTGAGAGAGAGAGAAAGAGTGAGTGAGAGAGAGCACAAAGCAGGGTGAAGGGCAGAGGGAAGGTCAGAGGGAGAAGCAGACTCACCACTGAGCAGGGAGCTCTATGCAGGACTTGTCCAGTCCTGGGACTCTGGGATCATGATCTGAGCCAAAGGCAGATGCTTAACCGACTGAGCCACTGAGGCACCCTGTGTTGCTCTCTTTAAAAATTATCAAAAAGTTTGTATATTAACATGGAAAGCTGAAGACTATAATGGTAATACATATGCAGCCGAACACAAAGTTAGATGGGGAATGTAATTATAATTATGTCGAAAACAAAAGCATATACATTCGTTCTAGGACTGAAAGAATAATGGATGTACTATTTTCTTTATTTCACTTATTTCTTTTACTTGCATGGTACTCATCAGTGCTGGCATGAAAAATGTTTTTGAAAATTTTGTACTTTTACCAATTTGTCTCCAAAATAGAGACCAAGAAGCTAAGGTCATATGTTAAGTCATAGCCCCGAGCTAATGGCTTTATTCTTGTCTGAGCAGCAAGGTTGGCTCTCAGTGGGAAAAGATAACTGATAGAGGGGATGGTTCCAAGAGGGAGATTCCTAGGCTGGCTTTAATTCATAAACTTTTGTTATTGTCGTGGTTTTTTCTCTTTTGGAGGCTGTAGTACAATGCACAGTAAGCAATCAGAATTTGCACTGCTGTTGTTATATGGGTTATCTACTGCTGCATAACAAATTATCCCCAAACTTATCAGCCTAAAACAACAAATATTTTCTATGTCACAGTTTTTGTGGTTCAAGAATCTCGATGTGACTTAGCTGGGAGCCTCTGGCTCAAGCTTTCATGAAGTTGCAGTCAGGCTGTTGGAAGGGTTTGTGACCACAGCAGAGGGTTTGGCTGAGCAAGGGCAATCTGTTTGTAAGCCTACATGGTTGTAACCAGGACCTGAGTCCCACCGTAGGCTAGATGAGAATCCTCATGGCATGAAAACTTGTGAAGAGGAGTGGGGGAGGAAGGGGAAGAATGAACAGGGGAAGAAGGAAAAAGAGAGGGAGAAAGAAATGAAATCACCCAAGATGGAAGTCATAGTCTTTTTATAACTTAAGAAGTGGCATCATACCTTTTCTACCAAGTTCTATTAGTTAGAAGTAAATCAGTAAATCTAGCCCACATTCAAGGGGAAGAGATTATATATAGGCATCAATACTGGAAGTATAGAATGAGACAGTGGGGCACTGGTGTGTGTGGGGGGGTTCATCTTAGAGGCTGTCTACCAAAGCTTTCTTCAGTTTGTCCATTCTCTTCTAAGGTTGGCCCTGGCCCCATAGGGACTCTTCGCCCTTTTCCACCTGGATTATTCTGATTTTGGCTGACACACATACATGCTAATATGATCACTTCTAATCATGATTAGTGACATTAACACATTGATAATTCAAGTCCCATTTCTTCTTAAATGTGTTAAGCAGCACTCTTTTTCAATCACACTTTTTTTCTGAGTGATTAATAATAAATGTCAGTTATTTGAGGATCCCTAAGAAAATCATAATTTCAAACTGTTTATGTTGGATAGTTGATTGAAAATGAGTGGCAACAGATACTGAGCTGATTTGAGGAGCAGAAATTCAGTCATTATTTATATAATAGATTGACAGAATATATCTTGATGACTAAATGCCTAAGGTAAAGCATAACCATGTAAAGCATATCCGTGAATATAATCTAGTATGTAGGCAGTAGATGCTATAGGAAATCTTAATATTCCTAGTTATTTCTTATTGCTGAAATAGAAATTAAACAACTTAGTCTAGAACCCAAACTTGAACCCCGTGGGATTAAAAAATAACCCAAAATCCAAATGTCGAGTTAATTCTAGAATGAGAATGACATAAGCTCATTCAAATAAGGCTCTCTGGAGTTACCTATGCACCCTACCAAAATAAAACACTGCCAGTCTGCTCCAATGGATAGTTGTGGTTACATTTATAATTGACTCATGGATAATCCACGAGCTGTACTTTCTCCTCCCCTACGTACCCAACCCTTATTTTGAAAGAGGGCACTCTTTTGTAGAATTTGTTCACTCCCTCTCCTCACTGTAATATGTAGCTCCTGAGACAACAGCCATTTCCTTAGATAACCTCTCTTTTTCCTGCCACATGGAGTCAGGATGCCTGAGTCATGTTGAGACCTTCATCGTGGCCTATTCTGTAGAATAAAGTTAAGAGTTTAGGATTGGGTGCATGGGAATCAGTAGGAGCTTTTCTCTGTGACATCTTGAATAAGCTAAAAAGAAGAACCCTTTCCTTCCATGTGGCAAAGGTGAGGTGAGAACCTTGGAGCTGCCTGTGGCTGTCCCTATTCCAGAGTCATGGAATTGGTGGTGTTAATGAGGCAGACTCAGGAGCCAGAGAGCACCCCCGTGATCTTCATGTCCCTGGTGTCAGTCATCTCTGAGATCTGTTCCGCCTGCTCTTGCTCATATTTGTTCCATGGTCAATAGCCACTTTCTTTTTTTGTCTCAACACAGTTAAATTAGGTGAATGTTACCACATATCATCACATCTTTGCTCATGCAGAAATACTCGTATTTATGTATGATCAGGAGGTAACAATCTGAATGAAATAGAGACTTAAAGTAAAACGACAATAAATCGGTGAGAAAACCAGTGATCATATGGGGTTACAGTAAATGATAGTATAAGAGTGTTTGGGTGAGACTGCAGAATAATGATATGCATTTAAAAAAGAAAAACAGGGGTGCCTGGGTGGCTCAGTTGGTTAAGCGACTGCCTTCGGCTCAGGTCATGATCCTGGAGTCCCGGGATCGAGTCCCGCATCGGGCTCCCTGCTCGGCAGGGAGTCTGCTTCTCCCTCTGACCCTCCTCCCTCTCATGTTCTCTGTCTCTCATTCTCTCTGTCTCAAATAAATAAATAAATAAAATAAAATCTTAAATAAAAAAGAAAAACAGAAATGGTTATAGTTTTTTAGAGTTAATTATGTGTCAGGTGCTGAGAAAACTAAATAGTGATCTTACAGGGTTATAGTAAATGATAGTGTAAGTAAGAGTGTTTGGGTGAGCTTGCAGAATAATGATAGGCATTTGAAAAAGAAAAACAGAAATGGTCATCATCAAGACAGCATGGTACTGGCACAAAAGCAGACACATAGATCAATGGAACAGAATAGAGAGCCCAGAAATGGACCCTCAACTCTATGGTCAACTCATCTTTGACAAAGCAGGAAAGAATGTCCAATGGAACAAAGACAGTCTCTTCAACAAATGGTGTTGGGAAAATTGGATAGCCACATGCAGAAGAATGAAACTGGACCGTTTCCTTACACCACACACGAAAATAGACTCCAAATGGTTGAAAGACCTCAATGTGAGACAGGAGTCCATCAAAATCCTAAAGGAGAACACAGGCAGCAACCTCTTTGACCTCAGCCGATGGTTATAGTTTTTTAGAGTTAATTCTGTGTCAGGTGCTGAGCCATAAGTAATGAGGACCCTGAGACTGGGAACGGGAGTGGGGGGCGGTGATGACTGCACTTAGAGGGTATGTAGGCAATGCAGAGTCAGAACTGGAACTAAGATCTGTGTGACTCCGAATCTATGTGAAGCCATGAGTACAAAGCTAAGCAGATTAACTTTATTCTGTAGGCAGTAGAGGATGAGTAAATTTTGTTTGTGTGTGTTTTTAAAGCAGAATCTACCTTTGTGAAATGGTTGTAGAAGATGAGTTTTTACATCAGTGTGCAGAAATGGATCAGAGAAGGGCCAGGCATATATTACGGAGACATTCAGGGACCTCCAGAAATAGTTCATGTGTGCAATGCTCCTGGAGAATGTTTACAGTAAGTAAGATTACAGAGCTGTGAGTGTCAGGAAACTTCCCACTATCTGTGAAATGCAGGGCCAGATTTTATACGTATGGTTTACTATTCCCCAGGAAAAGTGTATGATAGACTCTGATGATGAAGGCAAATATGTAAGATTTCTTCCCTGAACAAGCCTTGCATCAGCAAAACCATCCTTCACTTATAGAACAGAAAGTAAAAGATGCAAGTCTCCCTGAAACAGATTCAGTGATGCTCTGCTCCCCAGCTTGGAATCACTTGTAATTGCCAAGTTGATTTATAGTTATTGCTTGTCCCTATCTACCCAGTCGTCTAGAAAACCACTTATACTCACAGCTTACATCTCATTATTTCTAGTTTCTTCCTCCTTGCTTATATTTAAAATCACTCAGAAGATAAGGGATTGATTAATACACTTTATCATAGTCCTAGTGAAGATACAAACCTTGATTGTCAGTTTTATTTTTCTCTACTTTCTTGGGAAGGAGTGTAATACAAAGACAGAGTGAAGTGAAATCCCCAAATAGCCTGAATTTCAAATTTGAGAGTCAAATTTGACTCTTAAGCCACACGCTTTATAACCTGCCTGAAGAAACGATGTGATTTTAACATACACTTGTTAAATATCTAGTACATGTCGGGCATCACATTATATTTTAGGAGACACAGCATCCCCCACCTCACTGAGCTTTCAGCTTGGTCAAAGATTAAGTCCGAGATCTCAATTTACTTGAGATCAATCACTGCATTGAGACAAAGGATACATTTATGCAACAAATCAAGAATACAACATTTTTTTAGACCCCGTGAATTAAAGCAAACTTAGAGAATCAGGTATCACTAAGTACCGAGAAGGCATCGGTGACAGAAGCCATAGATTCTCTAATTATCATTGAAAGATGGTTAGAACCCACACTGCCCCTGTGAGACACTTTTTCTACAATGATAATTTGGATTCACTCTGGACTACCCATATATTAGCAGCCTGTCAGATGGTCTCCCTGGTTCTGAGGCTCTTTACAAAGCTCAGGGCATCGGATGTTAATTTTTCTGTTCTCCTGCTCCAAGGAAGCCCACACGAGTGCAAAAATACGACCTCAGTTAGAATTTAAAGGAAGTAGCATTGGGGAACCTGGGTGGCTCAGTCGGCTAAGCGTCTGCTTCCGGCTCAAGTCAGGGTCCCAGGGGCCTGGGATCAAGCTCCTCATTGGGCTCCCTGCTCAGCGGGCAGGCTGCTTCTCCCTTTCTGCTCCCCCTGCTTGTGCTCGCTCGCTCTCTCTCAAATAAATAAATAAAATCCTTAACAAAATAAAATAAAGGAAGTAGCATTACCCTAGAAATGGAAGGAGGAAGACCTCAATGTGAGGCTGTGACATCAAATTGATTATATTCAAAGCAACTTGATATTAGCTTAACATCTAGGTTAAATATGTTAATATCTATGTTTACAGTAGCAAGTTTATGATTTAGTCCAACCTTGTGTAGCAGAAATGTTGCTATTGACACCAGAAACGTTTCGAATTTCTTTAAGGAGGAATTAGGGTTGGCACTCTGATTTTGGATGGTCTAAAACAGGGTGTTTGCTTAATACTTCATTTAAGTTAAAAAAACACTTTATGGTATGTGAACAGGAAGGGTGGGTGTTCTGGACCTTGGGAGGGTGATTTGAACCCTCATGGGGCCAGTGCCTCTTCCCACCACTCAATTTTCAACCAGTCATTCCTGCTACTCTCACTCAGTGACATTTTGGCTATTTTAGGATGTCTAACAAAGTCCAGGTTCAGCCAAGTTTAACACCACTGGTTTGTGGCTTTAAATTTCAGTCAATTTTCGGGCGCCTGGGTGGCTCAGTTGGTTAAGCGACTGCCTTCGGCTCAGGTCATGATCCTGGAGTCCCTGGATCGAGCCCCGCATCGGGCTCCCTGCTCAGCGGGGAGTCTGCTTCTCCCTCTGACCCTCCCGCCTCTCATGTGCTCTCTCTCATTCTCTCTCAAATAAATAAATAAAATCTTTTAAATAAATAAATAAATAAATAAATTTCAGTCAATTTTCAATTATTTTATCTACCCGACGTCAAACAAGCATTCTAACTGAAATTTTCACAGAAATAACAGAATTGCTCATTTGTGACACTAGATAATAATAGCCCAAAGCCAAATTGCTACATTTAGAATAACCAACCATATTAAAACCAAATATACAATTTAATCATTTGCAAAAATCAAAGGAAGTCATAGAAACTATTTCAGAGCTTATCTAGAAATTAGTGGGGATTGTAAATTTCCAAAAATGATATTTTTTTATGTGTAAATGAATTTTAGCAAATAATTTGGTCTCTCTACAATGAATTCTAGTTTGAAAATGTCGCTCACAGAATGGTGAAGAGATAACATGTCCTTTAGGCAATGAAAAGAGCTTTTACTGAGTGCTTACTGCACACTTTTAATGATAGCTCCTATTTACTGTTTTTAATGTGCCCAGCACTGTAGGCTAGCATTTCATATATTTTCTCATTATTCAACATTTTGATGAGAAAATTGAAATACTGATAGATTAAGCAATTTGAACTGGGTGATGCATAAGAACTGAAACCCTAACTTAAACTGGTGAGTCTGATTGCAGAACATTTGCTTGTAACTCCAGTTCTAGGAATCATGGAGAAAACTGAACAGTGTAACTCATTTAGAAAGACTCATTGGTAAAGTTGCATTTAGTAAAGAAATGCATAATCATGTAATTATATTTTTGCTGTGTTTTCAGCTTTGGCCATTGGGAGCTCTTTCAGGAGGCATCTGTGTTTATCTCCATCTTTGACAGACTTCCATTTTTGTGATTTTGTTTGAAAACTGCCTTACTTTCTGGCACTATAAGTGACCCCAGATTCATCTTGTATATTTCTGCCCCAGAGCTAGAATCATCCTTTTCTCCTAGAACCCTGGCTCTTTTATTGGAGAATGACATTAGAAACCAAGATCTGGGTAATAGCTGTGACAGGTATTATTATCATGGCCCCTGTCAGCAAAGCAAGAAATATTTTGTGTGTATGCTAACTCACATATACAGACATATCTATAAATATTTCTGTTTATATCCATCTGTATCTAAATTAAGCTGGACACATAAAGTCATATTAATGACTTCAACTCTGGTTCATTACTACATGGAACATTGTAGCCTTCTTCCCTGCCTCCTACCATCAGCCATCCATTTTCTTGTTTCAGTATACATGTGTAGTGTTTTGTTATCATAGTATCCGTTCCATCCTAGGATCCTCTGGGCTCCTAAATGTTTTTTTTTTAATTGCACAGATTAAGATTCACTCTTTATGTAATAAAGTGTTACGGATTTTCACAAATTCACAGTGCCAAGTATCCACTACTCCAGTATCATGCAGAATAGTTTCGTATTTAAATTAATGGTAGAGAATACACAAACTTCCAGCACAGATGAATTTCAAATAAATTATGTAGATACGACACCCTCAAGGAGATAGAGCATAACTCACCATTCCTTAAGTATGAGCTGCACCTAGTGATTTCCTTCCCAAAAGTATATTATATAAAGGGGGAAGAGTGACCATACAGTGGAGACATCTGCAAACACTACCTTAGCCAGATGGTCAAGGTCGGCTTCAACAGTGGTAAATCATGTTGGTGTCATGTACCATTGATGTGATAGGAATGGACTTTTATCTCTGTGGCCTTCCTCCCCAAAACCCATAACTCCAGTCTAATCATGAGAAAGATACAGATTATAACCCAGCTAAGGGATATTCTGCAAAATACCTCATTAGTACTCCTCAAAATTGTCAAGGTCATCAAAAGTAAAGCAAGTCTGAGAAATTATCTCAGTCTAGAGGAGCTTAAGGAGACAGGATGACCAAATGCAATGGGTATCCTGGTTGGGACCCTAGAACAGAAAAAGGACACTAGGTAAAAAGTAAGAAAATCTGAATAAAGTATGAACTTTAGTTAATAATGGTATATCAATTTTGGCTCATAAATTTTGACCAAATTACTGTACCTATGTAAGATGATTATTATAGGGGAAACTGGGAGGGGATATATGGGAACACTCTTTACTAGGTTCACAACTTTTCTGTAAATCTAAAACTATTCTAATATAAAAAAGTCGATTCTTAAAAAGTAACATTAAAAAAGACATGTATCATATGACCTCACTGATATGAGGAATTCTTAATTTCAGGAAACAAACTGAGGATTGCTGGAGTGGTGGGGGGTGGGAGGGATGGGGCGGCTGAGTGATAGACATTGGGGAGGGTATGTGCTATGGTGAGTGCTGTGAATTGTGTAGGACTGTTGAATCACAGACCTGTACCTCTGAAACAAATAATACATTATATGTTAAAAAAAAAAAAAAAGAAGAAGAAGATAGCAGGAAAGGAAAAATGAAGGGGTGAAGTCGGAAGGGGACACGAACCATGAGAGACTATGGACTCTGAGAAACACACTGAGGGTTCTAGAGGGGAGGGGGGTGGGTTTAGCCTGGTGATGGGTATTAAAGAGGGCATGTACTGCATGGAGCACTGGGTGTTATACGCAAACAACGAATCATGGAACACTACATCAAAAACTAATGGTGTAATGTATGGTGATTAACACAACATAATAAAAAAATTAAATTAAATTAAAAAAAGAAGATGTGTGTATAAACAGACACATACATACGCACATACAAGGGACTATTACTCAGCCATCAAAAAGGATGAAATCTTGCCATTTACATCAACGTGGATGGAACTGGAGGGTATTATGCTGAGTGAAATAAGTCAATCAGAGAAAGATAATTATCACATGGTTTCACTCATGTGGACTATATGAAAAAGGGCAGAGGACTGTAGGAGAAGGGAGGGAAAACTGAATGGGAAGTCATCGGAGAGAGAAAAACCATGAGAGACTCTTAACTGTAGGAAACAAACTTAGGGGCGCCTGGGTGGCTCAGTTGGTTAAGCGACTGCTTTCGGCTCAGGTCATGATCCTGGAGTCCTTGGATTGAGTCCCACGTCGGGCTCCCGGCTCGGCAGGGAGCCTGCTTCTCCCTCTGACCCTCCCCCCTCTCATGTGCTCTCTCTCTCTCATTCTCTCTGTCTCAAATAAATAAATAAAATCTTTAAAAAAAAAAAAAAAGGAAACAAACTGAGGGTTGCTGGAGGGGAGGGGGGTGGGGGGATGGGGTAATTGGGGGATGGGCAGTAAGGAGGGCACGTGATGTGATGAGCACCAGGTGTTATATGAAACTGATAAATCATTGAACACTACATTTGAAACTAATGATGTACTATCAGTTGGCTAATTGAATTTAAATTTTAAAAAAATGAAAGAAAAAAAAAAGAAAGGATACCTTGTTGAGAAAGAAAGGATATCTTGTAAATCTTTACAGCAGGGGCTAGCTAGGGAATATCAGATCAGCATTTCCATGTACATATGTATGTCTTATGTATTTCAGTTTACCCAGACTTCAGTACAGAACCTGACACCGAGAAGGTGTCTAATTCATTTTGCGGAATAATAGATGAATGAAAAAGTACCCTTGACACTTCATTCTTACCATGTTTTTTGTGTCTGTTCTTCCTGCATGTGCTCTTTGAATATTTTTTTTTCTTCCAGAAATGGCTATCCTTTCTCCTAAGCTTCTCTGGGCATCCTCTTACTCCCTCTGTGTTCAGTACTTGCTTCTCTCTCTGTGTTGGCTCAAGCTGCACCCTATGCTCATCACTGACACGCATTCCATCACTGAATTCTGAGGAATTAGATTACAACCTACTTAATAATCAGGTCTGAAATGAATGAAATTAGGGCCCTGGTGAAAATCCAAAGTATTGAACAATAAGTTAGGTGTACAAACACACAGGCTTTATGCCATCAGCTTTGGCTGTTAAGAAGACTCCATTCTTCATCCTATTTTTTGGAAAAGTTGTGAAGGCCTAAGCGTCCTGGCTGAAGAGCATCTGCAAAATCTGGGTAGCAGTGCAAACATTTGGTCTCACACTATATTTTCTAACATCCATCTCGCCACCATCCCCTACCACTCCCAATGCTATTACCAAACTTTCTAGTCTTCAAAGCATGACTATGTAAGGATTAAATGACTCCCTTCCCCAAGCAGGGTGTTGGTCTCAGTGAACAGGACTTTGCCACCATCTGCATCTGCACTGGGGTGTCCCTTCAGGTACAAGTTCTTCTCCGGTGTGTGCACTTTGTCTCAATGCCAGAAGCACAGGGTCTCTGGAGTTGGCAAAACCACCATATCACAGCTCTGTTAGTTGCTTGGTATTTGATCAGAGGTTAGTTTACCTAACTTTTATGAGGATCATTTCCCTCAAACATGCCTACTTAGCTGGGCTGGGGCAAAGAGTAAATGAGATGATTTTTAAAATGTCTAGCCCAGTGTGAAACACAGAGTAGATACTCAATTCATGATAGCTAATTTTACCACCATCACTATGGCAATACACTCCTCCCACAAACTTACTGTAGTCCCAAAGCAAACATGCTGTTACATTCACACCCTCCATTATTCTCAATGAGCAGATCCTATTTTTTTCTGAGAAACACAACTGACTCCTTCCATCCCCACTGTCACTTCTTCCTCTCAGAGTCTCGTTGCTATCCCATGGACTTGCTGATAACGCTCCCTTCTCCCAGTCTTCCTTACTGTGCTTCATTTTCCACAAGGCTGGAAGACTTTGCTCCTAAAAATAAACCTTATTAGCACATTTCTTTGCTTTACATCTTTTGATTGGCTCCCTATTGCCTAAAGTGCTTTATTTATTCTAAGTCTCCTCCAAGACTTTTATTTCCTCATATGAATCATGAATCTCTAAGATGGGGTTATATGTCAGTTTTACTAATGCATTTTTCCATGGAAAACATTTTTTTTCAACAGAGCATTTTTGGGAAACTATTTCACAGGAGTCCACAGGGCAAGGCTGGCTTCCAGTCAAGTTCAAACTTCTAAGCACAAATACACCCCACTTTTCTAAACTCAGCATCTTCCTGCTTCATACTTACTTTTTGTTCCAAATCTACTGTTTTCCAATAACATGCTTTATAGTTTCGTCCTTCCTTTGCAGATAATACGATTGGCCACTGAAACAGTCTCCTCAAATCTTCCCCCACACTTCTCCATATGCTCAACTTGGTGACCTACTGATTCTTTAAGAAACAGCTCAAATGTTATTTCCTGTGAGGCTTTTTTATTCTTCTGTCTCCTGAGCCATGTGGGTACTTTGGGAGTTTAAAAGGAAGAATAAACTATGTTCATACCTCTCGTATTTATCACAGTGCTATGTGGAAGTCAGTCTCCCTCATTAAAAATAAACTCCATATGGGCTAGCATGTCCATGCTTCACTCTCTTTGTAGCTTCTTTTCTAGTTTACTGCCTAACATATATATAGAAAGAGCAATGGAGTTCAATGAATGTTTACTAAAATATTTGCTAAATATGCCACAGAATGGTATTTCTCTCTTTCTCACATGCATGCGCACAGGCACACAAAAACACACAGGCAAACTGTCACCAAATGACGTGGTTAATAATTTTCATCTTCAATAAAGCCAGCCTTTACCTCAGAGGTCCATGAACTTTTGGAAATCCCTGATTTCTCTGTTCCCAATCATATACATCCTATAAACTCTAATCCTTAAGAACCATGATCTCTCCAGACTCACTGTAGAATATTCTGCTTAACAAGGGCACGGCTGTTACATTTTGTGCCAAGGTCAATAATAGAGCATTCCCAACAGACATTGAAGGTTCTTCTAGAGACCCCTCAGAGGCAGCTCCTATGCAAAAATAGGAGAGGAACCTCAGATCGCTTCTCTGCAAGCCCACTTTGTCATTGTTTATCAATGATTCTCAAACCAATGCCCACTCCTATCTGACTAACACTCGATGATGGTTTCAATAGAACAGCTGTTGTTTCACATCAGATGCCTCTCTGTGAACAGCACCCAGGTACTGCCATCCCCATTGTTTTATGAATACGCTAGAGAAATGGCAGGTTGCCAAGACAGCATCCACATGGTTCCTTGAAACAACGCCCTGGACAAAAAAGGAAAGGAAAAAATCCCTCACAGATTGCAATGTGTACAATTTTGGCTGTTTTGCACATCCTCTGCAGCTGTGCATTCGTGATGCTATATTTAAGCAAAAATCTGTGTAAGAATTAGTCACTAGGAGATAGAAGTTTGGCGGCCATTTTAAGGATTTGGCTGTCACGGTTGTCAAGATTCTCTGTCTCCATCCAGAACGAGCTCTGCCTGTCTTATCATCAACCAGAAGTAGGATGTGAATACCTCCTGGAATTTAATCTTTTCATATATTGTAAGACTTGCTCAAAAATTAGCAAGCCCTCATTATTTTCTTTGTGAAAGTTATCATTGTCACTTTGTGCTGGTTCTTTAGAGTCATGGCTGTCAAAAGTTGTGACTTTTAAATAGTCATGAGAAGAGAAAACTTTGAAGAGGCTCTCAACCCAATACATCTTTTCTTATGCCCCTCCTTCCTTACTCTAAGGAAAATGAGAGTAAAATCATAATTAATGGGGAGATGGTTGCTCAGTTGAAATGTACAAGACCAATTGCTTTTCAGCAGGATGCAAATCCAACTTAAAGAGGCACCAACAATTTCTCATTGTCAGACAGAAGAAATACTTAGACAAACTCTGCCTAACAAAGAAAGGAAATAAAATACCCCATGGATTCATCTATTGATGAAGAAAAGATATGAAACATAATGACTACTGGAAAAGGGAAAAAATTCTTTGTGTTGTTATAAAATGCCTTGTTTTCAAAGATAGGTAAGAGCAAGCACCTGAGCACCCTTAAATAAGTCTCGTATTTAGAAGTCAGGGAAATCTCTGGGATAGGAAAAGTAAAATTACATTAGTTAATCTCAAAATGCTTGGCCTTCTCAAGGAAGTTACTATAATGTGCCAACAAAATTCAGCAGATCCATTTACATCTTCTCTGAAAAACACTATCATCTTTTTCCAGAAACCTGTAAAGCTTAGATGTGTCTAAATCTTATTTGCCAGTTACATACTTCAAATATTTGTATATTCCTGAAAAAAAAGATGGTCATTAAATTTCATGTCTTTCTTACGTATGTTGAGTATTTGAGCTTATTTTAAAAATTCTACCCAACTATTTCCCAAAACTCAGTTTGGAACAACTTCTTGCCTCCAATTTGCTTATGTCTATCATTCAAATTCTAGTTTGGAGTCCTAGGAGTTATTCCTTTTTTTCCTCCAAGTGAATTAGGAGGAAACTTGGGTACTTTTAAGATTTATTTATTTATTTCAGAGAAAGAGAGCGAGAGTGCATGCATTAGCTGAGGGTGAGGGCAGAGGGAGAAGGAGAGGATCTCAAGCAGACTCCACACAGCATGGAGCCCAATGTGGGGCTCAATTCCAAGACCCTGAAATCATGACCTGAGCTGAAGCTGGACGCTTAATCAACAGAGCCACCCAGATGCCCCAAAAGTTAGGTATTGATATGTAACAAAAATGTGTGAATTTGTGTGATTATGATAAGATTCAATGCCTTTTTTTTAGCACTTTATTGTATTTATCATCATGATAAGGGTATTCTTTAATCCCAATCCTGTATTTCACCCCAAGTCCCTACCCACCTCCCTTCGAGGTGGCAACTCTCAGCTGTTCTTGTTAACAGTCTCTTTCTTGGCTACGAGTTACTCTTTCCCTGAAATTTCTCATCACCACTTTGATACATAATGAACTAGTTTAGAAGAAGCTAATCTGTGCTAGACTTATGTCCCCTTAAATATTATTCTTCATAGTTAATGTTACTTTTTATTTTTATTTTTTTCCTTTTTTTATTATGTTATGTTAATCACCATACATTACACCATTAGTTTTTGATGTAGTGTTCCATGATTCATTATAAAACAGCTACACAAACTGTAAAACTGTATTCTGGAAACTGATGTCAGGGCATCACTTTCAAGCAAGGATTAACACAGAGATGAAATATTCAACTAATTTGTAACAACATTACAAACAATGTCTCTTTCTTAGGAGAAACACAGAAGTCGATGTCTCTGTCTCAGATTCCAAGATAGGACTGGATAGGAAGAGGAGCTCCAATTAGGGGATACCCTTAGTTTTTACTTTGTTGTAGGTTAGGCCAATAATCCCAATTTTTACAGAAATGAAAACATGCCCAACCAAGGAGAAGAGGAGGGAGACTTTCCATGCTTACAATATAAAGAGAGAGCTACTTACAGTTAAAGCAACCACTCACGCTGTCTCAGCTGATCGCATTAAGGCCAGGAAGGTATAAGGCAGGTGTTTTTGTAGAGAGCAAAGGCTGAAGAAGAAAGATGAAAGTAGTCAGAGGGGAAGCCCCGAAGACAAACTCACTTCATTCCCAATATTGCAGAGAAGGCTAGGCCTGAATGTGATCACAGTAGCATGGCCAAAATGGGGGAAGACTAACCACTTTTCTTCCACCGTCTCTGCAGACACCATTAACTGGCTTAAACTCAGCTCCAAAAGGGACAAAGTAATTCCATTCATGCTGAGAAATCTTGAAGGATTTTAAAATCATGAGTTTAAAATCAAGAAAACCACAAGCATGTTAACATGGGTGTCTGAAAGAAAATCCAAAAACAAAGTTTATCACTCAATGGGACTCTTTTCCTTGGGACTATAGCATCATATTCTTGGAACTGAGTAGATTAATGCTGATCTTCATGGTAATTCTAGGATCAAGAAGCTAACTGTCTTATTTGACAGATCGATTCATGAGAACATTTTCTAGCGTAATAGTCATAATAGTGAAACATTAGTCACTGATTGCAACTTGTGTATATTTGAAAGTCATGCCAAAGCACAAAACCGTTCTTTTGGAGTACATAAACACTAAAAAAACAGAACAAAACCACAAAACTTTAATGCCTGAGACATTCCCTCTGCATGATAAAACTCTCTTGTAGGGTGTTACCAGAGTAAATACATTTTATCCACGTGCAGAAAAGGGCATGTAAATGAATCAGGATTTTGAGTAACTCCAAAACACAAGTTTTTCTCTCTGCCTTCCTGTTTTTTCTCCATCTCTGAATCCCTTTGATTGAAGCATAAGACAGGTTTCAAATCATGTCCCGAATCCCTAAATGACCTCATCTGAATCGACATCAATGGGGATGACACATGGCAACTGATGTGAACATTGTCCAGCCCAGGTTTCTGCCAGAAGTTCTGAATTTCCTTCCTTCACACCAGCCAAAGGAAAGTTGGTCCCAGTCCTTGTCTTTGCAGCCACTAAAACATAATGCAGGATCTAACACCCTGAGACACCCATCCCCTCCCTCTCTCCACCACGTAAGTCCCTGGCTCTTTCCTTCAGGGATGAATGCTGGAGGATTTTAGGAGCTAATTGTCACTGATACTTGGAAGTCTAATCACAGTGATAAAGAGAGTGTGTTTGGCCTTTACAGCTTTCTAAAGTGCCTATATTGCAAGCATGAAATATGGTTTCATGAATGCTGTAGAGTGGATACTTGGGCTTTATATTTGACTCTAATGAGGTCTTTTGAGTTCTGATGCTTATTTTGCAAGATTAATGCTGGCTATAGTCAATACAGTCAAACTTCAGCACTTTACTGCATTTCACACATATCTGGAAGAGAAAAGAATAATAGGGCATTTAAAATATAGAGTAGGTAGTAATGCTTTTTGATAGCTTATTGTGCTGATCACCAACCAAAATGGCTTGATTAAAAAAAAAAAAAAGTACCATTTCACTTGAGGTTTCAAATTATTCTCTCTTCCTATAAGCCTAGAAGATATTGGCACAAGGTGTACTCCACTTCTAGTATCCACTGACCTGGATAGCCAGTGTGTTTATAGTCTATAACATATAATCCCACGTTCCCATTTTTTGTTTTTACGGGTGTGTTTTGCTGTTGGAATGATTGCCACCAACCTCACAGACTGCTGTAAAAACAGGTTCCGATACAGAGCTAGACAATGATCAGAAACAATAACAGCCAAGTAGCAAATATACCAAACCTTAAACAGACCTCTGACCAAATCTGTTTATCAATTTAGAAGTTCCATGTCACCCACATGCTCCATATAGACAGGTGACTTGAGGCTAGAGGGATCTCCATCCATGTCACCCCCAAGAAACCTTTGAGTACATCTTGGGTTTGTGGAAAGTCTTCAGTAGGGACGGAAGTTCAGATCAGAGGAAAGGCCCATCTTTACAGTCTGGCATCTCACTTTTGCATCCTATCCTGGTCCAACCATATATGTGATCTTGGGCAAGTTCCTATATTTGACTGAGTGCCTGTGTCCACATCTATAAAATGAGAATACTAACCCCTAACTTTCCATGGAATAACTTGTAAGTATTCAGTGAGGTGAAGAATGAAAAGCCCCTGGCTTAATAAAAATTAGTTGATTAAAGCATTAGAATTTTCCATGCAAATAGCTTTGAGGTTTTAAGGAGAAAAGTCTACTCTCACCCCATCTTTATTCACCTCCCCATGCCTCTGGCGAACAAAGTAGTTATCATACTAGAGACAAAATAAATAGATCTCATAGGAATGGATAAATTTATGCTTGCTCTTGGATTCTGTGTCAGCATCTCTTATTTAAAACCCTAGATGGTTATCCCCTCCAAAAAGGGAAATTCTCAATGATAAGTAAACATGCCTGGTCCTCCATTGAGAGCAGCAAATTCCCTGCCTGAAAGATTTCCTTGGCTTCTAAGAAAGAAATGCATGCTGCTTTTTTGCCTTTACAAAGTCCTCTCCCCTCCAACCCCTACACCACTCCCCCCTGCCCCCCCACGTCAAGAATATTTATCATCTTTAAAGCCAAGTTGCTGTGAGTTGCTGTGCTCATTCTACCCCTGAGCCTTGGAGAAGACTCTAAAACCACTCCAGTTGTAGAGGTATACCACAGACTTTTAAGTAAGACTTTTTTGAGACCATGTGCCAAGAGTCAGATCCAACTGATACCAAGAAGTCTAAACCATTCCACGCTAATATGCTCACCCTTCTGTTCCAGTAATCGTGTGAGGTTTTCCTCACCGTGACAAAAACGGGGCTTTGTGAAGCTCTTGACTTCACACCAGGATTCTGTGGCAAATCTTGGTCACCTAGTGATGTACCATCATCACGTTTTTAATTGAAAATGAACACAGTGCAGCTTAAGTATGTTTTCCTGGAGTGGTTCACAGCACTTCCCTCTTACCAGGCTGCAAGGGAAAAGACACACTTTAGAAAATTCTTTCTCTCCACTTCTTTTGTTAAGTTAAAGTATTTTTGGGGGGTTTCTGGAATTAAAATAAAACAGATAAAAAATTTTAAAAAATGTTTTTGGGCTTATTTCTACTTTTCTGTCTGTCCACGACTTAAAATGTTCACTGGATGTAAGCTTTGAAATCCTATGTACATCACTCCTCAGCTCAATAAGAGCCCAAAATTTGAAATGCTCTGACACTTTGTGGTTCTATGTATCCCCAACTTAAGTACAGGATTACTTTTATTAAAAGAAATTTTACATGTTCAGAATCAGTGTGAGTCTACTACTCTAATCCAGTGAGACTCTTCCACTTAGAAAGAGTTCTTTGAGGTTTGACATGATTGACACATGCTTCTGATAAGGCATCCTGAAAGGAGTATTAATATTCTAAATAGCCCTGATTTCTCAGTGCAAGAGTTTCCATCTCTGGCATTTAGCTGGGAATGATTGCACATATATTGGACTTTATACCCTGAGTTGATTTTCTCAATCACAGAATGACTACAAAGGCCAATTCCAACTGGTTTTAAATTTTTTCTATTAATGTAAGGATGAAGGTTAAGAATGGTATGACCTATTTTTTTTTAGTGTCTTCAGTTGGGATGAAACTTTGTGAAATTTTAATAATTTCTAGTCAAAAGTATTTCAGTATATTATATAACCAAGCGAATAAATAGCCTTGGGGCTTTGGGAGTTGATGTTGAACTGTCATGTTTCAAGTAAAACCTACTTTTGCTATAGTCTTAAAGATTAAACAATGACTGTTATATTCTAGCAGAGGTGAATGTTCTCAAATTACTAGTTCTTTCCCAATTAGCTTTCAAACACTTAAATCACTAAAAAAATCTTAGTGCTACCTTAAGCATAAAATACACATTTTGTAAGACGATTTCTTCTTGAGGAATTCACAAAACACTTAAAACCTAGTCTTCCATCTTGTTTCAACAAATGAAATAAAATGTATGGAGAAACAGGAAAGAACCACATATTGGAATTTCCAGAAAGGAAAACATACATCATTTTCACCTGACTTGAAGAGTAAATGTAGTACTCAGCCACTGGCTTGAGAAAATAATACTTTATCAGAGTGGGGTGTGGAAGGGCGTTTGTAATTGCTGGGCCTACCGTCAGGAGGACATATGCATCTGACCTTAATATGATTAATACACCTCATTTTAAGAAGCAGTCATGCCTAGTGCTCATAAGTACATCAATTCTCAAAAAACTACCAGAAGAGGGGTCTGACAATTGACAATTCTTTTGGAAAACACGTTTGCCAGGTAAACTGTCACTTTAGCCAGGTTGCTGAGGGTGGCCACTATGAGATGTGAGGACAGCTTCTTAGGCATTTTACCAAACACAGTTCTCCACTTCAGGCAGTGAATGAAATTCAGTGGCAAACTGCACTGAGTGAATATTGGGATGCATACATGCTTGGTTATTTTGGGTAACTCGGGTATACTAATCATCAAAAGTAAGGGAGATGAAATAAGATAATGCAAGATTTATTTTTAATTTTTTTTCAAAACCAAAGCTTTAGTATAAATCTTATTAGCCTTATTTACTCACCCAGATAAACACATACTACATACATATACATACATATACATATATAAATATATTTATATTTATTTACATATAAATAAATATATACATATATAAATATATTTATATTTACATATATATACACACACATTAAAAGTCAGGAAGGTAAGATTTATATATATATGTATATATACACATATACAAATATATTTATATTTATTTACATATAAATATATACATATATAAATATATTTATTTACATATATACATATATATAAATATATATGTGCATGTATGTATACACACATTAAAAGTCAGGAAGGTAAGATTTATATATATACATATATAAAAATATATTTATATTTACATATTAAAAATATATACATATACAAATATATTTATATTTATTTACATATATACACATATATATAAATATATATGTATATGTATGTATACACACACACACACACACATTAAAAGTCAGGAAGGTAAGATTTCTCATAATGTTTATTGGAAAAAAAAATTACATGCAAATCCCAAACAAAAAAATTATAATTCAAAGTGAGCTACTCAACACCTAAGGATTTCTCTGTCACAGATTCTGTAAATCTCTATCCAGAATTTGGCAGGATATAGCATGTAAACAGTAAATCACCTATGTCTTAATTTTTGCCAGGAACTGTTTAAAGGCAAGTAACTTGAGTTTTCTGGGTCTGGTTGTTGAAATTTCAAACGTGAAAAGAAGCTCACTTTGTTACCCTACAAAATATTGTTGAATATAAAAAGACTAATTAGTAGAGAGAAAAATAAGGCCAAAAAATATTTAAAATGGCCTATAGAAAGAAAGTATCCAAAATGACTGAGTTCTTGCCAAAGAAGAATTCAGCAAATTAAAGAATTTTTATACTTTATATGTGTATTAAGCTAATTGTAATAATTTATTGGGTAAATACTCTCTTCATCATGTCGTATGTGAATTTACCTTACTAGCATTTTACATATTTCCAGTTCCCAAGACGCATTATCTCTTATATTCTCAGCACTATACATCAGAACACAGAATGTTGACTACAAAATAAAAGTCTGAAGATAGATTTCTTGAGAATCAAAATAAAGTTATGAGATATGTCAGAGTATTCTCTTTAAAATGATCATACATTTGGGAATTTCTATAAGACTGATTTGAAAGACTCATTTCTATTGTTTTCCAAAGAATATCAGCAATCATCAGAGCCGATACTGGATCAGATAATAAAACATGATTCTGTGATTACATTTTTGGGTAGAGATTAATAGAGATCGATATAAAAGTAGGCACAAATAGAAAATGTTCATTCTGAAACTGGGTTTTTTTTTTTTTAAGGTTTTATTTATTTATCTGAGAGAGAGAATGGGAGACAGAGAGCATGAGAGGGGGAGGGTCAGAGGGAGAAGCAGACTCCCCGCAGAGCAGGGAGCCCGATGCGGGACTCGATCCCGGGACTCCAGGATCATGACCTGAGCCGAAGGCAGTCGCTTAACCAACTGAGCCACCCAGGTGCCCCTCTGAAACTGGGTTTTTATTCACTGGACTTCACATCTGTTCTGTGGCTGGAGCTGCCATTAGTGAAACTATGGATCAACCATGGAGCTGTGTTTGTCATATAGAAATGGAATAGTTCAGGCAGGAAACGAGTTCTGGATGATGGGGATGTTAATGAAGAGAGGCACTGAAGAGGTATGAGGTCCAAAATAACAACAAAAATTCAAAATAATTGTAGGGGCTATCAGAGCAAATATCTTACATCAGATCTCCAGGACCAGCTTAGTACGAAAGGCCCATCTGATTCTCAGTTACGCAGAAACACCCTGAACTCTTACTTTACATTAATTTTAACAGAAATAAAACTAACATGGGATGTATTTTTGTATAGCCGAGATCATTGCTGATAGAATAATAGTCTCGTTGTAAGATGGTCTGAGTTCTCTCAGATGATCTCCTGAATGTGTTCGTGTCCAGACAGCCCTTCCCATGGAGAAGTCTGGACCTTCTCCCTTAGCTTATGGCTCTAAAGAAGACCAGCATCCATACAAGTCAGGAGGACATGAGTTCATCAAAATAGTAATGGCTGATCAAAATTGGTAAAGTGAAAGAACTCAAACCAAAGGAAAACTGAGTATGTATATATGCATGGAAGATGGATAGATAGTTTATCTATTTCATTTTCACAGAACATGGGGCAATTATGTCTCTGAAATTGCATTTTCCAGTTACCAGCATACCTAGCAGAGCCCTGAAACATTTTTATTACCTTTTTTTTAAAATTAAACTGACAAGTTCATCTTATTCCATAAAACTCCTGCAGTTAATGTCTTTTATAAGCTTATTGAAAGATACTCTCTTTTAAAATGCCTAATAATCATGGAAATATGTATATGGGTGTAGGTGTGAGTGTTTACATGTGTGCATAATAGAATAGTGAATATAAAATTCGCCACAGGGCTTACTTCTGGAGAGGCTGTGAAATGATGGAGGTAATTCCACACTCGTTGGTAAATGGCTAGTGTTTCAGTTTAGATGAGTATCCTCTCTACCTAGTCTCCCTACCACCCCTCACCTTTACCTCTCCCCAAGCAGGTCTCCTAAAGATCCAGGCACTGGAAATTTGCCCCCTTTAGCATAGCAGGGGTCTCCAAAGTCGCTCCAAAGTTTGGCCAGCCTCAGTTTTCCTCATCTGTGCCTGGTTTTTCCTGTTCTTAGATAATTTGTATATCGCCCCTGGACCAGTTGTATATTACTTGCTGTTTTATTTCTTGGGTTGAGTTATGGATGTATGGGTGTTTATTATATTATGAATTTAACATAAAGCAAATAAAAGAAGGGAAAGGGGACAAAAAGATAAGTGGATGATCGAATTGAGTATTCTCTTGTTTCTTTTTTTTTTTTTTTAAAGATTTTATTTATTTATTTGAGAGAGAGAGAATGAGAGAGAGAGAGCACATGAGAGGGGTGAGGGTCAGAGGGAGAAGCAGGCTCCCTGCTGAGCAGGGAGCCCGATGCGGGACTCGATCCCGGGACTCCAGGATCATGACCTGAGCCGAAAGCAGTCGCTTAACCAACTGAGCCACCCAGGCGCCCTCTCTTGTGTTTCTGATAGTTTTCTTATGCTTTGTGACTTATCATACAGTAGGTTTAGTTCATTTTTCCTCTTTTGCTTCTAGCTGGGGCCCAGACAGGAAATTTATCCTGCATGTTTTCCTGGAAGACATAATCTTCATTGACATTATCAATACTGGGAGCACTGCCCAGGGAGTGAGATTCAATATTAATTATTATTACTTATCGGGCATTGACTGTGTACTTTGGATTCTCTAAAACACAGGAGACAAGGTCTCTGGCCCGAGGGTGTGTATAACGCTTCAATTAGTGAGACAAGAGAATTGAGCTGATGCACAGTTAGGAGAATCTGAGACTGTGTTCCCTCTGCTAGCTGCCTACCTATTTCTCCTCACATAAGGCTAAGACATGACCAGGTCACAATCAATCCTGCCAGAGATCTTGCTTAAAAAATTTATGAGTTTACTGTTGTTATTTTTTATTTTTGTTATATGTTTGTCTGGTTTTAATACATGTCTACATCCTTACCTATAGGGACCTTTTTAAGTGATTCTATTGGAGGAATGCTAAATGATCCACTCTCCTACCGTATTTTCAATAAAAATGCCAACATTTGTTTCTAGCTTTGTTTCTGAGAATATGCTAAACAATTTGGATATATTTTCTTATTTAATGTTCACTAATTGAAAAAACAAATTTTTGGTATAAGGGTGAGAGGTTTTTTTTATTGTTAATCACCATACATCATTAGTATTTGATGTAGTGTTCCATGATTCATTGTTTGCGTATAACACCCAGTGCTCCATGCAGAAAGTGCCCTCTTTGGGCGCCTGGGTGGCTCAGTTGGTTAAGCAACTGCCTTCGGCTCAGGTCATGATCCTGGAGTCCCAGGATCGAGTCCCGCATCGGGCTCCCTGCTCAGCAGGGAGTCTGCTTCTCCCTCTGACCCTCCACCCTCTCATGCTGTCTCTCTGTCATTCTCTCTCTCTCAATAAATAAATAAAAATCTTTAAAAAAAAAAAGTGCCCTCTTTAATACCCATCACCAGGCTAACCCATCCCCCACCCCCTCCCCTCTAGAACCCTCAGTTTGTTTTTCAGAGTCCATAGTCTCTCATGGTTCGTCTCCCCCTCCGATTTCCCCCCCTTCATTCTTACCCTCCTGCTATCTTAAAAAAAAAAAAAAAAAGAAGAAGATAGGGTGAGAGTTTTAAGAGTAAGAAAGTAATAAGCATTTTGAAATGGGAGGGATAAAAAAAAGCAGGATCCTTTTTAGGAAGAAAATTCTCATTTTGTTACTGGGCATATTTAGATGTAAAAAGTGAATTTCCTCACTTGGCTAGCACTCTCATAATCATTTCTGAGGAGAGGCTGTAACTAAAGTTCTGCCTGTGGACATAAATGGAAATCTGGAAGTTTCCATCCAGGAACTAGAGTACCTAATAGATTGAGGTTCTTTACCTTTGGAAATATAGAGAGATGTAAAGAAAAGAGGAGGAGAGTCCCACAAAAGATTGGAGGGGGGTCCACCTGAAGGACAAGTCCATCAAGACATTCCCCAGGGTAGGGAATAGCCAAGCTTTTCAGGACATTGATACCTAATATACTATTTTAAATATTCTATATGTTGTTGTAGTCCTCTCTGCTAGCCCAAATTGTGAGTAAACTCACATTGTCCTGGAATTGATGGCACTTTAGCAGAACAAATAGAAGCATGATAGGTGGAATTTTTTTTAAGATTTTACTTATTTATTTTTCAGAGAGAGAGAGAGAGGGAGAGAGCACAAGCAGGGAGGGTGGCAGGCAGAGGGAGAAACAGGCTCCCCGCTGAGCAAGAAGCCCAATGCGGGACTCAATCCCAGGACCCTGGGATCATGACCTGAGCTGAAGGCAGACACTTAACCAACTGAGCCATCCAGGCATCCTTGATAGGTGGAATTTCTAAAATGTTTGCTCAAAGGTGTCCCAGCCTAATCTACAGAACCTGCTGTACTTATGTTATCTAGTTGACCTTAAGATGGGCAGATTATCGAGGTAAATTTGATCTAATCACACCAGCGCATAAAAGCAAAGAGCTTTCTCTGCCTGATAGTAGAAGAGGAGGTCAGAGAGATGTCAAGCCTGAGAAGGACTCAGTGCACCACTGTTTCTTCCAAGATCAGTGGGATCACATGAGAAGGAATATGGATCACTCTGGGGACTGGAGAGTGGCACCTGGCTGAAAGCCAGCAAAGAAACTGGGACCTTAGTCCTATATCCACAAAGAACTGAATTCTGCCACCAACATGGATGAGCTTAAAAGTGGATTCTTTCACAGAGATTGCACATAGTAGCCAAGTCTAGCCAACACCTTGATTTCAGTTTTGAACGTGAATCTATTCAAGCTCATTGGGATCTACAAAACTGTGAGCTAATGACTGGGTGTTGAACCAAGCCACTAAGGTTGTGCTAATGTGCTTCTCAGAAATAGAAAGCTAATGAGTCCTACTAATTATAAGCCAAAAGGAGTGGACATAGAAGAGGAATCCTAAGAAACAAGAGAGCAGATAGGATCCACAAAAAAGATGGGCAGAGATGTGAGCTGCATGAGGAAGACTCAAGGTTTCCCACAGTGGAATGGATGCTCATCCATTTGATATACATGTTAAATTAGTATGAACACCCCTTCCCCAGATTTGGGGGAACATCCTGTGGTAAAGATATAAAATTATTATCCCCACTTTGTGCAAGAATTGGTGAGCCAGGAATTTCAGTGACCTGGGCCAGGAGGGAAGGTAGAAATTCCTTAGCTTGGGTGAATACATAAAAGAGTACTTACCCTACCTTGAAGTAATCTTTTTTTTTTTTTTTTCCTAGATGGAAACTAGAAAGTTGTAAAGAGTAGAAACTATAAAACATCTCACATTTCAGAGGCAGCAGAGATCGGATGTCTTTTATGGGCTTTAAGTAGTTACCAAGGAAATCTGTGGATAAAAGTATGTTCTTGACTGTAATGATAATATATTTGCAACTGGATGGCATTAAATTAAGACCAGAATATCAAAGGTCAGAATATATCTATATATCTATATCTGTATAAACACACACACACACACACACACACTTTCTGAAGACTACTGGTTAAATGTGGAAAAATCATCACACATACTGCTAATCTCATCACAGACCCTACTAAAATGTGGAATAAAGGGTTTTTGGAAAGCAAAAGCCTGAAAGTACAAAGAAAACAGGAGAGGCAAATACAGCAACACAAATTGGAAACCAGAAAACATTTGGATGAATGGTTATTGACTTATGAGTGGTACTAAAGACCAGAGAAAACTGTAAACCAGAGATGGGGGAGGCCAGCTCCAGGCACACTGATGATTTAGCACCTTGAAAAAACTTGAAAATTGAAGGCAGCAGGTACAGGTAATAGTAGGGGAGCAGGTGATGTTGAAAGCAGGGGTAGTGTTTTAGTGACTTTCAGATCATATGCCACACTCTATAGAGTTGCTTACTCTTCTTGACTCTTCATGGCCAAAGATGAAATTTACTTCATGGAGATTGGCAGAGACACTTTAATCCCGGAAGCACTACTTACAGCTGAGGAGGGGCTATCTTATTAAAAACAGGAGGATTTAGTGCAAGACAATATACTCAACGGTGATGTCTTAGGTTTCCTTCTTTCACTAGACTCTGAATGTTGGCAGTTGAGTTTATACTACATGGGAGGAGAGTAATGTAGGGGGTGGAAGCAATGGCCTGTTTTTGTAAAATTTTATTGCAACATAGCCATACCCTTCATTTGTGTATTTTCTATGGCTGTCTTTGTGCTACAACAGCAGAATTGAATAGTTACAACAGAGACTGATAAACGATAAAATACTTGCTATCTTGCCTTTTATGGAAAAAGTTTGCTAATCTCTGGACAAAAGAATATTCAAGGAAACTGACAAAATCTATAGATTTAGAATTACCAAATGAAAGGGCTCTGCAAATTTACCCTAAAATAAGACCACCAATTGACAAAGTCTACCTATGCAAATAGAATTTATAAACATCAGGTGCCTGGGTGGCTCAGATGGTTAAGCGTCTGCCTTCGGCTCAGGTCCTGAGGGATCGAGTCCCGCATCGGGCTCCCTGCTCTGCGGGGAGCCTGCTTCTCCCTCTGCCTCTCTCTCTCTCTCTCTCTGTCTCTCATGAATAAATAAATAAAATCTTTAAAAAAAAAAAAAGAATTTATAAATATCTTTGCATTGCTTCACTTCCCATTACATACAAAAGAACATTCAAGGATTACCAGACATTTAAACAAAGCTTCTAATATGAAATATAAAGATGAGGGGGCATAAGAAAAGAAATCAGAATAAAGAGAGTCAATGAAAATAGTAGAATAAAAATCCAAACGAAGAAAAAGAAAATATGCATACATATGTGTGTGCACATACATATCCTTAGAAATTATAATATAAACTAAATATAATATAAATTTGTATGTAAACTATATATACCATATATGCAGATATAATTAGAAGTTCAATTGCTACATCTTCTTTATCCATTCATCTGTAGATGGACATCTTGGTTCTTTCCACAGTTTGGCTATTGTGGACATTGCTGCTATAAACATCGGGGTGCATGTGCCCCTTTGGATAAAAGAAATTCCATTGCATCCATGAAACAGGAACTGAGGCTAGATAAGAAAAGTACTAAGGGGCACCTGGATGGTACAGTCAGTTAACTGTCTGACTCTTGGTTTCAGCTCACATCATGATCTAAGGGTCATGTTATCGAGTACTGCACTGGGGCACTGGGCTCTGCACTGGGTGTGGAGTCTGCTTAAGATTCCCTCTCTCCCTCTCCCATCCCTCCCTCTAAATAAATAAATAAAATCTTAAAAAGTACTAAGAAAAGTTTTCTTGAAAATGAATATACAATAACAGAAAAAAGATAAGAAATTCTGGAAGATAAAGTTTTACTCTGAGAAACAAACTGAGGATTCTAGAGGGGAGGGGGTGAGGGGATGGGTTAGTGGTGATGGGTATTAAAGAGGACACGTACTGAATGGAGCACTGGGTGTTATACGCAAACGATGAAGCATGGAGCACTACGTCAAAAACTAATGATGTAATATATGGTGATTAGCATAACATAATAAGATAAAAAAAATCTAGGAAGTAGAACAATAAAGAAAGGAAAGTATTAAATAATTCCATACATTTCCTAAAACAGAAATACCAAAGTTTCTAGACTGAGAGGAGTGACTATTGCCTGGGGCTCTGATACAATAACCACTTAATCCACAAGTCACCTTTTCAAACTGAGCAGAATTTACATAATACAGAATTTGGAAGAAGCACTAATAAATGGTCAATATAACCAGTTTTTTCCCTAATAATCTGGTTATAGATCAGATATATTTTATATATATATATATATGTAATACCTCTGTGTATATAATGCCTTTATGTATGTATATGGATTTATATAGAGAATATAATCAGTTTATATTTTATATAATTTTATAAATTATATCTGTAAGTATATATATATAAATTATACATATACATATAAAATTTTGCAAAATTTAAAACAATAGAAATTGCAGATAAAATTCCTGATTTGTGGTTTCTCTCGAGTCATCAGAAGACTTTGCCACATAAAGATCCTCATACATGGTAATAATGAGCTAGAATTAAAGAAGGGTTTTGGGGCAACTGGGTGGCATAGTTAAGCATTGGAACCTTGGTTTTGGCTCAAGTCTTGATCTCATGCTCATGGGATCAAGTCATGCATGGGGATCCATGCTCAGGGTAAAGTCTGCTTCCGATTCTGTCTCCCTCTGCCCCTCCTGCTTGTGCTCTCTCTCAAAAATTTAAATAAATCTTAAAAAAAAAAAAAGGTCTTGTCTTCTAAAAAGAGTGCACACACTCTACTTTTCCATAATCTATGCTACTCCCCTTTGTCTTACAAAAGGCTCACCCACTTTGTTCATTCTTGTAGACCTTGATGCTGGAAACTGCTGGTTCATGTCCCGTCCATGAAAGCATCTCTGGTTATTCCATTCCTTAGCTTGGCACTCCTGTAAATTTCTCAAATGCTTCTCTTACATTCTTCATATAAACAACAAAGCAAACGAATACAGTCTATAACCAAAGGCAAGGTTAAATGTCTTTCTCCACTAACGCTTTGTAATTTTTAAGATTTATTTATTTATTTCAGAGTGAGAGGGGCTTGGGGCAGAGGGAGAGGGAGAGAAAGGATCCTCAGGTAGACTCTTTGCTGAACACACAGCCCAAAGGGACTTGATCCCAGGACCTTGAGATCATGACCTGAGCTAAAATCAAGAGTCAGACGCTTAACCAACTGAGCCACCCAGCCCCTCACTAATGTTTTTTAAACTCCGTTAGAGTTGGACGAAGTCTCATTTGGTGTTTCCCTCTGAAGAACATAGCACAGTAAAGTACACAGACTCAGCAAGTATTTTTTCAAGGAAGTAAATGAGTAGATAATTAAGTTTCCCTGGAATGTATTTTCAGTAAGTTCAGTTTATCATTTCCATTAAAATGGCAAATATACAAATATAGCTCAAGCGAGATTGTCATGCAGAAGAATCATTTGGAATTTTCACTTACGTGTAGAAGAAAATTGTTGTATTTTTCCCTTCACAGCTAAATAAATTTGGTATTTGTCAAGCTCTGTCTTTGGTAGTATCACTACCACATGTGTTTTCCTCATATTGTCTGCAATTATCTTAATGGAATCCTCATTTGGACCCTCACACATCTAGCCGTATGGGAATAAGCTGTTACTTGATATGACCTTGTATCATGACTTCAGCCTCTTGAAAACACTTTTGTATTCAGAGCACAAAAACCAGTCTTCGTTAGTGGTAGAGTGATTTGTTCAAAGGCAGGGAGTTATTGAATCTCACTGTCAACCTATTAAACCCAAATTACTTAGAAAATCATAAATTTGGAGGCACTGCTCTCTTTGAGTTGGATAAAAAAGAGTTCCGTCTCATGGACCCTTGGTCTCAGGTTTGTTTGAATGGTGTAAGCACCTGGCTTCAGGGCATTAGACAGAATGGACTAATATTCAATAAATTGGCTAACTAAAACGTAGCTGTTCAAACAGAATAAAAATTGGCTAATGGATTACTTGCAAAATGACCACATAACTCCTGATAGGAAGCTCTAACATTCTTCCTTATCATTTGACCTAGGAGGAGAGAAACATAAACAGTCCCTGTACTCCTTAAATTTGTACCTTCAGTTAACCTTCTGAATACTCTTGCTTTTGTTTTGTATTCCTGAGCTCTGGGGGGAAAAATGAATGGTAAGCTCATCAAGGGAGTTAAAAGTGCAGTGGTTGCATATTAGTCTAATGGAATTGTCAGGTCTCATTAATAATAGGTATGTATCATTTGCAATCAATCAGCTATTCATTGATAGAAACAGCAATGCTGTCTTCATTTTTTTAAAATACCATTCAGTTAGACTGAGATTCTTTCTACGTGCTTTATAATTGTTTTACAAACCATTTTAAAATTACTGTCATTTTTACTTTTTTAGAAGAGTTCATTTCTGTCATATCGATGTGACTGCAGAAGAATCAGATTAAACTAAAAGATTTAGTTTGGCTGATTTATTCACCACTAAGTGGGTTTCTTTTCCTTGAACCTTGGTAAATCAGACAGTAATGTCCTAGTTTGAAGGTAGAGGCATTTTATGTTACTCATTGCATGTGTGTGTAAAGAATTAAAAATGAGCCAGCTGGACTGATGGTAGCCTGAGCCTGGGCAGGGAAATATGTTAAATTGGGGAGTAAAGGTTCCCTTTGTAACTCCTCTTGACTTCTGAAAATTTCTGCTAAGCCAGTGAGACTGTGAGGCTAATATGCTTTCTATTCCTAGAGACTTTCTAAGAATCTTGAACCAAGAAATACCTTTTTCCTTCCATTTCCTCCTCCAGAACAGAAAAAACGTAGACGTTTCAAGAAGAAAGTGAAAACCAATCTCTTTCAAAATGCTGAAAAAAGTAAAATATGATTAGTTTTGATACTTGTGTGCCTGTTATTTTAGACATAACTTTAGAAATATGTAGGAGTTCTGGTATCATTCACTAGGTTCCTTTGTGCAAAAAAAAAAAAAAAAGTATATGGCCTCAGTGTTATTGCATAAACCATGAATTTTTAACAATTCATCAACAGCTTCCTTTATTTATAGCTAGTGGACTTGTTAGCAAACATCTAAATGATACATTTTATTTTCTTTTAGGTAGATTTTTTACTGAAGTATAATGTGCCAATGGAAAAGCACACAGATCATACTTATACAGCTTATTCTGTATAATTATATGCAAAATGAGCTATGTCACCGGTACCCAGATTAAGAGGCAGAACATTACAGACAACCTGAAATCCTCGCTTATCTCCTCCCAGGGACTATCCTCTAAAGGTAACTAAAATCCTGAATTCTAACACCTACATGATTTGTTTGTTTGCTTGTTTCTCAAATACAGTGGTACTCATTTGGCTTTGGTTTATCTCTCTGTGGTGTTTTTAAAGTCATCCATGTTATTGTCTGAAGCAATAGTTGGTTCTGTTCTAATCATGTATCATGCTCAATTGTATGAAGCATTTGATTGTGTTCTCCTTAGAGGTTATGCTAAATAGTATTGTCATGACACAATTAAATATGTCTTCCTATTTAGCACTAGTCAAATGGTAAGCATATACTCAGCTTGATGGATGTTGCCAAATCATTTTCTAAGGTGATTTTTCTGATTTTTATTCCCACTAATGGTATATGAGAATTCCTACTGTTCTACCACTTTGTCAACACTTATTATTGTCTATCTTTTCCTTTCAGCCATTCCTGTAGGTTAATAGAGATATCACATTTTGATCTAATTTGCTTTTCTCTAATGATTAATTAAGCATCCTTTCTAATGTTTACTTGCTAGGTTGGTTGGTATTCTACAAGTCTGAAGAAACTCAAATCTCTTCTAAATGGGTTGTTCACATTAGGGCTCAAACTGTCTTTTTTATGAGCATGAAACCATGCTAGTGGATCTGAAGCCTACATGCCATCAGGAATAAAACTGTTAGACAAAAACCTTTCTCTTAAACTCCCCCAATCTCATCTTTCCTGTCCCCAAAGTCTTGTCAAAGTGGGTTGGTTTAGGGTAAAGAGGGATTGGGCAGATATAAAAGATATCTAATGGAGCTGAAAAAAATGTCATGGCATTTATAATTTTCCTATTGTGGAAAGTATGTTTAACCTCAAAAATTCCAATCAAAACAGCAGACCAAAAATGAACACTGTTTATATCATAACACAGATCACCCAGAATGAAGACTGAGAAAGTGATGGGACAGAACACAATCCTTCCTTGGATTCTGTGGTCCACATAGATGGAAACAAACCCCCACAGATATCAGCTAACAAGTGCTGTTCTATAACCAGTGCACATGCAAATACTTGGGGATTCCAAAAGATAGCAAGGGCCCTAAAACTAGAAAACAGCAATTACTGAAGACCAGTAATGGATGGCTGTAGCAAGGGCCACACAGAAAAGAAATAGAAACTATTCTCTTGGCCTTGCTAGTTCTGACACCTTACCAGGTACTTAGCAAAGAATGTCTAGGAGACTTCATTAGACCAAAGCTGTATAGGACTTAATATCTATACATGAGTGGAATGATCAGGTATGGGAGGAGAAACACTGGAAGTGATCCTGTTCTTTAGACAAGTTATCTTTGCTCTCTTGTTAAATACAGGCAAACTCAAATGCCCTAAGCAAAGGTATATCTAAGACAGAGTAAATTAAGGAAGGACAAAGGCAAAGAGAAATAATTGGAACAGGTCATTTATAAAGTGAAGGAGAGAGAACTAATTAGCCAGTATGTATCGAACGTCTTCTGTGTTAGGGCTAGGGAGGGAAGAACCAGTTTGGCAGGAAGTTTACAAGCCTGGAGAGAAAAATGAGCAACTCCGCAGTAATTCCACTCAGCAATCCTTGGAGGCATCCTGTGGCCCCTGAGGCCCCAGTGAGGACATCATGCAAATGGAGCCACAGTGTTAACACTCTACTTTGTCTTTGTCAACCCGGAATTTTCTATGGAGCCAATACAAACAGAAAGGGCCATTGTAAAGTTTTCTTTTTTTTTTCTTTTCACAATGTGACTATCTAACCAAAGTCCCAGCTGTCCTGTCTCGTGAATGGATCTTCCCCTTTTAGCATTTTGAGAGATATGGCTTCTCCTTGGCCATGTCCAGCTACTTTGTTCTCCTCTTTGCCACACCCCTTCTCCATTTCACTTTGTAGAGAGACACACTTCTTTCCATGTATTTTATAGGGGAATCTGAGCGGGTGGGAGAAAGGGCTATTTTTCCCATTGGCATGCAGTTGGCCATTTGTGGCATTCTGCGGTTGAGACCGGGTGTCAATTATTGAGTTATGTATCAGTCTTATTTAATGTGATCCCCACATAAAACTGTCCACCCAAACATACACATTTATATATATTTTTTTTATTTTATGGTTAGGGAATAAGTGTCTTTCAGCTCTAAAATAACAACTGGCAGATTGTGGTTGCTGCCTGCCTACTGAATAGTTTATTGAGAGCATAGTTAAATTAACATGAGCTTTGTCATAACACTTTATCTTTGGAACAGGATTCATAATTTGGCTGACATTTTCCCCTCTTACTCCATTGTTAAATGTATTTTCATTCTATTAAACTCAGCCTAGGCTTAACTCAGTAACTTGGATATGCCATCTTTCCTTCCCCCCCCCCCCCGATTTAAGAATTTAGGCTTGAGAAATAAACTTGCAGGTCTAATGAAAGATTGCATGGTGTTAAATTTGATAACTCTCTCAACACATTACATAAAAGGGAGAAGCTTCCATGTTCTATTTGTGAGGAAGTTGGACCGGCAGGGCGGTCCACTTGTCTTTATGAAATAGTGTTTCTCTCATTCCTCCATCATGCCTCTGGGACTTTGTAAATTCATTCATTTTATTCTACCTTTGCAGACAAAAAAAAAAGTGGAGGTACAGAGAAAGGATATCACTTGTGATCTCAGAGTGTTATTGTATTGGAGGGCAGGTTAGCACTCCGCCTTTATGTTGGGTCACGTTGAGTCTCCACACTAAAGAATTATTCTGCTTATTTTGATCCATATATATCACTATTCTCTAAATAGTATGATACCCTGAAGGCACCTACCTGGAAGTTCTACTTTCTGGATTCTCACAGATGGGCAACTTTCATCTCTCCTGTTCTCAACTCACTTCTCCAAAAAGAGTGTAATTAAGCATTAGCTTCTGGGCTACTGTATCTATACAGGATGTCAATAAAGACCTAAGATCAATGGGCAAATCAAGGCACATGTCCAGGTTTCATGAATAAATTTCCCCAACCATGAAATCCAGATAGGTTCATCTGGATGCCTCATAGAAAGCTAGAGTGTGAAGCCTCCCAAATACAATTGCAGGGAGCAGCTTCAGCAGGGAAATAATGGTCTGGCAGATAAAATCTCCACGAGGGGTAAGTGACAGCATCATGAAGCTGGAATCAGGACTCATTACAGGAAATTCTGAGCATTTGTCTCAGACTCTACCACCCTATGACCCCAGGCTTCCTGAGGGAGACAATCCACATGAATACATCTGGGACAGAATAAGCCAAACCACAGTGATTTTGTGCTGAGAAACAGAAAGCAGCAATGTTGGAAGTGAGCCAAGGTTACAGTAAGGCATGAGCATATCATATAATGTGGATGTCCAAGATGAAATATGGACATGCCCATGTGATGAACGGCATATGGCCGAAACAGAAAAACACATCTGCCCTTTGACATTAAGTTCCAAGCATCTACACATGGGAGACATTTATGTAAAGGCAAAAGTGCTCAAAAATGGAAAACAAAACAATTGAGAAGTTGATTTTGATGGAAAGATTACATAGGTTAAATAAGCTGCCTGTTACATACAGAAAGGCAGCTAAAGGGTTAAATAAGACCTTTGAGGAATGTGTTCTGTATATCCCTAACATCTAGCAGAGTTCCTGGCACATAGTTGGTGTTCAGTAAATACCTGTTAAATGAATGAATAGCTTTCAAGTATAAACTCTATTATAAAAAAAGGAGTCCCTGTTCTCTACAAAAATGTATAACCCCAAGATATTTTTAGTGCCCTTCTTTTGGATTGATAAATAATTTAAAGAGAGCAGACTCCGTTATTTTCTCTAACCAAGAGACAAAGCTCATGTACTCTTCTGATGCACAAAGGGAAAGTGAACTTCCTCATGATGCTGCTTCCAACATCTTCTCGGATTGAGACATTCCAGGCCTCTGCTCAAGACCTGTAAATTGTGCCAACGTTCACAGACAGAAGCAGGAGCTTTTTATATGTTAAAGATCATAGATTCTTTAGAATGAATTGTGAACTATGAAAGCTTCTACCCCACATGCCACCCAGAACCTTATTGTTCCTCATATTTGGATGTCTAAATAAAATGTAAATTACACTTCACCATGTATATGAGGATTTTTGGCTTTGCCTTGGCTTTGTCATGAATAACTTCAGCAATGGAATTAGACTGTAAATCTTGGCTGATTTTTAAAAAGCCAAAACGTATTCACTATATAGCTGCAAACGTTTAACATGGCATGCATTTGATCAAAACTTTAATAAAATGCAAGAAAAGATATATGGTTCCCATATGGGAAGCTGGGAATGAAAGGATAAGGCTGTGACTCAACAGTGCCATGTTTACATAGTTGTCTCTGGTAAGATTAATCCAGAGTTCTAGCCCTGGACAGGAGATCAAAGGGAAAATTAGGGAAACTGGTGTCATCTCTGACAGATCACCTGCGGGTAACATGAACAAAGAATAACTTTTATCAGGAGATCAGGATGTAGGAGTACTGAAGATTACCAAAAGGTCCATTCAGTAGCTTTTTCTTTTAACAGAGTTTGGATGGTCTCAGAAGATGCATGCATATTGTTCACAGAGCTTTTGGACATGGTGATGGGGTCTATTTCATGGCCAGCCTGCTTTCTCTGGCTAGCATTAAGCAGACACAAAATAAGTAGTAAGTGTAAGAAGACGTGAAGTAGATGACTGGAAAAATAATCTTACCAGCCTGTGGATGGGCTGTCATGCCAGTAGATCATTTTTCTATTTCTAAGTAACTTAGGGTCCTTCATGATTAATATTAGTTCCCTATTGGGTGAGGCTATCCTTGACTCCAAATCCTAGATGGGTCATTAAATGCGATCATTCCCACACTGAATTCCTACTCCATACAAGGTACATTTTTAGTGTTAAATCATCATTATGTGTAATTATTAATTTATTAAGATGATATGGAGGCAATGTAACCAGGAAGAGCTACACACCTTACATCATTTCAAATTCTCAAAATAAAAGGGAGGTCATATGGGTCCTCTACTGGTTCTATGGCTCCCACTTCCTGTTCTACCCTGGGCAGGGTAGCTTCAAACCAAGCCCCTCCTCTATTACTCTTCTCTCTTAGAAGTTAGCAGTGATACTCCAGCCATCTCTCAAGAGAGGGTCTCTCTCAAGCCTGCCCTCCTTGCTTTCTCCACAGCATTTGTCTATTTGTTCACTTCCATTTTCGCTAGATTCCAGGATACAGAATTGCCGCCCCTTCTCTCTGACCTTCACTTGCTATCTACTATTCTTATCCCTTTAGTGTAAATCATTTAGTGTAAATCTCACCAAATTCTGCCCTCAGACCACTTTTCTTCTGCTTCTGGTGTCTGTCCACTCGTTCTGTTACATCAGTAACCATGCCTTTCACCCCTCACTTTCAAGGACCATCTCTCCATGAATGTTCAGTCATCATCTCAAATCTGACATGTCTACAACTAATCATCTCCTTTCTCCTTGTGTATATGCTATTTTGCTTTTTCTCCCCATAATCTAATTAAGAACTGTCTTCTGTTGTGACGAATATCAATAAGATGACTTATTTTACTACAATTCCTTCTTTGAATTAATTGTGTGCAATAGTGGGAAAAATGTGGCTAAAGCACAACTCTGATCAAACTGTCCCTAATCCCATAAATTTTAGTTGTTTCCAAATAATTCGTGAATAAGTGAAAGGGTAGGAAAGACAAGGACAATTAATTCCGAAGCAGAGGGCACTGGGTTAGATGAGAGAAAGACTGGAGGAAGTCTTAAAAAGTAATAGCAAATATTTTCCATGAAGAAACTGAAGAACTCTGTATCTATGGTAAGGTATGACCAAAGGTATCATGCTATCTTTATGATATATAAAGAACCATAATGTCTTTATCTAGATCATTACTCTCCTATACACCTTCCTTTCTTGACTCCTCAGTATCATTCTTTAGATACACAGTTATAAAACGAACATACCGCTCAAAGATGTATTGTGGGATTTAATCAATTTCATGGTTGTTGACATAGATCTGGGAAGGCACGTGAGGAGCCTGTGGGCTGATAAGGCTTAGGGTAGGCTCTGAAAAGCTGAGAAGCTTCTGTTCTGGACTAAGTCATGAGGAATGCATTCCTGATGCATCTCCAAATATCAGGTCTGTTTTGTGTCAATAATTAGTAATCATCTAGAAAGGGAAGTACTGCTATTAGGGGTTAATAGCCCTTCCCAACCCGTATCAAACCAGATTTATTTCTGAAGAAACACTTTGATGCACTCAAAGCTCTAGAACAAGAAAATTACTCCTTTCAGAAAGGTCTCCTTCAGCTTACAATAAAAATCACAAATAATTTTTCACATCCTGATAAAATACCACTTTTCATTAAGACTCTCTAAACCATTAGAAATGTTTTGGTCCTTTGTATTTTATAGCATTTTGCCTGAACCATTATGATTGATTATATGATGTCAGGTGTTGAGGTTACCTATATTTCTAATGCATTCTGTATTCACTGATGGCTAGAGTGGAACTTCTGTGTTTTGTTAGGAAGAACATGGAATATGGAATCAGAAGTTTTGGGTTTGAGAAACATCTCTGGCATGTATGAATTCTGTGATGGACTTCAAGTCCCTACAGAAACCAGTGTGTGTCCAATTCATCAGGGACATTTATCTCTTGGGCCTGAGAGGCAACACCCTGGTCCAGACATCAGTGTTCTCATGGAGAAGCCAACCATAGTCTTCTTGGAGACCTAGAGGACTTTTCAGGAAGCAGTCCTTAAGGAGAAAGAGCCTGAGAACTTGGGAAAGCATAGGACAGGCCTAATAACAGTAATAATAGAGTGTCCAGCATTTTCTGACTGCTTACTATGTGCCAGGCACTAACTCCCACTCCTTACACCTGTCTCCTCACAGAATTCTCACCATACCTGTATGGGGAAGGCACTCTTGGTATTCGAGTATTCCAATATGACAGACCCCAAAATGGAGGCAGAGATTAAATACTTTGCCCACCGTTATAAGATTTGCTCTTCACAATTCACAACCATGCCTTCCTGCTGCCTTAACCATCTGAAATAACTGAAGCTGACAAACTGTTGGTGGACAGGTAGCTGTGCCAAGTAATACACCTGGAGGTGCTTGTAAATAATCTGATGAGTTTGAGACAGGTTTGTGTGAAGGGGTGAGCTGTGCAAGTCCATTAAGACTTATCTCCCTAATGGACTTGCACAGCTCAAGATTCAAGTTTTCCTAGGCCTTGCTGACCTGCAAAGGCAAATGGAGTTAAGGCCACCTGGACATGTAGAAGATGCTCGTGGGGCTCATGTTCCTCTCAGAAAAAATGTCCTTAATTTTCTGAGATCTGGGAATAGAGGGACAAATGTTTCTATGTTTCTGTTTCATTCTAATTTCTTTGTCAGTATCTCATCAAAGTTGCTCTCCTGATTGTAAATCTTTTGGCTTCATCTTTACCTGATGTATTTTCTTCTGCCTTTTTATAATGGATGTGGAGAGTAGGATGCTCCAAATAAGTATCAGAGAGGAAGGAAGAGCAGGATAAATAAGGAGGTGGGAGAAGTGTGTATATAATGGCTGTTTCCTTGTAATGTTGTGGGGACCCTTGCCTGTGGGAAATGTAAACAGTGAAATACGGGATCGTCTTTTGATGACCTTACTTGTCAGAACATTGTTCTTTATCCATGAATTTTCTCTGCCATTGAATGTATAAAGTAGCCCTCCTACCTGTGAAAATTGCTTCCAGACCCTTCCTTCCTACTGTAGTGCAAATGAATATGATTTAGAGTAGTGGTTCCTAAACTTAGCCTTTTTGTGCAATGGGCTATGTCAACAGACATCTATGGAACTCCTTCTCAGGATGGTGTTTTTCAACACATAAAATATTTTTAAAATATGTAAAAATAATGTATTAAAATAATGTCACAAAATAATTATAAAATTATTTGGAATAAAATTATGTTATTAACATTAAGTATTTTAAAATAATATTCTAATAGAAATCATTTGTATTGAAATATAGTTCTAAAATACTAAACAAATTTGTAATATAATATGAGTCCTCTAGCACACTAAAGTTCTGGCAACAAGTCTAATAATTACTATAATTTCTAGATAGTGGTGAAGGTGAACAATATTTTGCCATTTTTGCAACAACCAAGCATAAGATTTCTATTGGTGGCAAAGTCACAATGGCTGCTAATATTACTGTCCATGTTGCATACATTAATAATTGAAAATCATACTAACTTTCAGTTAGAGATTAGTGAAAATAAAGCTGTAATACTTCTCCATCCTTGACTTCCCTTCAGAGATGTCTTGGGGATTCTGTGGACTCAAGGTTGAGAACATTAAATTAAGTGGTGTCCTTTAGATGTGACTTCAGATTTTTTTTTTAAAGATTTTATTTATTTGAGAGAAAGAGAGCACAGAGGGAGAGAGAGAAGCAGAATCCCTGCTGAGCAGGGAGTCAGGCACAAGGCTCAGTCCCAGGACCTTGAGGTCATGACCTGAGCCGAAGGCAGATGTTTGACTGAGCCACCCAGGCGCCCCCAGATTTTTAAACTTATGAGTGACAAACATTGAATCTTAAGTATCATTTGTTAGGTGGGAGAAGTTTGGGCAAGCCATTGCTTTCTTTGCATTCCTAAAACCATGCCGTAAACTAGGCTACCTGTTACACGCACGTACATTCCAGTGAGTCCTTTTTTCCTCACCATTTGCCCTCAAAGGGGCAGCAAAATAAATAACTGCTGCTCAAATAGGGTCATGCATTTAAACAGTTTTAATTCTTGTTTAAATTCACGTCCAGGTGTCTATCCAGGTATGAGCCAAGAAACTAACGAAAGAAGCCACAGGCCTGATAATTTTGAAGTACAGATATCTATGCAATGGAGTGACTTATAAGGAGGACATTACAAAACAGTTGTATCCTAAAGATCCAGAGCGACATCTGACCCTGCTAGGAATCCTGACCCTACTATCAGATGAGGAAGGCAAGGAAGAGGGGCCAGTAGGCAGCTACCACACTAGAATTTAGTATCTACAGTGAGATCTGGATGCAACATAATAGAGAAGCTGTTCTTATAACCCATGCTCTGGAATAGCCTTATAACTCAGGCGATTTATTAATGAGATCTTTTGGGACTTGGATGGGACTCAACACAAGCCTCCCTTCTTATGAATTCTATACTCTAAAAAGCCTTTGATGGAGAAGGTCCTAATATCTTTAAAACGTTGAGAAAGGAAAAATGTCTCCTTTATATAAATACTGAGATGGCAAAAGAGGCAATAAGAATATTTGAAGTTTTTCTTCCTTTTTTTTTTTAGTTCTTTGGGGGGTTGATTCCTAGACAATGCAGGGAATGGGTCATGTGTAACTACTGTGGTAATACAGTTGAAGGTGGAATAAAAAAAGCCTCAGAAACAAAGACATGACGAGAGCGACAGGATGGATGTGTTTATTTATGTATACTCATGTTTATACAAAGACTTTGCCCACCGCCAAAGCCTCTGAGTGCATTTGCATAATTAAAAACAGCCACATAATCAGCACTCTGGAAAAACAGCAATAACTAGATAGACTTATACTCTTCTGAACATTCTTGGGAAAATGCTTATTCCTGGTGAACTCTGAGTCACAACAGTCTGAGCAAATTATTGACACATATCCAGTGCCCTGAAGGTTAGTGGACTCCGTCTTTTGAATCAGCATAGATGTGGTATATAGTGTGGGAGCTTGGACTAGGAATATCCTTTCCAATGTAGAACTTTCCTCTAGTGATCTCTAAATACAGCAGAACTCTTAAGAAAATAAGTGGCTTCTTTGGGAGAATAAAACAGTACTTTCTAGTTGCATCCAGAAGCACTCAGGGAGTTTAGCTGTTCAATTCCTGTTACATTTGTGAGGCATCCAGGGCAGGAGGAATTTCAAAGAACCAGCTGCTGCCATAGACAGCTGGAGCCAGCTAGCCCTCTGTATGCTTGCTCACCCGCCCGCCCTCTTTCTGTCTCTCTCTCTGCAGCCTCTTCATGGAGGGCTATAGGATCCCTCTGCTCACTCCACTATGAGGATCTAGTGAAGCTTATCTCTACCTTAAATTCTCTGTGCTTTCATAAAATTTAGCCAGAGTGCCCAGTTACATTCAAAGTCTTAAATGTCTTGGTTTGTTTCATGGCCCCATTGATGCAATGTTGGCAGAATTATCAGAAGAACTGCTGATGGACAAGAGGCAAAAAGGATCCTCCCTGTTGGCTCCCACTTACATACTCCCAAGGGAGAGGTGCATGCCCTGCAGGGTGTACAAGGCTCAGGCATTACTCTAGTTGTCTGAGGCAGTAATGACCCATTTGCTCTCGGAGTGGGAACAGGGCTGATCTTCTGTCCACATTTATTGTGGACACAAACCAGAAAGCATATGTTCTTGCAACAAAAATATATCCTGTCACTTCCACTTTCTTTAATAGTTGTAAAACAGAGTCTGGAACCTGGCTGAATCAGAGAACAAGGATCTTTGTATGCAAAATAATTAGCTTATTGAAGTTCCATCTTCCTAAATTAATTTGCCAAGGATCAAGATGTTCAAACTTGGTGGCTTAAAATGCTTGTTTTTCAGTTGAAAACATTGATTGCCCCAGAAATATGAGTGGGTGTTGAGGGAGACATTTTCCCTAATGGAGTCTTATGACTTGGAATCATTCGTTAGCTTTGGGCTTTGAGTTTTCTTTTGCCCTGCTGGTACCTCTCTGGGGAATGTCATACATGCTCATGCACACTGGCATCATGCATCAACAGTGCAATAAGCACGACTGGATAAACCTGTGGATGAAGATACGATGAAATGGAGTTCAAAATATACGTAAAGATGGAAAAATTACTTCTCTACTGAAATTTTTCTGTAGGGACTGTGGTTCTCATTCGCTCCAGTTTCCATAGTTGTGTTTTCTGCACCATCTTGCAGAGAGTGAGACATTCACAGACTGAAAGTGCGTGACAACCTTGAGACTATTCACTGTCAAGTTCAACTTCAACTCACATTTCCCCATTCCACTATATTTTCTCCTTTACACCATTTGTGTACATACCTCCATCTCTATTAGATTTTAAACTCCTGGGAAACCTAGATCATATTTTTATTCATCCTTATGTATCTTCCACCTTAGCTCTAACACAGCATTTTATAATCATCAGTCATTAAATAAATACTCACTGGAGACAGAAACAGAGGACATTATTTTCTAAAGTGAGCTACATAACATGATTGCAGGCAGTAAACATATTAATCTCATTATCTTAATAATATAATTATTTTATGCTTATTATTAAAATTATATAACATACATCATATCTATAATTTTAATGATACCTTCATAACAAGTTATAAATGAGAATATCCAAAGAATGAGTATTAGCAACATTCAACAAATGCTGTTTTATGTGAATATGGCAAGAATTTTGACACTGGTGTGTTAGAGAAGCAATAATAGGAGGAAAGCAAGGGGTCCATTACTAATGAGTATTTCTTACTATCGGTGAGTTTGAGGGAGTAAAAACAAAATGCTGAAGGCAGTTTCAGAGCAGGGTGTAGAACCCAGGGCTCTTCAATGATGCTGGGAGTTTAAGCCTGTAAATACCCTAAATCTTGACTTTCTCATCTGAAAAAGCAAGTGATTGGACCAGACGGCGTGGTCTCTCCTGTGCCCCGAAGACCATACATAGGAACTTAATGAATCTGTTTAAAGATGGCCATGAGTACTTTAAAGACCAGCTGCATTGTTCTGTCTGTTTTTAAGTAAATTCTCCTTGTTCACTCTCAGGTCATACAATGTGGCTCTGATTCGATTTGCTGCCAACCACAATATGATCCGTCTCTTTATTATATAGGCCAGAATGTGAGGATAAGCTGATTTGGGGTTCCAGCAAATAAGGTCTTGAAATGCTATAGCTCTCTTGAAAGTAATTCAAGCAAGTTTCAATGTCCTTCCAGAGTATGTGAATGTAGGTGCTTTGTATGCTTTTTTCTCACCTGTAGAAATTAAAGTTTTAGATAGTATTCTTCTCTTTGTAAATAACACGTTTTCTGTAACCAGTTTGTGCTCCCATATGTTACCTTTTTATTTTTTTATTATTATTATTTTTTATTATGTTATGTTAATCACCATTACATCATTAGTTTTAGATGTAGTGTTCCATGATTCATTGTTTGTGCATAACACCCAGTGCTCTATGCAGAATGTGCCCTCCTCAATACCCACCACCAGGCTAACCCATCCTCCCACCCCCCTCCCCTCTAGAACCCTGTTTGTTTTTCAGAGTCCATCGTCTCTCATGGTTCGTCTACCCCTCCGATTTCCCCCGCTTCATTCTTCCCCTCCCGCTACCTTCTTCTTCTTCTTTTTTTTCTTAACATATATTGCATTATTTGTTTCAGAGGTACAGATCTGAGATTCAACAGTCTTGCACAATTCACAGCGCTTACCAGAGCACATACTCTCCCCAGTGTCTATCACCCAGTCACCCCAGCCCCCACTCCAGCAACCCTCAGTTTGTTTCCTGAGATTAAGAATTCCTCATATCAGTGAGGTCATATGATACATGTCTTTCTCTGATTGACTTATTTCACTCAGCATAATACCCTCCAGTTCCATCCACGTCATTGCAAATGGCAAGATTTCATTCCTTTTGATGGCTGCATAATATTCCATTGTATCCCATATGTTACTCTTGATGATATCTTTCTAGGAGGGACTTGCTGAGCACTTACAGTCCTGCTTCATCAATAAACACAGATTTATATTGCTTCCATGAGCTCTAAAGCAGTAAATTTTCTCTAAATAAGGCTCATGGTAAGTATAATTGAATTATAGATTCACAGTACATATTTATAGAGGTACCATGTTATGGAAGCTCATGCAAAATGTAACTGATGCTAACTAATAGAATATTTCCCATTGGGTACAGCCTACCAGCCTATATTTCTACCCAATCCTAATGTTGATAGTCTCTGCTTTCCTATATATAACTTTTAGAAAGTGAGACTTTTTGAATGAAACTACTTATATGTTTCTTAAGTCTTTTCTTCTTCTGATTTTAACTTCTTTAACCATCCACTCTGTGGAATCTGGTTATTATGTATGGTTATAAAAAGATTCCTCTTGTTACCAGGTCTGTTTAAACTCTAAAATGAATAGACAATTTTACTTCATCCCTTGCATGAAACTACATGAATTTTAACAATCTAATATAAAATGTAAGTGCTCTAGTAATGCTTGAACCTGGCCTCAGAGGAATGGTATTTGAAGATCTCAGTGGGACATTAACTCATTTGAAATTGTTGTGTCCCTCAGGGAAGCCCCTAACTTCCCAATTTTTCTTTAGTGATATAGTATGACACTGTGGATGTATGTTCACAATCAAATTTACTCTCCTAAGCAGATGATACAGCATATCTTTTATTCACCTAGGTCAGCTGGCATGAGCTAAGCAAAATGCCTTATTAGATGAAATGTCCCGAATTACTCAGTGGATTAATACAAATCTGTTTATCTGAACCTACAGCTGGCAATGTAAACCATTGTCTGAGTTCATTGCTAACATTCAAAAAAAAGAAGGTCATATTCCTGAAGGGGGATAAAGAGAAGAAAAAAGATAAGCAATTCAGTTCTTTCAGATCAATGGGGCATGCTTTTGTACAACCTGGCAAAATAAAGCCACTAGAGACCTTGTATCCTAAAAGGAGTTTGGGGAGTCTTCCTACGCAATCAGTGACAATCAACAAAGCATTAGTGGATTGTCTGGAAATCCTCCCTTGAGGATCTAAAATACCATGTCTTGCCTTAAAACCTATAGAACAGCAACTCAGGACTCTCAAATAGTGATTTTTTTTCAAGTTCATTGAAGTGTCTTAATTTTCCATGTCACTTTGGCAGCCAAGTCATAGTCATAAAGAAAACATACATTTATTTAGTTTCCACCATGAGCCAACCATTGCTTTAGGTGTAATCACAGAATTTTCTTACTGAATCTCCTTAATAACCATATGAGCAAATTGTTGTTGTCCCTTTTATCCAAGGAAGACAATTGAGACTCAAGGAAATTAAGTGATGTTTCCCAAGGTCACACAACTAATAGGTACAGAAAATGGGATTTTGACATAGACTAATATGGCTCTAAGGCTCATGTTCTCTGCACATATCATGGTTCTCAAAATACTAGATTGAGCCACACAAAATTGCTGGTTTTATTAGTCAAAACCAATAGAAGATAGGTAACTGCATGATTCAACCTAATACATTTGGAGTAGTAGGACTTTTAATGACGCATGGACATGTTGGGTAGCAACACAGGAGGGGCTCTGAGTTTGACAGAGCACAAAACCTCAATGAATACCTTTGGAAAAATTTGCAGTGTATTTAGTATAATGACTAGTATACTTTTGACCAGGAAGTTCACCAATGCTTCCCAAACTCTTATGTAGATACAATCACACAGGGATCATGTCAATAGGCTGAGGCTGACAACATTTGTCTGGGACAGGGCCTGAGATTCTGCATTTCTAACAAGATTTCAGGTGATGACAGTGTTGCTGGTTTGAGAACCATACCTTGAATAGCAAGTGATCAGATACCTGTTGTTAAAAATGAGCATCCACTCTTCAAGAATTGTCTGGCGCCCACAGCCTAGAAAATTACTAAGAGTCTTCTGTGTGATGCTTGGCTCTCCCAAGCAGAGAAGTGGGAGCTCTACAGGGGTGGGGCAAGGACCTCTGGACTCTGCAGGAATCACCTTAGCATGTGATTTGGCTCTTTCCAGACCTATATACATAGGAAATATTTAGAGAAATTATTCCTTTATCCTAGATAGGTACCACCACCTCTGTGATAGATTATGGTAGTACAAGCCATGAGAAAAAGGTAAGTTCAAGACCCAGCAATTGCACTACTGGGTATTTACCCCAAAGATACAAATGTAGTGATCCAAAGGGGTATGTGCAACCTGATGTTTATAGCAGCAATGTCCACAATAGCCAAACTATGGAAAGAGCCAAGATGTCCATTGACAGATGAATGGATAAAGAAGATGTGGTGTGTATATATATATACATATATACAATGGAATATTATGCAGCCATCAAAAGGAATGAAATCTTGCCATTTGCAATGACGTGGATGGAACTGGAGGGTGTTATGCTGAGCGAAATAAGTCAATCAGAGAAAGACATATATCATATGATCTCACTGATATGAGGAATTCTTAATCTCAGGAAACAAACTGAGGGTTGCTGGAGTGGTGGGGGGTGGGAAGGTTGGGGTGGCTGGGTGATAGACATTGGGGAGGGTATGTGCTATGGTGAGTGCTGTGAATTGTGCAAGACTGTTGAATCACAGATCTGTACCTCTGAAACAAATAATGCAATATATGTTAAGAAAAAAAAAAGAAGAAGAAGAAGAAGATAGCAGGAGGGGAAGAATGAAGGGGGGGAAATCAGAGGGGGAGATGAACCATCCAGAGACTATGGACTCTGAGAAACAAACTGAGGGTTCTGGGGGGGGGGATGGGTTAGCTTGGTGATGGGTATTAAAGATGGCACGTTCTGCATGGAGCACTGGGTGTTATATGCAACCGATGAATCATGGAACACTACATCAAAAACTAATGATGTAATGTATGGTGATTAACATAGCATAATGAAAAAAAAAAAAGAAAGAAATTCCTGTATATAGTTAAACCAAGGAGACTGTTTTGTTTTAAACCCTGCAGGTACCAGTTCCTCTTAAACTCTTGCTCCAAACCGAGTATTGTTTTCTTGAGAGCAGTGGTATTTTCCTCAGTTTTAGCACACACAACCATAAGCATCCATGGATAATTTTCACATTCAGTTTGGAGACTTCCTTAGCTAAAATCCAAAAGTTGATTAGATATACTTGTCTGGCAAGTTATTACAGCTCAGGGTTTGCCAGTTGTGTTTCTGCTCTATAATACAGGTTGTTATTTTTCCAATCTCTTCTTCGAGAAATTTCTGTGCTGTTTTTCCAGACTTCACTGAGAGTTTCCTACCCATTGTTCTGTCCCACCTTCACTAACAATTGATTCCCAGCTGTTCCACTCCTTCCTGCTTCCTGGTCCCAAGTCTAATACCACATGTTTTGTGTTTTTGTTCAGCAGCACTGTGCTTCTAGGTATCAATTTCTTTTTCTTTTTTTTTTTTTTTAAGATTTTATTTATTTATTTGACAGAGAGAGGCACAGCGAGACAGGGAACACAAGCAGGGGGAGTGGGAGAGGGAGAAGCAGGCTTCCCACCGAGCAGGAAGCCCGATGCGGGGCTCGATCCCAGGACCTGGGATCATGACCTGAGCCAAAGGCAGACGCTTAACAACAGAGCCACCCAGGCGCCCCTAGGTATCAATTTCTGTGTCAGCCTTTGCTGTATAGCAATTTACCCTGACACCTAGCAGCTTAAAAAATTATACCTTTATTTTTATTTTCAAAATTCAAGGGATTTACAGAACTCTGAGCCAGGAACCAGTAATCTAAATGACTATATGTATATACATACATATATACATATATACATATATACATATATATGTATATATATACACATACATATATATTTATATATTATATATTTTATATATGTTTTTATTTATATTTATATGTATTTCTATAATATTTTATATATGCATGTACATATATATATACATATATACATATATATATACATATATACATAAATTTCCTACCCATCACAGTATCACAATTCCCAAATCAGATGATTCTCTTTTGAATAAAAAACATGGGGCTCATTTTTTTAATAAATTCTGTTGCATTTTTTTCTTTTTCACTGTATTTTACAATTACAATAATACTTTTTATCCTAATTGACTTCATTTGGCTAAGGACCTTTTTTTTACTTATATATGTAATTTAACAACCAAGTTTTCATTCATTCTGTAAATCAAACTCTCAATTACTTTTTTATACATGGCCATAGGATACTTTTTATTTCTTAAAATGTTCTTTTAAGATCATCAGTACTATAATTGATACAGTATTTCTTTTCTTTTCTTTTTTAAAGATTTTATTTTTTTAAGTAATCTCTACACCTATTTGTGGGGCTCAAACTCACTACCCTGACATCAAGAGTCACACGCTCTACCGAGTATTAACTTTCTGAGCGTTGTCAACCTTAAAAATAAAATAGCTAGCTATTTTACTAGCAAAATGAGTTTATTCAGGAATAGCAGAGGAATTGCAATACAGCACATACGAGCTATAGTGAACCATAGGTCAGTCCAAAGAGACAAAGGGAAGGTCAGTTTGTATTAGGTTTTAGGAGGAAATCAGGGAGGTTATTTTGAACAAAAGTTCATTGGAGGAGAGCAAGAGTTAGAGGCTGGAGCAGTTTCTCATTGACTGCAAGAGGTGGCTAATGTGTTGCTGGGGCTGAGAAGGACCTTCTTTTTCTTAAAAGTAGGAGATGGAGTTCCTTTGTGAAAAGTGCTCTACCTTGTCAAGATCATTCTTACCTTCTTTCTGCTGGGTCTCCAGGCCCTAACAAGTACCTGCATGAGAGCTCCCCCTTCAGGCCTTCCCCCTCCATTTTAAATGACTTTTCCTTTACTTATTTTCACAATGTAAATTTAAGTTAGGCAGAATGTTAACAAATGTACAACTGAGTTGCCACCTTTAGTCTCCAGAGTTTTTCTTGAGTGTTCTAATTAAATTATACCTCTAAATCATTCCAAGTAAAACAAATGATGATTTTACATAATTGGGATTTTTTTTCCCACGTAAGAAATGTAACCAATATTGAAAATTTAATTCATCTCAGAAAGATTGGAGTGTGCATGTGATCATGAAGTTTATCCGTTTTCTGGTAGGGCCTGGAATATTTGATTATAGAAATATTTTGATAAAGTAATTACAAAGCAGTACTTATAGTTTTTATTTGTCCGTGACAACTCAGAGCATAATTTTTCTCATATAATACCTTAAGTAATCCAGAACTTACTTATCTAGTAGCTGCAATTATTTTAACTATAACTAAAAGACAGGTCATAACAAGGGGACTAAAATGATGTGTCATTAAATAATGAATGAATGAATGAATGAATGAATGAATGATCTGGCATCAGACCCAAAGCCCTGAGGCCCTCTGCAATACATAGTTGCTCTTGTTTTACCATTCATTTAGCAAATAGGTTCAAACACCAATTTATATCAAAGAGATGCTAAGGATAGGATAACGAGGAAATCACTGTCCTCCTTGCTCTTAGGGACCAGGAGATGACACAGGCAAGGAAAAAGACAATCACAACACAGTATGGTTTTGGTTAGAGGCACTGGAAGAAAAGTTCTCGATAGCCCAATGTGGAAACTACAAGTCAGGATCAAGGGAGTGAAACAAGATTTCCCCAGAAAGCAGCCTCTAAACTGAAACCTGAAGATAAGTCAAAATTGACTAAGTAAAAGGTGTGGTCAAGAGGGACAGGAAGGAAGGGGGGTCATTCAGGCAGAGGACAGCATTTATAAAGACCTGAGGGTGATTAATAGTGGCTCTCCAGGACTCCTGTCAGTTCCCTCTTTTTGGGGTTAAATGGCAAACAGTCTGCTTCTTCTGTCTGGAATTTCTCCTTACCCTACACCATTACAGTTGCAAATTCCCTTTACTCAGATGACACATAATCCCATTTATGCCCTAATCCTAATTTTACTTCTTCAGAGAATGAAGGTAAAATTAAGGTTCTTTTTCCTAATGAATGCTCCTGTAGAACACCATATTTTGTCTTGGTAACATTTGTCACATTTGAATCAGATAATTAAGCAATGAGCTGTTTATTAACTCTGTTCTCGTAGAGTTAAGACTCCACCGAGGCAAGGACTATGCCTATTTTGATAACCAAGGCTTATGCTCTGTAACTCTTTTTGTTCGATAAATGAATGAACAAATAAGAAAGTAGTCATTGTTGGCTACCATGTTACTATTTTTTATCTGTAGCAGCATTGTAGTATGGTATGGATAAGACTTGGAGAATTTGATGAATATTGGTGTTTTGTATGGAGGTAATAATTAAAGGATAATGCTACAAGAATATTGTATAAATACTGGAAGGAATATTGGTCAAGTGATATACCACAGATTCTAAGCTGAAAAGGAAAAGAGAAGAGATTGATAGAGATAGAAAATGTGCAAGGTTAATGGGACTAACAATCTCCAGAAAGGTACTTACGAAGAGCTGGAAAACAAATAAAAAACAAGTGAAAAGAGCCCTGTAGAAAGAAAGAAAGAAACAGCTGTAGAAAAGGGGTAATGAGAGAATTATAGACTTATTCCTCAGAATATCTATCTCCGTGTTAATATTTTGCAGTAAACTGCCTCTTGGTTTTCAATTTTACAATGTAAAAGAATAAATGCATAAATATCAATTTTTCAACCAATGTTTACAAAGGAAAATTTTCAGTTATGTACTTTTAACTCATTGTAACATTTAAAAGCTATCAATCTTTGGGTCGCCTGGGTGGCTCAGTCAGTTAAGTGTCTGCCTTCAGCTCAGGTCATGATCCCAGGGTGCTGAGATCAAGTCCCACATCAGGCTCCTTGCTCAGCAGGGAGTCTGCTTCTCCTTCTGCCTGCTGCTCCCCCTGCTTGTGCCTCTCTCTCTCTCTCTCTCTCGCTCTCTCTCTGGCAAATAAATAAATAAAATCTTAAAAAAAAGCTATCCATCTTTTTTTTTATTTCCTATTTTCATCATTTATTTTCATTTCCCTCCTTGAATTCCTTGGCTATACACAATGTGTAAAAATGCTTACTTGTTTTCAATTTTAAGCACTATCTTCCAGTTGCCCATTGTGGGTGGGGATCAAAATGTCTCTTGTTCCTTCTTCATTACCACTCCACATCTCCTTTTCATACCCACATACTCTCTAATATTGTAATTGAGGTTAGATCAATGTCCAGTATTTCTATCAATTTATATTATTATTACCACTACAAAGGGTATCTTTTTACCATCATCCAGGGGAAATGTCCTTTGTCTCTCTTCTTGTGTTGGGTCCCTTGTTTCTTGCCTCCCCCAAAATGTCTCCTTGCTTGGTTTACTCCCTAATTATGGGAGATCAGACCTACAATAACATCTTGAAAAAGGATACATATGGGATCATGGAGCGTGTTCTTACATGATGATTTGACTAGATAAAAAATTCTGTATTGGAAATAATTTCTGTTTGGAATTCTGAAGGCATCAAACCCACCATTTTCTAGTTTCTGATGTTGCTGCTTAAAAGGTCCAAGCCATTCTGATACTCTGATTCTCATCTGCTACCCTGAGGCTGTATATCCTCTCTCCACCTCATCCCCACCTTTGTGGAAACTTGTAAGATCTTCTGTCCATCCCTAGTCCTCTGAGATTTTGCACACTTGGTGTGATCTATTTTAATCATGTATAGGTAATCAGCAAGCTCCTTCAGCCTGACAGTGAAAGCTCTTTTGTTCTTGGAAATATTCTTGAATTATTTGATAGATGATGTCCTCCATTTGTTTATCCCTTTTCATTTACTTTGGAACTTCTTGTATTAGGATGTTAAACTTTTGGACTTTTTATTTAATTATATTTTTCTCAAATATTTTCCATCTGTGATTTGTGTGTGTGTGCACATGTGCGTTCTTCGTGGGATATTTCTTTAGTTTTCCATCATTTTGTGAGTTTTATAAGTATTCTTTTCTGCTGTCTTTTTAAATTTATTTTCAAGAGCTCCTTTTTGGTTCTGTGAGTACTCTTTTTTCTTTTTTTTTTTTTTCTGAGAATTCTTTTATAATAGCAACCTACTCTTGTTTTATGGATTCAATATCTCCTCTTGGTGATCTGAAGGTATTAATGATAGTTTATTTGAAGAAGTATTCTCTTCACATACTTTTACTTTATGTTGCTTTTGTTTATATGTATGTGCACGAACATGTGTTGGTTGTTATAAATTTTATACTAAAGTCTCCTCTCAGATATTATTTCTAATTTATTTTGGCCTCTGATTTTTTTTGTTAAAGACTTTATCAGAAACTGAGTAATCTATGATTTTCTTCTCATACTAAAGATTAGAATGCTGAAAATAGGATTGGAACCTCATAGACTTGTTAACTAGTTTTCATTATTAAGTGTGCTGCCTGAGCACATAATTTTGCAGCTTTCCTCTTGCCAGCTCAGTCCAATTCACTAGAGAGGGATGATTCAATCTCCTGCCAACATTCTGAAAGCCAATTGGCAGAAGAGGGTTCAGGAGCCTCAGGAACTGGTATGCAAATGCCAGTACCATATTTTAGTACAGTACTCCTACTCACAACTGTGGCTAATTTCTCTCCTGGAGTCTCTTCTGTTTACCTTCCTGAGAGAACAAACCTCCAGAGTTCTGCTGAAGTAGAAGAATGGGTGGTTGCTTGGCTAGAGCTAGAGGTCTCACTGAGAATGGGGGCTGGGTCAGAGAGGTGCACAGCTCATCAGGGGACCTTCCTGGCTTCAACTAAACATTCAGATTTACAACACTATCATGGGCCATGCTAGGACCAGGCTGCTCAGATAGATACACGCAGGAATGACAGCTTGCAGGAGGGCAACATCAGGCATCCCTTCAAAAAGAGTCCTACAGCAAGCAACCATGCAGCTGTTCACACAATCATCCAGTAGCCATCCTGAGCCTAGATCACAATGCAAAGACTGGAGGTGAGTCCACATTAGGAGGTGCAAGAGTCATCTTGGCCTAAAAAACTCATGCTTCATAGAAGGTGATAGCTTTTATAAGAATTCTGAGGTATAGCTTCCAGAGTCTGCACAGAAGATATCCCAGTTATAAGAGCCACCATACTCAAGGAAGACTAGAGCTACATCCAATTCATGTGTAGTTTTTCAGGGGCCATTTTTGTCATAAGCAAAGATTGTATACCATTTTTATCAGATATCAGATGAACAGTTAGAGATCTAAATGAATGTCAAATTCTCCAGCCCAAAGGAATGGATATGATTAAGCCATTCACACAATCCCATTGTTTCTTTTACTCTTTTCTTATTATTGATGAAACAGGAAGGAAAGAAGTACATGGAAAGAAATGTGGGGAAGGTGGCAGGTTAATGTAGTGTGAAGATAAGGGCATTTCTATTTCTATATGCTCAAGGAACATGAGGTAAAAATACAGTCGTAGAGTAAGTGGGGAATGAGGTGCAGATGATTAGCAAGGTGAGGGGAGCAAGTGATAATTAGTCCATTTTGTAAAAGCATTTGATAGGGAACTCGACTCCTCCCCCAAAAATGTTATATTTAGGATTCTTTTTTTTTTTTTTTTTTTAAAGATTTTATTTATTTATTCATGAGAGATAGAGAGAGAGAGAGAGAGGCAGAGGGAGAAGCAGGCTCCCAAGGAGCAGGGAGCCTGATGAGGGACTCGATCCCAGGACCCTGGGATCATGACCTGAGCCGAAGGCAGACGCTTAACCATCTGAGCCACCCAGGCGCCCGACCAATATTTAGGATTCTTTTTAATTGAAAAAGATGATGTGTTGCTCAGGATAGGCTCAATGCAATAACACACTGACTCCAAAATGTATAATGGTCCAAACACAACAGAAGTCTATTTAATGCTCACATAAGAGTTTTAGGCAGGGACATAGATGGGTGTGATGAAACCTCCTCCATACAGTCAACTTGGAACACCTACTGGCAGAACCTCTTCCATCTACAGTACCTGGCTGGGTTTTCTTTCTTTCAGCCAGCGTGGAAAAGTCCAAGGGGGCGTGGGTTGTTTGAAGTAGACCTTAAAGTTCTACCTACTGGAACAAAGGCACATAACCACACTGAATCTCCAGCAGGGCTGAGTAATGTAATCCAGCTATGTGCCCACTCTGATGAGGGAAATATGGATTTTATTGAGCAGTAGTATGGGCATTTTGATTTTAGAACGATTTCTATTAAATACCTTCTATTAAATATATAGTAGACATTATTTTAGCATCCAAGGATATAGTCAGTTATTGTTAAAGATCTTATTTAGAACATCTAATTCCTTAGGAAGGGCAGGTCAGTAAAATAGTATTTGAAATTGAGCACTAGTGGGCGCCTGGGTGGCTCAGTTGGTTAAGCGACTGCCTTTGGCTCAGGTCATGATCCTGGAGTCCCGGGATCGAGTCCCACATCGGGCTCCCTGCTCGGCAGGGAGTCTGCTTCTCCCTCTGACCCTCTTCCCTCTCATGCTCTCTGTCTCTCATTCTCTCTGTCTCAAATAAATAAATAAAATCTTTAAAAAAAAAAAAAGAAATTGAGCACTAGTAATTTCAATAGCATCACTTTAAATGCAAATCATCATGTCATTTTGGTAGTGATTTATGTGTATACGACACAAACGCATACTGTTATATATAAAACATACTCCTAAACTTTGCAAAACTGACCATAGGTCAATTACCTTCACAGTAAATGAAGTATTCATCTTTATTTTTAAAGAAAAACTTTTTTTTTAAATCTCAATGGCTTATTTTCACGGTTATTTACCTCTTTTAATTTAGGTAACAAAGTATTTTACTCAATTATACATGGCACCAAATTACCACATTATACTGGATATGACATTTTAAGGGATCAAAAGAAACCAGATATCAAAAGAAACCAAACCAACTGGACACATCCAGTTTATTAAAATGTTTCTGTAACTCTGCTTGCCACCAGCTAGCTGAGGCTCTATTTTTTGGTTATCTTGCTTTTCCTAATGGAACACGGGAACTGCCTTGAAGCTGAACAAACACCATTTTTGCTTCAAAACACACTTTACGACACTAAAATAAAAAAATAATTAGAAAATAAATCTTTTTAACTCCTACATTAAAATTAAATACTAAAAAGTATACCCCTGCCCTTAGTTCATAAATGTGAATTATTTTAATTTTGTCATTAATTCTACCAGTTTTATACATGGATCTCTTTTGCCTCACTTATGATGGTTTGAAGCACACCTTTTTTTTTTCTTTTTAATAAAGTGACTTCACAAAAAAGGAGAAGAAAGAAAGGGCCAACTCAGTGTTTGATTGCCTGTTTCCATTCATTCACATCTTTCTGTAAAATTATCCTTCTGATCTAACGGGTTCCAGTAAAAGATGAAAGTTTTCATGGTGTGTGAGCCAAACGCACATTGCTTTTTTTAAGTTTACATAGGGATGAAAGGAAAATGCTGTCCCTGCCCTTTGATTATTTTTGTATATGTGTAACTTAGAAGGTGACTGTAAAAATTGAAACTTTCCATGGATCTAGTTTGCAAAAAGGAAGCCTCTCATGGCCAATTTAGAAAAATAAACATCCAAAGTCTGAATGTTTGAAAAATTACTCCAAGGCCAGTTCTGGGGCATTACAAACATTTCAGCTCACCCTTATTAAATGCCCGTCTTATCTATTGCTGAGGATATTCACACATACGGCATAACTGTCTTATACCTACGTGGTGCTGGCATCTTTGGTAGTTTTTATGTGTGTTTGTGTGTTTGTTGTTGTTGTTGTTGTTTTGTCGTGTTTTCTACTCTTGGGTTGGGGGAATAACGATGAACCTAAGTGACTCTGAATTTCAGCACTACTTTTTTTGCACAATGTATCAGTGTGTCTGTAATCCCTCAACTTTAGGAATGTGGATACAATTACAAAGGAGAATAAATCTGAGTATGTTCAGACATACTTACTTCCTACACTCCAGAGAGATAGAAGCAGGGGGAGAGGGAGAGAGAGAAAACAGTGTACATTTGCTTAGCCCCCAAAATCAAGAAACATATTTCTCACCAGAGGTTAGAACAGACAAAATGTTCATGTATCTAATTTTATTTGAGGGAAAGGCAAAAAATTTGTGTTAATGTTGAGTTACATTCCGAGCCCTCTTTCTACAATTCTACAAGAACTGGCAAGATGTTTCTTTGCCAAGTGATGCTTGTCAGAATTTAATAATGAAAATGACATTATGGAATTAAAAGTGACCTTAAAGTATATCTTACAAACCCTCCTTGTTGTGGATGACTACAGTCAAAACAAGTAATATTATAAGTTGAAGATGATAAAAATCATAGGTATGCACTTAGTATAATAACCAAGCTTAGCTCACAAGGTGATAACTGGTGAGCCATCTTGCTGGGTTTTTAATATTATACCACAACAAGCATAGAATCTGAGCACCACTTTGTGGAAAGCCAGGAGATGTAGATTTCTGCTTTTCTGGGAATGAGAGCTTCATGCTTATATATTATAGAGATGATATATCTCCTAAACATTGTTCCCTTAAATTTTGGTGATATATGGATTTCCCTGATCAGAGTAAAGACTTTTGGTCTTGGACAAAGGAGCATGTCAGTGAAGCTGTTAAAGCTCCTTTATGTTTCAAAGTAATCTAGGAATCTCCCATGGGAGAAGTCATAATTTTTTTTTCAAAATCTGCAGTATGAACATCAGTGATCCCATTATTCAATGTAAATATCATAAGACAAAGAGGGCCCATGAACATGCTACCATCCACTAATCCCCTCTTCAGAAATCTTCCATCCCCCCTAGGGGCGACTGGGTGGCTCAGTCGTTAAGTGTCTGCCTTCGGCTCAGGTCATGATCCCAGGGTCCTGGGATTGAGCCCCGCATCAGGCTCCCCGCTCGGTGGGAGGCCTGCTTCTCCCTCTCCCACTCCCCCTGCTAGTGTTTCTGTTCTCTCTCTCTCTGTCGAACAAATAAATAAAATCTTGAAAAAAAATTAAAAAAAAAAAAAAGAAATCTTCCAGCCCATAGACCACATACCACTGTCTGTTCTTTCCCCTCTAGCGTCATGCTTTCCTTTTCCCTCACACCCTCATTATCTTTCTTTCTTTCTTTTTTTAAATTTTATTTATTTGCTTTAGAAAGAGAGCATGAGAGAGAGGAGAGGGTGAGTGGGGGGAGGGGCAGAGAGAGAGGGACAAGAAGACTCCACTCAGAGCATGGAGCCCAGTGCAAGGCTGGATCCCACAACCCTGAGATCATGATGTGAGCCGAAATCCAGAGTCAGCTACTTAATTTGACTGAGCTACCCAGGCATCCCCCCTCATTATCTTTCATTTGGTCTCTTTGTCTTATCTCTTAACAGTCTTGCCCTAAACCATTGCCAAAATGGTTTACATAAAATGCATGTCTGATCACACTGTCTTCTCTTCCACATAAAGGCTAATTGTTCTGTGGTTTTACCTGACTAAAGAATGAAGTCCAGACTCTTTAACAGGGCAGGAGACATAATGTCTTTCATCCACCTCCTCCCTACCCTACATCTCCTCTGTGATGCCAAGCACCAGTCAATCAAAAATGCCTCAAAGCCACACCATTTCTTACCTGCTTTCACCCTTCCTTTTATTTTGTTTGCCATACTCCGTCCTCCCACCTCATCTACTTTTAAAATCTTTGAAATTAAACTTTTAAATGAACATCTTTAACACATCTCTGGCATACATAACCATCACCTAGATAATAGCCTTGCCTGGAGAGAATACCTTCCTTCAACGAAGTCCCTGCTATAATTTTATGATTACTCTTAAAGTCATATTTATCCCACACCCTCAAAAAGCAGAGTGGACTTTGAATGAAAAATAAAATGCTTGTTTTGTGTATCAGTGGAGATATTAACATAGTGAGATCCATGTTTCACACCCACTCATGCTTTTTTCTGCATGGAATCATACTTGCACTTGGAGGAATGGAATCCCAATACTACCCACACACAAGTTATATCTCCAGAGTGCCTTGGATACCTGGGGGACGCAATGACTTTCAGGTAACTCTGATGCTTTGGGGCAAATGCAGATGGAATATGCTGTTAGGCAATTGACTGATGGTTCCACTAACTGATATTCAAGTGACTTGAGAGTTAATGTAAAGGTAAATGGCTTTAATACCAAAATGAAAAAATGTGTTTGACTTATATCTATCTGAGTCATACATTCTCATTACTGTTGGAAAGAAGGATTTGTGTTTGGCAGATCTTTTCAGTTACACACTCTAAAGGCAGAAGATGTTTTGTTCATCCTGGCAAGAACAGTATTTTCCCTTTTAGATTTATTTTTAAAAATAAGTTGCTGATTGAAAAGTCACCCAGGTAAATCATCTTCTATAGAAGTAATGACATTTCCAGGCCAGCAGGCTTTAGTTCAAAATACTAAACCAGGCACCGTCTGGAATATTCATTTCCAAACACTGTGCCAATGGGATCAAGCCCTGGCATGCTCAACCTATATTTGAATGAGTAACATACTTTTAAAATAGAACTGGCAAATCAAAACCTTTAGATTTCTACCCTTGGCTCAGAGATATACTGACATGCTTGAGGTTGACTTTACTTTTTAATAGGAAGCAACACCTGGCTGCATAGTAATCATGGAAGAAGGTGATATTTAATTGTTAAAAAAAACCCACAAAGTTGTCCAGAAGTGAAGTCAGTGATTTAAATGTATATTAGATGGCCTTTGAATGTGCACTTCAATGCTCCTAATCAAAATGGTGCTGTTAACCTCACCTAGATTTCATGTTGCACACGTCATTCACTCAGAATCGTGTGATTTTGTATGAAGGTAAGGAAATTGTATGAGGGTAAGGAAATGATCAACTATTCAATTTCTTCCGTAGCTTCCATTCCCTCTTTAATTTATTCAGCGTTTATTGGGTGCCTGCTATTTTCCTAACAGCAATACTTAGGAATATAAATACAAGCATCAGTGTTCCTTACTCTTGAGAATTTCAGTGTAATGAGAAAAACAGATATTAAAACAAATAATTATGGCATCCTGGGAAATGTGGTACAGTGTAGGCATGCAGGGAATATTATGGGACAAGAAAGGGAAAAGCCACATTGGTCTGGGAAGTTGGAGAAAGATTCCGAGAGATCACTTTGGGTTTGGCCTTGAAGAGTGAGTAGGATTTAAACCAGAGCAAGAAGAACGAGAACACTTTAGGTAATGGCCCAGTCCAGAAAGCCCTGTAGGGCCAAATGTGCTTACATTAGTGCTAGCCCTAATTAGCTTTGGCTGGAAGAAAACACCTTCCCCAGAAATCTTGCTGTAATTGTAGGATTTCTGTAACAGTAATGAAAACATAATAGGAATGTAAATTCTGAACAATATAATGCAAGAGAAGTGTGTGGTTTAAGGCGTGTATTTTGGAGCCAGACTGCCTGGGTATGACTTCCAACCTGAACACATAAATGCTGTAAGTTCTTTAACTGCCATTGGCTTCAGCACCCTGGCCTGCAAACTGAGGGAGATATTAGTAACTAGCTTATAAACATTATTGTCCATATTAAATAAAATAATCCTTAAGAATTTCCAAGAAAAGTGACAGGTATGTGAAAACTTTCTATAAACATTGGCTACAAATGGTTGATCACTTCTTTAACAGTATTATTGAGTTGTAACTTATATACCATACATGTATACCACCCATTTGAAATGTACAAGTCAGTGATTTTCAATAAATTTGTGGTGGGGCAGGCATCCCATCAGTCCAATTTTAGAATTTTTTTCTTCTCCTCAAAAAGGTACATGTTGATATACATTCTCTATTTCTACCATTCTATCTAGGTCTAAGTAAAAAGTAATCTCATTTCTGTCTCCATAGATTTGCCTATTCTGGATATTTCCCATAAAAGTAGCCATAAAGAGACACCTGGGTGGCTCAGTTGGTTAAGCATCTGCCTTTGACTCAGGTCATGATCTCAGGGTCCCAGGATCGAGCCCGCATCGGGCTCCTTGCTCAGTGGGGAGTCTGCTTCTCCTTTTGCCTGACGTTCCCCCTTCTTGTGCTCTCTCTCTCTCTCTCTGACAAATAAATAAATAAAATCTTTTAAAAAAAGTAGTCATAAAAACTGTGGTCTTTTGTGTCTAGTTTCTTTCTGTTAGCCTCATGTTTTTAAGATTCACCCATGTTGTAGTACATACCAGTGTTTCATTTCTTTTTATGGCTAATACTCCATTGTATGAAATGCCACATAATATTTATTCATCAGCTGATGGATGTTTTGAATATTCTGCTTATTGGATACTATTAATGCTGCTAAAAATATTTATGCACAAGTTTCTATGTGGATGTATATTTTTATTTGTCTTGGTTATGTACATAGGAGTATCGTTGCTAGGTCATGTGCTACTCCTAACTTTAACATTTTGAAAAATTGTCACCCTGTTTTCCAAAGCTGCTGCACAATTTTACTTACCATCAGGAAAATGCATGAAGGTTTTAATATATTCATATCCTCACCAATGATTATATTATCTCTTTTTGTGAAAAATGCCATTAGAATTTTTATAGAAATTTCATTTAATCTAAAGATAGCTTTGGGTAGTATGGACATTTTAAGGATGTTGACATTTCTGCTCCATGAACATGGGCTATTTTCCACTTATTTGTGTCCTCTTTGATTTCTTTCATCAATGTCTTATAGTTTTGGGTATATAGATCTTTCACTTCCTTGGTTAAATCTATTGTTTTTGATGCTATTGTAAGTGATAATGTTTTCTTCATTTCTTTTTCAAATAGTTTATCATTAGGGTAGAAACATAACTGACTTGTATGTTGATTTTGTATCATGAAACTTTACTGAACTCATTGATTAGGTCTAACAGTTTTTTTGTTTTTTTGTTTTTAGAGTCTTTGGGATTTTCTATATACAAGGTCATGGCATCAGCAAACAGACACAATTTATTAATTACTTTTAGTTTTGAATGACTATTATTTCTTGCCTGATTCCTTTGGCTAGGACTTCTAATACAAAGTTGAACCGGAGTAGTGAGATTGGGCACCTTTTTCTTGTTCCTGGTCTTAGAGGGAAAGCTTTCAACATTTTACTGTTCAGTATCATGTGACTTGTGGGCTCATTAAACACGGCCTTTATTGTGTTGAGTTACTTTTAGTTTATATCCAGTTTGTTGAATTTATATCATGAAAGGATGTTGAATTTTATTCACTGTTTTGTCATCATCTATTCAGATGATCATATGATTTTTATTTTTCGTTCTATTGTGATACACCACAATAATAATTGATTTGCATATGTTGAATCATCCTTGCATCTAGTGATAAATCACACTTGGTCATGTTGTTTGATCCTTTTATTGTGCTGATGAGTTTGGTTTGGTCATATTTTTTTCAGAGTTTCTGCATCTATATTCATCAGGGATATTAGCCAGTAGTTTTATCTTCTTGTATTGTCCTTATTTGGCTTTGGTATCAAGGTAATACTGGTCTTGTAAAAACATTTTGGGTGTGTTCCTTCATTTTCAAACTTTGTAAAATATTTGAAAAGGATTGGCTTTGCTTCTTCTTTAAATATTTGGTAGAATTCACCTTTGAAGCCATCTAGTCCTAGGCTTTTATTTGTTGGGGTGTTTTTGATTACTGATTCATTCTCATTACTCATTGTGGGGCTGATCAGATTCTGTTTTTTCTTTACTTTGTCTTGGTAGGTTGTTTGTTCCTAGGAATTAAGCTGTTTCTTCTGAGTTGCCCAATTTGTTGGTGTATATTTGTTCATAGTGGTCTGTTATGGTCCTTTATATTTCTATGGTATAAGTTGTAATGTCTCCATTCATTAATGATTTTATTTATTAGAGTTCTGTTTTTTTTTTTTTTTTTCTTAATGGATCTACCTAAAGGTTTGTCACTTTTGTTTATCTTAAAAAAAAAAACAACTCCTGGTTTCATTGGTGTTTCTATGTTTTTCTGGTCTCTATTTAATTTATTTCTGCTCTGGTTGTTGTTATTTCCCTCTTTCTGGTAACTTTGGCTTTAGTTCTTGTGTTTTTAGTTCTGGTAAACTTTAAACTTTATTATTTCGTTTGTATTGTGGAGCTACCAGCTTTCTCTTAATTGTTCTCCATGAAATCCCCAATGCTCTTAGACATGTAGTTCTCCATGTTCTGTTTCAAGTAAATTCAGTTCCCACCAGTTCTCATGGCTTGCCTTTACCCTGGGCAGAATCCCAGAACTACGGCACTGGAACTTGGGGGTGGGGCTCAATTTTCCTAAAGTTGACATCCTCATTCTAGGAGTGGTCATGGGGTGGAGGTGGCATCTTCTGGTCTTCTGTTTGGCCCTTTCAATATAGAATTTCTACCCTTGAAGCAGTCTGAGGAAAGACCACTGGGGCCTCTTTATTCTTACCCTTCCACATTTAGAGTAGAGCTGCTGTTCTTTGCAAGAAGTACAGTGGGAGGCTATATACCTGATCCTTTCAGCCTTCCTGGCTGGAATAGAACTTCTGCAACATACAACAAGAGATGAGAAACCCTAACATCCTGCCTCTCCATGGGTGAAATCCTATCCCAGAGTGGATGTGACATAGAGAGCCCCTTATCTTCCTAATCCTCACTTGACAATTGTAGGACATTTAGGGTAGAGCTTCTGTATTGCAGAACCAGTAGAGTTGGGGAGGTTGGTGGTGGTAAGACCATGCTCAAAACCACAGTCATGTTCTTGCTGAGGTTTAGTAGATTTTCTTTAATGAATGTTTCTCCATTTGCTATTTTCCCTTAGGACAAATTCCAGAGACTTTAAATAATTGTTGGTTTGATATTTTTATTTAATGTTTACAAATTGTTGTTTTTTAGGGTAGAGGGCCCACCAAGCTTCTTACCTTGCCACTCAGGTGGTCTCACCCCCTATAATTATTGTTGCCAGTGCATTATTTTTTCATCTCTTATGATAGAGTGTTCCTCACTTCTGTAGTTGTGCATTTTGCCATCTATTTTTATAAGAAACTGCATTTCTTCATGTTTGATAAGAACCTCTGTAATTTAAAAGAAGTGATGTTGTCATATGTTTTGAATCTGTCTTATAGGCCCCTCTTAGATAGTCAAATTTCTAATCAGAATATTAAAGGGTGTAACAACCTTACACAGAGGAAAATAGACTCTATAAAGTCTCTTTATAAAGCAGTGTTTACTGGAAATGTGGCAGTGGTAATCGAGAGTCTGTAGACAAGAATAGAACAAAGTGTGTGCTCTTGAAATTGGAGACCATAATGGAAACAGAGGCACAACCAGGGTGGTGTGCAGAAACCTCCATTTTAACAGAGGTCAGTGAAAATATATCTCTGCTGTAACAACATGAAACATATACACTCTACCCCTCAGCTGCTGCCATCCCAGGGAGGAGAAAACCTTTACCTGATCATAAATTTATTGCGGGAGACTGGGTTTTAAACTAAAACTGACTGTTACCTTGAATACACAAGGTTAAATTTCCTCTCTGGCATAGACTGAATGTTCATGTCTCCCCGAAGTTCTGTGTTGAAACTCAGTCCCCAATGTGATGGTATTTGGAGCTGGAGACTTTGGAAGGTGATTGTCATGAAGGCAGAGCTGTCATGAATGGAATTAGTGACATTATAAAACAGACCCCAGAGAGCTCCCTTACCCCTTCTGCCATGTAGAACCCAGGGAGAAGTCCTCAGTCTGCAGCCCAGGAGAGGGCCCTCCTCGGAATTCGATTATGCCAGTGTCTTGATCTCAGACTTCCAGAATGCAGAACCATCAGAAATAAATTTCTGTTGTTTATAAGCCCCCTACTCTATGGTATTTTGTTATAGCACAATACCCTCCAAGCCTAAATGAGTAAAGCAGATCAAAGTTCATTTCATTACAGACATAAAAGCAAGTTTCATATTTGATCACTTGAATTTTGTGATTAAAAATTCATACCAGCTACACTGTCTTGTACTTTTCCTATGTAGATGCCATTTGAAAAATAATAATATAAAATACAAGGTGAAAAGAAACACTATAATGAATGAAAATTTGCCCTCATGCTTTTTAAAAAGACTAATTTATGGTGCTAAAATATTAAACATAATAGACAGGTACCTTCTTAAGCCACCTCCCATGCTTATGTGCATAGGAGCATACACACACCACTCAGTTCAAACATACTCATAAAAAGTTGTCTCTTAAATTTCTATTACTATTCCAGACTAATGATGACAATGTGTTAACATTAAATGACTAAAATTATATATAATAATTCCTAAGATCCCCATTATATATCACTTATAATAATTTAGGCAGATAAACCAGACCAGAATTTTTTCTCTGCTTATTCTCTGAAGGAAGGATATGTTCTAAAAAGCCATAGTATGTAAGTAGACCACTTCGGAAATGTCTAAACGACTTAAGAATATACAAATACTTTTGGAGCAGCACCAGATAATTTATAAGCTTTTATTTGTAAAGGCATTGCTGCATGTTAATGTAGAAGACATTCTTATCCTTTCATTTAAGCAAGCCCCTTAGGACAATTAAAATGCAACAGTTAGGTGAGTTCTACTTATTGTATTCTGAAATAAAGTACAGTTGAAACATACGGTTTTATGCCTGTCTGACTCCTGAATTCAAAGCAGAATAGATTTCTATACAGACTTCTGAGTTCTCCCTAATTCTCACACCTAGATCTTGTCAATTAGTACCTCTTCTATCTGTAGCTTGCTTCAATTACATTATTTTTCATTCTCAATTTTTTTTTCAGAGCTCAGTACTTTTTCTTCTCCTTTGTATATATTTTTTTAAGATTTTATTTATTTATTTGACAGAGAGAGACACAGCGAGAGAGGGAACACAAGCAGGGGGAGTGGGAGAGGGAGAAGCAGGCTTCCTGCCAAGCAGGGAGCCCGATGCGGAGCTCAAACCCAGGACCCTGGGATCATGACCTGAGCCGAAGGCAGACGCTTAACAACTGAGCCACCCAGGCGCCCCTCTTCTCCTTTGTATATTTTATCCCTTATATCTAATTCGCTCCTCCACAACACTTCTTCAGATTGGAGCTTTCCAGATAAACAGAACAATAGTAAGCAATTCCTCTTTGGGGATTACATGTGTCTTTACTTCTCTCCGCAGACACAACCTTTCTTTCTTACCAGCTCTCTCTCTGCAACAAAATTCTGTGTGTGAAATAAAGGACTCGGGCATGTTTAAATTGTGATGCAATATTTTTTGATAGCTCTGAATACTGCATTCCATGATGTAATAGTGCCTGTTAGCTTTTAAAGGGTTGAAGTTAATAAAAGTGACATGCACCTACGACTTCACAGCAGCAACAATAGAACTTCCTTATTCCTTACAAATAGATCTCCCAACTGAGATCCTTTTGGAGCTGTCAGGGGACTGCTATGTAGGAATTTGTTCTGCATTCTGACACACACTTAGATAATAAGATGGATGATGATCAAATCTGCCTGCTGGATAATCACAGCAACCCTCTGCAGGTTCTCCAGAGGCCTATGGCCATCAGTGAAGGCTTTCTGTTTTATAAGCTATCAATAGTGTGCTATCCTCCAAAGTCAAATCTCCAGAAGATAGAATCATGCCTATTACTCTTATACAAACTTTACAGCAAGTAGCAGCACTAAAGATTATTCATACATAGCCAATGTCACATCACTAATATGAGTTTTGAAACCCAGGAAAAAAAAGAGTTTTGCCATTTAACTTGCATGTGTTTTCCATCACGTTGCAAGCCTTTTAAGATTGCTTGCTAGGCTACTGGGTATTTACCCCAAAGATACAAATGTAGGGATCCGAAGGGGTACATGCACCCCGATGTTTATAGCAGCAATGTCCACAATAGCCAAACTGTAGAAAGAGCCAAGATGTCCATCGACAGATGAATGGATAAAGAAGATGTGGTGTATATATATACAATGGAATATTATGCAGCCATCAAAAGGAATGAGATCTTGCCATTTGCAACGACGTGGATGGAACTGGAGGGTGTTATGCTGAGCAAAATAAGTCAATCAGAGAAAGACATATATCATATGACCTCACTGATATGAGGAATTCTTAATCTCAGGAAACAAACTGAGGGCTGCTGGAGTGGGGGGTGGGGTGGGAGGGATAGGGTGGCTGGGTGATAGACACTGGGGAGGGTATGTGCTATGGTGAGCACTGTGAATTGTGCAAGACTGCTGAATCACAGATCTGTACCTCTGAAACTAATAATGCAATATATGTTAAGAAAAAAAAAAAGAAGATAGCAGGAGGGGAAGAATGAAGGGGGGAAATTGGAGGGGTAGACGAACCATGAGAGACGATGGACTCTGAAAAACAAACTGAGGGTTCTAGAGGGGAGGGGGGTGGGAGGATGGGTTAGCCTGGTGAAGGGTATTGAGGAGGGCACGTTCTGCATGGAGCACTGGGTGTTATGCACAAACAATGAATCATGGAACACTACATCAAAAACTAATGATGTAATGTATGGTGATTAACCTAACAATAAAAAATTTTAAAAAAAAGATTGCTTGCTAGGAATTCCTTTCTAGGAAACACTTCATAGTTGTTATGTAATAAATGATACATTTTCTAGGTAAATTAATGTTTGAAAAATATTTCATATATATATATGTGTGTGTATATATACACACACATACATATTCTTTCCTTTATTAGTGCCAAATTCTTTTAAACCAAGTACTCTAAAATAGGGATGACTTTATGCATCAAGTGGCTGATGTGATCACCGACATAAACTGTAGAGTCTCCTTGGCATATGTTCTAAATCTCTAGGGTGCTGTACAGATTGGGCCTGGGAAGTGCCGTTTGGTTATTTTCTGTTTTCAACCTTGTGCAGAGCCTGTATTGAATTTTCAGAAAAGAAATAGATGGTATAGGCTTATTCTAATTTCATATAAAGCTCCAATACAATAAGTCATATATTATACTATATGACTTCACACAAATAGACTTTTATATTAATATAGTAACAGAATAAGATGTTTAAAACCCCTTGAAAGCACATCTAAGCCTCAGTTAAGATGTTTGTCAGAAGGAACCCCTGGCATTGGGAAAACCACATGGTTAACAGCCTTTTCTTTTCCTTGCCAAAGCTCATGAGTCTACCCTCACTAGCCAAACATTTCAACTATTTCTTAAATTTAATTTAATTTTATTATGCTATGTTAGTCACCATACAGTACATCATTAGTTTTTGATGTAATGTTCCATGATTCATTGTTTTCGTATAACACGCAGTGCTCCATGCAGTACGTGCCCTCCTTAATACCCATCACCAGGTTAACCCATCCTCCCACCCCTCTCCCCTCTAAAACCCTCAGTTTGTTTTTCGGAGTCCATAGTCTCTCATGGTTCATCTCTCCCTCCGATTTCCGCCCCTTCATTTTTCCCTTCCTTCTCCTAATGTCCTCCATGCTATTCCTTATGTTCCACAAATAAGTGAAACCATATGATAATTGACTTTCTCTGCTTGACTTATTTCACTTAGCATAATCTCCAGTCCCATCCAAGTTGACGTAAAAGTTGGGTATTCATCCTTTCTGATGGCTGAGTCATATTCCATTGTACATATGGACCACATCTTCTTTATCCATTCATCTGTTGAAGGGCATCTCGGCTCTTTCCACAGTTTGGCTATTGCAGACATTGCTGCTATGAACATTGGGGTGCATATGGCCCTTCTTTTCACTACATCTGTGTCTTTCAGGTAAATACCCAGGAGTGCAATTGCTGGGTCATAGCATAGCTCTATTTTTAACTTTTGAGGAACCTCCACACTATTTTCCAAAGTGGCTGTACCAACTTGCATTCCCACCAACAGTGTAAGAGGGTTCCCCTTTCTCCACAACTTCTCCAACATTTGTTGTTTCTTTCCCTGTCCATTTTTGCCATTCTAACTGGTGTAAGGTGGTATCTCAGTGTGGTTTTGATTTGAATTTCCCTGATGGCTAAAGATGATGAATATGTTTTCATGTGTCTGTTAGCCATTTGTATGTCTTCTTTGGAGAGGTGTCTGTTCATATATTCTGCCCATGTTTTGACTTGATTATTTGTTTTTTGGGTGTTGAGTTTGAGAAGTTCTTTATAGATCTTGGAAATCAGGGCTTTGTCTGTAGTGTCATTTGCAAATATCTTCTCCCATTCTGTGGGTTGCCTCTTTGTTTTGTTGACTATTTCCTTTGCTGTCCAGAAGCTTTTTATCTTGATGAAGTCCCAAAAGTTTATTTTTGCTTTTGTTTCACTAGCTTTTGGAGATGTATCTTGAAAGAAGTTGCTGTGGGCGTTGTCAAAGAGGTTACTGCCTATGTTCTTCTCTAGGATTTGGATGGATTCCTGTCCCACATTGAGGTCTTTCAGCCACTTTGAGTTTATCTTTGTGAATGGTGTTAGAGAATGGTTGAGTTTCATTCTTCTGCATGTGGCTGTCCAATTTTCCCAGCACCATTTATTAAAGAGACTGTCTTTTTTCCATTGCATGTTTTTTCCTGCTTTGTCAAAGATTATTTGACCATAGAGTTTCAACTATTTTTGAGGAGAACATAAGATGCACTCATCTTGTAGGCAATGGTTTCCTCAGAAGACAAAAATAAATTTGTTTGTGTTATTAATAGGTGATATTAGGTATTTTACCTTTTACATGGAAAGCCAGCTGACCGTCCACTGACATGAGAATGAAGTCTGTGGCTCTCATGGGCAAGATGTCCACCTTGTAGAAGGGAGCTGTGATGGTTAACTCTATGGTCACAAATATCTTTGATATTCTTCTCCAGTCAAGAAGCAGGCTATCCCCTCCTTTTGAATTTGAATACCTTATGACTGACTCCTTTGCTCAAAAGGGTTCAGTAGACATAAAGCTATTTGATTTCCTAGCCAAAGTTACAAATTCAACACAGCTTCCAGCTTTTTTCTGGGATATTTAATTTTTTTGGATCTCTGAACTCAACAGTTGTTGAGTCTTTAAGCCATGAAGAATAGCCACATATAGGCACCCTTTACAGTAGTCAAAGCTGGGCACACAGAAGATAGAATTAATTGCCAGTCATGTGAATGAGCATCTTCGACATCCATCCAGTTGGGCCTTAAGAGGACCTCAGTCCCAGCCAGCATCTGACCACAATCACATAAAAAAACCCAAGTGAAAACTGCCCAGCCAAATACTTCCCAAACTCCTGATCCATAAAATAGTGAGCACAAGAAAATAGTTGATTTACATCAGTTTTTAAGTAACTTGTTATACAGCAATGAATAACTACATCAGGAACCAACCACCAATTGTCTGAAAGCTCAAAAGAGATGTTTTAAACTGAGTAACAGTTTGGAGTTATTATATATGGGACTGGAAGAATTTTTTGGTTATTTCAAAAATAGAGACCATTAATATATTATTTGAGGATGTCAAAGAAAGTAAAGAGATTGTCTTAGATTTCATTCTGGGAGGAAACGTATGCCCCACAGAGCTGATTAAAAATAGCCGTTGTAAAAAATGATTATGTTGCTTCCTTCTCACATCATGCTGAGTCCAGCTTATTTAATAAGTCCAGTTCCAAACTGCATAGACCACCACCAGCTCTATCATCACCATCACTATTACAAGAAATTAGTGTGCTCTGATTAAGTTGTTAAAGTCCTCCATTAAAACACTTTTATTTTGGCAGGCATAAAGGAGATATCTTCATACTTCCCCCTTAACCCATTTTTAGTGATTAGCTAATTACCATTGGGTTAGTTGTAGATGATTCCATAAAAGGAATCCTTTTGGAAGAGATGATGTGGCCCAAGGAGCCAGACTCAGTGCCTCAAAATAACATAGAGGAGGAGAATTGAAAGAATCAGAGAGAATAAACCCAAAAGACAATGATTTGGTATTTTCCTAATTCCATCTACATACTGAAATTATCTTATATGTGAATTACCTTCTGCTTCTTTTTATGTGAGACCCATCTTCTTCCCTGAACAATAAAAGTTTAAGCTTCCACTGTGACTGATGCATAGCAATAGAATCTTGCTAGCCATGATTCACCTCTTGTATTGTAACAGAGCGTTAGGAAGACTTTAAATGAACCTCTCTCTAAATTAACTTACAAAAAAGAATTCCCTTTTGTTCCAGTGCCCTACAAATATGACTCAGTGTAGTAGGTCAAATTCTAAGATAATCTTCAATGATGCACATCCTGGTACAATCTCCCCCACTTTGAGTGGGGGAGCACCATGTAAATATGTTGATATATCGCTCCAATGCTGAGGTATTGTAAAGGTAGATTCTCTCTTCCTGGCTTTGAAGCTTTGAAGATGGGGGCTGGAGCAGGAAGCAGGTGGCAGGGAATGCAAGTACCATCTATGATCTGAAAGCCACCACTAGTCAAAAAACAGTGAGAAAATGGGACCTCAAGTTTCAGATCATAAGAAACTGATTCTGCCAACAACCTCAATGAGTTTGGAAGCAGATTATTTCCTGCAGTCTCCAGAAAGGAACACAAGTCTGTTGACTCCCCATTTTCAACTGTAAGGCTCTGAGCAATAGACGAGCTACCTCAAGCCCAAACTTGTGACCTATAGAATTGTGAACTAATAAGTAGGTATTCTACTAAACTGCTAAACTGGATATAATTTGTTCATAGCGATAGAAAACTAATGTGGGCAATAGATCATAATTTTATTGTATCTAATGTGGTTCCAGAAACATAAAGTTAATTGTGTATCAACATTTTTTAGCATTAGAAATCACTTTTGTATTAGTGTTAATGAATCAAAATAAAGGCCAAATACACCTCAATAAAATAATTATCAGGTATCTTTGGGGATTTGTTTTAAATAAATTTATCCTATAACTATTTTTTTTTTTATGATGGTTTTCATTATCTCAAGTGTACTATTTCACCCATTCCTCCCAGACCCTCCTCTCTGGTAACCATCAGTTTGTTCTCTATAGATGAGTCTGTTTCTTGGTTTATTTCTCTCTCTCTCTCTCTCTCTTTTTTTCCTTTGCTTATTTGTTTTGTTTCTTAAAATCCAAATATGAGTAAGATCATATGGTATCTGTCTTTCTCTGACTTACTTCACTTAGCATTATACTCTTTAGCTACATCCATGTTGTTATAAATGGTAAGATTTTATTTTTTTATGGCTGAGTTATATTCCTGTGTGTGGGTGTGTGTGTGTAGATGCTTGGGCTATTTTAGTTTGGCTATTGTAAATAATTCTGCAATAAACATAGGGTGTGTATATCCCTTTGAATTAGTGTTTCTGTATTTTGGGGGGAGGAAATACCCAGTAGTGGGATTACTGGATCACAATGCAGGTCTATTTTCCCTTTTATGAGGAATTTCCATACCGCCATACTGTTTTCCACAGTGGCTGCACCAATTTGCATTCTCACCAACACTGCAGTACTGTTCTTTTCTCCATATCCTCACCAACACTTGTTGTTTCTTATGTCTTTGATTTTAACCATTCTCACAGGCTTGAGGTAATATTTCATTGTAGTTTTGATTTGCATTTCCGTGATGATGAGTGATGTTGAGCGTCTTTTCATGTGTGTGTTGGCCATCTGGACGTTTTCTTTGGAGAAATATTTGTTCATGTCTTTTGCCCATTTTTTAATTGGACTGTTTTTTAGGTGTTGAATTGTATCAGTTCTTATATATTTTGGATATTAGTCCTGTATCAAATATGTCCTTTGCAAATATCTTGTCCCATTATATAGGTTGCCTTTTAGTTTTGTTGATGGTTTCCTTTGCTCTGCAGAAGTTTTTTTTGTTTTGTTTTGTTTTGATGTAGCCCCAATAGTTTACTTTTGCTTATATTTCCCTTGCCTCAGGAGACATATCTGGAAAAATGTTGCTGTTGCTGGAACTAATGCCAGAAATATTACTGCCTGTGCGCTTTTCAAGGGATTTTTATGGTTTCAGGTCTCCATTTTGAGTTTATTTTTGTGTATGATGAAAGAAAGTAGTTCCGGTTCATTTTTTTTGCATATGACTGTCTAGTTTTCTCAACACCATTTGTTGACTGTCAAAGATTAATTGACCATGTAATTGTGGGTTTATTTCTAAGTTTTCTATTCTATTTCATTGATCTATGTGTCTGTTTTTAATGCTAATACCATACTGTTTTAATTACTATCACTTTGTAATAGAATTTGAAATCTGCACTTGTAATACTCCAGTTTTGATTTTCTTTTTCAAGATTGCTTTGGTTGTTTGATGTCTTTTGTGGTTCCATACAAATTTTAGGATTGTTTTTTCTAGTTCTGTGAAAAATGCTGTTGGTATTTTGATAGGGATTGCATTAAATGTGCGATTGCTTTGAGTAGTGTAGGCATTTTAGTAATATTTGTTCTTCCAAGCCATGAGCATGGAATGTCTTTCAGTTTCTTTGCATCATCTTGAATTTCTTTCATCAGTGTTTTAAGGTTTCAGAGTACAGGTCTTTCACCTCTTTGATTAAGTTTATTCGTAGATATTTTATTGTTTTTGGTATAATTATAAATGGGATTGTCTTCTTAATTCCTTATTCTGCTGCTTCATTATTAGTGTATAGGAATGCAATGGATTTTTATACATTAATTTTGTATCCTGTGACTTTACTGAATTCATTTATCAGTTCTAGTATTTTTTTGTGTGAACCTTTAGTGTTTTCTGTATGTAGGATCATGTCATCTGCAAAAAGTGAGAGCTTTACTTATTAGTTTGGATGCTTTTTATTTCCTTATGTTGTCTAATTGCTATTGCTAGGACTTCAAGTACCATGTTGAATAGAAGTTGTGAGAGTGGACATCCTTGTTCTGTTCCTGACATTAGAGGAAAAGCTCTCAGTTTTTCCTCATTGAATGGTGATGTTAAATGCGGGTTTTTAATATAAGGCCTTTATTATGTTGAAGTATATTTCCTCTAGACCTACTTTGTGGAGAGTTTTTAATCATGAATGGATGTTGTACTTTGTCAAATGCTTTTTCTATATCTATTTAAATAATCATATACTATTTATCTTTTCTCTTATTGATGTGATCTATCATGTTATTTTGCAAATACTGAACTGCCCTTGCATCTGGTGAATAAATCCCACTTGGATTGTGGTATATGAATTTTTTAATGTCTTATTGGATTATTGGAATATTTTGTTAAAAGTTTTGCTTCTATATTCATAAGAGATATTGCTCTATATTTCCCTTTTTGTGTGGTGCCTTTATCTGGTTTTGGTATCAGGGTGATACTGGCCTTGTAGAATGAATTTAGAAGTTTTTCATCCACTTCTATTGTTTTGGAATAGTTTGCAAATAATAGGTGTTCACTCTTCTTTAAATGTTTGGTAGAATTCGCCTGTGAAGCTGTCTGGTCCTGAACTTTTGTTTTTTGGGAGATTTTTTTGATTATTGGTTCAATTTCATTGCTGTAATTGATCTGTTCAAATTTTCTATTTCTTCCTGCTTTAGTCTTAGTGGGTTATGTTTTTCAGAATTTATATATTTCTTCTGAGTTGTCCAATTTCCGGGGGCATATAGATTTTCATAATATTCTCTTACAGTTGTTTGTGTTTCTGCGGTATTGGTCATTTTTCTACTCTTTCATTAGTGATTTGGTTTATTTGGGTTCTCTCTTTTTTTAATTAGTCTGGCTAAAGATTTATCAATTTTGTTGAGCTTTTCAAAAAACGAACTCCTGGTTTCATTGATGTGTTCTACTGTTCTTTTAGTTTCTACATCGTTTATTTCTGCTCTAATCTTTATTATTTCCTTTCTCTGGCTGGGTTTTGGTTTTGTTTGTTCTTTTTCTAGCTCTTTTAGGTTCAAGGTTAGGTTGTTTGAGATTTTTCTTGTTTCTTGAGGTAGGTGCATACTACTATATATGTCTCTCTTAGAACCACTTTTGCTGCATCCCAAAGGTTTTGGACTGTAGTGTTTTCATTTTCATTTTTTTCCATGTAATTTTTAAATTATTCTTTGATTTCTTGGTTGAACCATTTGTTGTTTAGTAGCATGTTATTTAACCTCCATGTATTTCTGCTCTTTCCAGATTTTCTCTTACGTTTGACTTTAGTTTCATAGCATATAACTACTTTCCTACTTCAATACATACACTGTATCACAGTGTTGTCCTCTTTCACAAGACATGTTTTGGCATGTTAGCAATTAGTTCTCTGCAAAGAATTTAAATAATAACTCTGGCCAAATTAATTACCAAAATATGCTCGTTACTCCTTCTTTGGGGAGAACTTTTATTTCAACTAACATTCCAGTGGGACATGAGTCTCAGCCCCTTCTTTCTTTTGTAGTATTTTTTTTCCCCCTAAATGTTATTTGCTCTTTTGGAAGGGTGTACATCATGCATTCATGTCTGTTTGTGTCTCCCTTTGGCTATGTATGGACATTCTGATCCTGTATTCACTTAGATGATATCTGTTCTACACACTGACATTGGCTGAATTTCCAGAGGGTCCAGGTCCATCAAAAGCCCTGTTCAGTAAGTGACTAAATAAGGTTCCCAGAGAACTTCTTCACTCCTCTCGAAAATACTCTCCTCACTTCCCTCTCCCAATGATTTATAGCCAGTTTTCTAGAAAACACAGTATGAAGCAAATGGTTACATGCCAACCCCGTATCAGAGCATGCAATCCCAGAGAATTGCTTGTGATGAAGAAAGAAAAGTATGGCAAGGAAGGACAGAGAGCAAATGCATGAGGATATTTACTAAGCTAGTCACAGATTCAAGATAAACTCATTGTTCAGACTCAGGGACTATCTGCGGAGAGGCTATATAAAAAACTACTATATTTTATAGTAGTTGGAATATTCTGGACCTGGGGAAGGAAGGAAGAAACTTGCTAGATTTCTTGTACCTCATCTCCAGGTGGTCAAAATCCACCCCACTGGGCCTTAATACCTGTGGAGTGTGATCAAGCTCTGCAGGCAACCACTGAGGAGCAAAGGGCCTGTATGAATCTATTTTTGCCAACTCTACCACGTAGGGCTTTTCTATGGGTAGTGGTACTAATAAAAGTAGCAAACATCTGACAAGCCGTTTTAAAACTCTTCTGCTAGGAAATGAAAGAAGAGCCTGAGGCTTTGAGCAGAGGGTGTGGGCATGGCAGAAATGATCTGAGGTGTCATAAAAATGGAGTCAGGAACATCCCAAAGCTCATTACCTTACACGGAGATATGTAAAAGAAGATCAGGATTTTTGCTTTACCTCATAGTTTACACAGTGAACAGAGGAGACACAAGACACCGAGGTGGTATCTTACCACTGGATTCCTGCTTTCATACATCTCTCCTACATCCTTTAATCCACACCTCATCCCTCCTCAACCACTCACACTTTTCCATGGTGACCTGTGGAACTCATGGTCTGATACCATCTAATTCTTAATTCTCTCAGTCTCCTCTCTGAAGGAACCTTACCATGTCTCCCAGTTTATCCAGAAATTAACTCGAAATTATCATAGAGCTAAATGTAAAAGTTGCTATCATAACATTTCTAAAAGAAAACATAGGAAAAAATCTGTTGGCTTTAAATTAGCTACTGGATACCAAAAAAATGAAAAACTGGATTTCATAAAATTATAAGTTTTATATTTTGAAAGAGAAAGGAAAACTAGCCAAATACTAAGAGAAAATACTTACACATTATATGTATGCTCAACATCTTGTATCCAGCATTGATAACTCTCAAAACTCAATGTTAAGAGAATAACCCCATACAAATAGGCAAAAGTATTTTAACAGACACTTAACCAAAGTCATGTAAATGGCAAATAAGCACACAAGAAGATGCTCAGCATCATTGATCACTTGGGAAATGAAAACCTACATTCACACAAAAATCTTTATGTTAATGTTTATAGCAACTTTATTCAAAATTACTGAATTATTAAAACAACCTGAATGTACTTCAGCTGGTGAATGGATAGACAAGTTGTGTGATATGTCCCTACTATGGAGCAATGAGAAGAACACATTCTTTTTGTTTGCAATAACATTCATAATTCTCAAATGCATTATGGTTAGTGGAAGGAGCCAGGCCCAAAAGATTATATATTCTATGTCTGAATTTATACAATGTTCAGGAAAGGGCCAAAAAAAAATCTACTTTTATTGAGAAACAATTGATGTACATTACTGTATAAGCTGAAGGCATACAATATGATGGCTTGATTTACAGAGATTGAGCAGTGATTGCCTTAAGAGTTTTAGTTAATGTCTATTGCTTAGAGAGATAGAATAAAAAGAAAAGAAAAAAAATTCTCCTTGTGTTGAGAACTCTGAGGATCTACTCTCTTAACAATTTCCTATAGGAAATTATATCCTTAGTACTTATTTGTCTTCTAACTGGATGTTTATACCTTTTGACCACCTTCCTCTAACTTCCACACCCACCTCCAGGGATCCACAAATCTGAACTCTTTCTCTGTGACTTTGATGAGTGTTTTTATTTATTTATTTTTCTTATTTTTTAAAGATTTTACATAGAAATGAAATCATTTCTTTGTTCAACTTATCTCACTGAGCATGATTGTAAAAGGCAAAATTTTCCAAGAAAAAAATAGACCAATGTTTTCCAGATATTAAGGGTAAGAAGTAGTTCACTGAAAGTGGATAGGACAAGGGAACATTTTGGGGGTGAACTGTTCTGTATACTGAATGTGGTATTGGTTTATACAACTCTGCATTTTTCATAATTCATATAGTTCCTTTTTCATCTTAATATTGTACATTTGTGTTCTTTTTTTTTTAAGTTAGACCATACATTTACTGTACAGATTTTTTATTTACCTGGAGTTTCTACTTGTTGTTCTACCTTATTATTAAGAATATTTCTGCTTCGGGCGCCTGGGTGGCTCAGTTGGTTAAGTGACTGCCTTCGGCTCAGGTCGTGATCCTGGAGTCCCGGGATCGAGTCCCCCATCGGGCTCCCTGCTCAGCAGGGGGTCTGCTTCTCCCTCTGACCCTCTTCCCTCTCGTGCTCTCTGTCTCTCATTCTCTCTCTGTCAAATAAATAAATAAAATCTTTAAAAAAAAAAAGAATATTTCTGCTTCTCTAGAATGGAATCTCTTCCTAAACAAGATATTTCATGAAATTTTCTTGAATTTCTGCGTGGGAATACCCATGGGATTTATTTTCCCTCTTGATTTAGTTTAATTGTTCTTTGCTGTCAAAGTCTCTTTAAAAAGTCTTACTTAAATTCTCTCTTAGTTTTGCTAGAGTCGAGTATTCAAGATTGATTCAAAAAAAGGTAAATCATTAAAAGATAAAATGATTGGGCCATGCTCTTGTTTGATGAATTGGGGGTGAATTAATTCAAGTTTGTTTCTCCTCCAATGTTGACGTTACTGTTACATTGTCTTCTGGCATCTTTTGCTAAATTAATATCTTGGTTAAAGGAGATTATCTGCCCTTTTTATGAAATCTGTTTATTCTTTGTTCTCTGTGTCTCTCTCTCAGAAGTTTTTAGTACTTACACTTTGCGTTCTACAACTTAACCACGATATGTCTAGACATGTTTTTTTTGTCATTCATTGTGCTAGACATTCCAGTCATTGTCTTCCAGGTTAGAATTTTTTTTTTTTGATATGGAACTTTTTTTTCCTGTTATTTCTTTGATTTTCTTTCCTACTCTCTCATATACACCCTTTAATTTTCTTTGTTCTCTCTTTTTGGGAGAGCTATCTGAAGAAGGTCAAATTGCTTGTATTTTCTTGTGTTTCTTGTATTGGTTCTTATGTCCTAATTTTCTCTTAGATTTTTCATCTTTCAAATTTTCGTCTTTGATATAAAAGATTTGCTGGAGTCTATTTTCCAGGTCTCCTATTAAACTGTTTAATTTTGACAAGCACATGTGTGATTTTCAGAAATTGCTCTATTCTCTGATTATTCTGTTTACATAACAGCTTCCAAAAATTTCAATATCTTTTCAAATTTTTCTATCAGAGTATTAATCAGAATCTTCCAAAATTACTCCTTAAATTACCTTAAATATATAGCATTTTTCAAGCATCGTTGTTTAATTTGTTTATTTGGATTCTTATCTTTGGGCACGTTGTTTTTTTTTCTCTAATCTCAGGTCATCCTGGATTTCTGTTCATAACTATAAGGAGAAAGTTTGACTCATCAAAATCTATTGTTGCTCAGTTTTTTGTTTGTGAAAGGAAGTGTTGACTATCAGACTGTATTTCTAATTAACCTTTGATTTGGAAATTATTGTCAAGATAGCAAAACTTTGTAAAAATAAAAATGGTACACAGAATGCCCATATCCTTCACCCACATGTACCTGTCATTAGCATTTTACCTAATCTTGTTTGCTTTATCTTTGTATGTATAGATATGTATATATACATATTTAGCTACTCTAGGTTAAGTCTCATACATCATTGCCTTTTACCCCTAAATACTTTATTGTGCATTCCTAACAATAGAGACAGTCTAATGTCTTTATAGCATTTTGTCCTTTCCAGGACGGGACCCCATCTGGAATCAGATATTTCATTTAGTTTTCATGTTTCTTTAGTGTCCTTTAATCTACAGCATTCTTACAGTCTGTCTTCATCTTCTATGCCATTGACATAGTTTAAAGACTACAGCCCCTCCCTTTGAAAAAAAAATTCTTATTTTCTGTTTGTCTAATCTTTCCTCATGATTAAACTAAGGGCCTGCATTCTCACCTGGGATATTGCACAGGCAAAGTTTTGTCCTTCTCAGGATATCACATCTGGAACAACATCTGTACCTGGTTAGTTATATTAATTTTGATCACCTGACTCAGTCTTATTAGACTTTTTCACTGCGTAATTATTGTTCCCCCCCTCCCTTGCAATTAATAAGCAGTCCATGGAGAGATATTTAAAGATCTTGTAAATACTTGATACTCATCAAAATTTTCCCTGGACTTAGCATTCATTGGTGATACCTGTTTAATCTGTCCCGATGGTTACAAAATAATGATTTTCCTCTGCATTTATCAGCCAGCCTTTACATTCTCCTGTAAGCAAGCACCCTCAATTCTACTCCATTTATTTATGTGCTTAATATCTTATTGTTGGTATGAGTGTGAGTTCCTATTTTTCAATGATTTAAAATTTTTTTACTGTATTTTATTATTTTGCTATTGAAACTATTGTAAATTTGACCAGTGACATCCCCTTTAAGCTGGCTCCTTCATCCTTGTGACATTCCCTGATCATTTTGGTGGGGGTGTGGCGGAGGGGCACTTGCTTTTGTTCTGACACAGCAAGATATTCCATGCTCATCTTGTACCTACTCTGTCCCAGCCCTAAAAAAAGCCTCTTCTCTGACAAGTCTACATTCCTTTTTTTTTTTTTTTGGTTTGGTTTGGTTTTAGGCTGTGGGAAATTTCTGTCTGTGACAGCTCTATGTTTTGGGAGACGAGAGGAGAGGTAGATATTCCTTTCATTTTCTTCCAATTGTTTCCTCAAAGATCAGCCCCCATTTTTATAACTCCGTTTAACAAATGATAATAATTGGACATGTCGGCTCTGTGGATTGATATTATTTCATGAGTCAAAAGACTTCTGCTCATTGGAGCCTAAACAATCTTTAAATTGACTTCCAAACTGAAAATAAAGCAAAACAATAGACATATGTTGAGAAGGCAAAAAAGAATCTCTTCGGAATTTTCCTCTGATGAAGAAAGTGATATTAGTTGATATTCATGGTAATGGCAGACTATAATAAGATATACTTTTCTTTCACATTCTTTTTTATTTTAGGACTTACTGAAAAATTCACTCATCTTATTTTATTCTTAGGAGAGGGAGGCAACCATTGATTAACATGGTTGGCTCTTCCCATCTCCAGTATATTTATGCGGGTATGTTTTGTATAGAAGACAAACTGCTATCAGGCATTCACAAATATCTGTTGAATGAATAGATAAAGATAAGCCATTGACATCTTTTGTAATGAGGGAAATAATTTTAAAGTCAAGATAGAAAAAGAAATTGGAGAAATTCTTATCAGTTTTATTTATATCTTTCCAGCTAATTACATCAGGAAAAATAATAAAATTTTGCCATAAAAACATATGCAAATTATATAATACATTGCCACATGGTGCATTTAATTTCATTTTTAAAGCAAAACAGTGATAATTTGTCCTTCCTTTGGGCTTAGCCCAAAATTCAATTTTTTTTATGGTAACTTATTTAACAAGGCTGGCCCCTGTCTATAATCGTCAAAGTATATTGGATGATGAACATTTTCAAATTACATGGTCTGCAGTTCCTGGTTCCACTACATTTACAGCTGCTTTCAGACTCACTGAACTGCATTTGATGAGGCTGCATTTGGTCCAGAATCTTTCTTTGGGTACATAATTGAAACTGTTCTACCAAATCTGTTTCACTTAGACAGTCTATAGTCACATCATTCTGTCAGCCACTGAGAAATAGCCACACTGCCACAGACAATTTGCACATGTGTTAAAATGCCATTTAATCTCTTTTCTAGGTGTGGGTGACATTCCACCCAACTGTTCAGTGACAGTCCAGGATGACAGGTTCCATGATGAAAAACTGAATATTCCAATGGGTGCAATCTCTGGGGATCATGAGTAAGAATTCAGACATGACTGTGTTGCATAAAAAAGAGTATTAAAAAAAACTGGTCCCCAGTTTCAAAAACACATGTCTACAAAGCTTAAAGTGGAGACTTTCATCTGCCCAGTCAGTTACAGATCTTAGTTGTTTGGATCCCTATTTCTCCAACAGGGACTTTATAAAGCAACAGAGGGCTTAAGTTGCATAAACAGGTAATAACTACACTTTTCTCAACTACATTTTTTTTTTACTCACCTACTTAGAAAATGATTGATTCATTTCTCTAGTCAGGCATAGAGCAATAATGGCCAGCTTGTACGTTTGCCTTTATTCTGTACCAGAAGAAAATCTCCCTCTAGGCTTTCTTCAAAAGTTCATGTTCACCCAAAATGGAAAAATGAAAAAATGGTACCGGTTCACTAGAGGAATTAATAGCAGAGAGGACAAGCTAAAGCAGAGGACAACGTTTCTTTTATTCTGGTCATTGTCAAGATGCATATGAAGAGTAGATGATGTTGTCAGAATGAGTTCAAAGTCACTGAATGCAAAATGGATGGAAATGGCACAGTGTTGAGAATGTACCTCCTGGTAATGCTAAAGAACTTACCAGCAGCCCTCTTTGAGGAAAATGTGAATTAAAGATGTAGACTAATTTTTTCAATTTTCATTTAGATGAAGGACTCTGAGATGCAGCGTTATCCTTTGCCATGATAATGCATGGACTCTAAAAAAGCCAAGAGCGAATGGCTTCTAAACATGGCATAACAGAATTCTACACTCTTAGCCAGAAAATCTAGGATAAAATCTCATTGCCTATTCTCTGTGGGACCTTACGCTAGTAGCATAAACTGTGTTGTACCTGTGCTTTCTTAAGTGCAGAACTTAGCTGTAGAGATGAATAATCTCTATGCCACAAACATTTTCAAAATGGCCGAATGAGAATACATTTTGTCAACTAGAAAGTGTTAACATAAATTGAAGCTGTTTCTGAAACAGTCAGCTCTCCTCAAGGAAGATTTCTTTGTTCCCTAGGTTGGGTTAGTTGCTCTATCCTATATCGTTTCATGGCATACCATGCTTCCCTCTAAATCAAAGACATAATTATAACATGATGTGATGAGTGCTCTCTAACTTGAAGACAATGAGCTAATGTGGGAAATACGTCTGATTTATTTCTATAGCTAGCTCTGGTGCCTAAAATAGTGCATTTCACTTAATGGGCACTCCACAAATTTGTGATCATATTGTTGTGTGACCAAGTACAATCAATTTGGAATAAAATGTGAGTACATTTATATATACACAAAATCATAAGTATTGAACAAAAAGTAAACACAGAAACCCGAAGGTTATTCCATCATTCCCCCATCCCAATCAAAATTAGTTCCCTGTGGCATAAAACTACAAAAATACATAATCCACAAAGACCATGGTTTGTCATTACAGGAAGCACTAGAAGGCTTGGTAATGTAATTTAAAATAGGGGTTGGCTGAGTATTTGGAAAAAAGTGGCTTCAGAAAAATTCAAACATCACTTTCCAGCAACCAAAAGAAAAGTCAAAAAGAAAAGGAGAAAGTAATAGCACACAGAAGAAAAATACAAAAACTTGGCCTTGATACAAGAAGAGGGAAACCAATTCTTTCTTACCCTTCCTTTATGTGTTCAATGGGTAAGCAGATGTTTTTAGAATATCCCAGTGATTGCATAGGTGGTGTTTTACTCTAGGAAATGGTGTCCTTTTGGTGTTCTGAACATCCAACTTCCAGTGTGTGTGTGTTGAGAGATTTTCACTCACACCAACAAACAATTCTTGGACAAGAGCTGGGTGTCTGAGAATTCAACTCAATTCTGACACTCTGTGCCAGGAGATAGCATCATATTTTACAGGTTGAGGGCTCAGTCCTACAAGACTGCTCAGCCTCTACCTCCTACCCTCTCCCTTTCAGATGCCAGTGGCAGGTCCAGGTTGTTTGCTGTACTTCAGACCAACTGGCTATCAATAAGAGGTTCCTACAACCTCTTCCTCAGATTTGATTTATTTGCTAGAGCGACTCAAGGAATTCAGAGAAACACTTTCTTACTAGATTACCAGTTTATCATAAAAGGATACAACTCAGGCACAGCCAGAAGGAAGAGATACATAGGACAAAGTATAGGGAAGGTGCACAGAGCTGCTATTCCCTCTCTAGATGCAACACTCTCCCCAAATCTCAATGTGTTCACCAACCTGGAAGGTCTCTGAACCTTTTTCTTTTGGGGTTTTTTGGAGCCTTCTTTGCACAGTCGTAACTGATTAAACCATTTGCCACTGGCATTTGGTTCAACCTCAAGACCCTCTTCCCTTTCTGGAGGTCAGAGAGTAGGACTGAAATTACCAGTTCTCTAATCTCAGGGTTGGCTCCTTTGGCAACCAGCCCCCATCTGTACTGGCTTTGCAAAAGTCGCTTCATTAACATAACAAAAGACACCATAATCATTCCTAACACTTTGGAAATTCCTAAGGTTCTGATAGCTGTGAGCCAGAAATGGAAGGCAGAGGCAAATATATATATATATTTGTATATTAAAATAAATCACAATATCACTACATGGTTCCCATTGTAATGGCCCAAGAATACAAGGATAAAGAAAAAAGTCACTTAGATTGGGAACTTGGTAACATTTAATGATTTACAGATTATGCTTTTTTCCACTAATTAAACTTGAATTCATATAAGCTGAGGTAACATATGTTAGTAAGAGAAAAGCCTTGTCAGAGTACTTGTCCAGGGTTGCTAGTAATATTTATATGTCAGCAAGCCATATACACTTAACAGAAAACTGGCCAAAGGTTGTACAGTTTTGGGTGTTATTTATAATTCAAACCCAATTCTTTGTTAGCTTATTTTAAATAATGCCTGGCATAATGTTTACTCTTTCCCCTAGGATACAATTCTTTGATGATTGCATTCTTTTCCAACTTAGACTCATTTGACTATTCTTAAATTACATTTTATTATTTCTACCAACTTTGAGCTCAGATACAAGATTTTCATTTTTCAAATATTCATAACACTCCTCATTTGCTTATTATTTATTACTTAGCCAATTAAATACACATGCTCCTTTAATCTTTCCTCATGCATAAATTTCTCCATTTTATGTATCATTTTTCTTTGAACTATTTCCAGTTGTTCTGTGTTTCTGCTTCTAGGATCTCACTTACCTTCTGAGATTGTTAAGTGCTTAGAAATCAGTAGAAGACCACACCAATTAGGGCTGATCACCTAACCAGAGTGATGAAAAGAGAGATTTAAATTATTGAGCTTTTATTTTTAATAATACATTTTATAGTTAGTAAAGAAAAACATTCCTTTCTACCTTACTGAATGGTTGATTCATCTATCCCTCTCATTTTTTTTAGAGAGGAATAGGGAGAGAGATAGTTAGAGAGAGGGAGAGAGAGAAGCAGAGAGAAAGGGAGAGAAAGAATCCTAAGCAGCCTTCATGCCCAGTGTGGAGCCCAATGGGGGCTCAACTTCACAACCCTGAAATCATGACCTGAGCCAAAATGAAGAGTTGGACACTTAAGTGACTGAACCACCTAGGTGCCCCTATCCATCTCATTTTAAATAATTTCTAAGACTCTGGGGAATGTCATGAGCTAGGGAACAATGCTGGAGTGACACTCTGAAAACCTGAGACTTAGGGACTCTGCAAAATATGACCATAGGCGTCATAGAATGTTTTTAATTTACCTGTACAAATGAGGAAATGATATTACCACTGTAATGGCTGTCTCGCTTTCTGTTTAGGGCTGTTGTGAGCCCTACACAAGTGAGATACAGGTGATAAATGTGCTTGTAAACTATATATTACATTAAAATTATAAAGTAGGATTAGTCCTTCATGCTTTGCACATTGGCATATAAAAATGGTAACATTGCAACTTTTTCATGCCATCATTTATAACTGAGTTTAACTTAGTGACCATGAATTCACATAAAACCATAAGACTCTGATGAGAAAGTATTTCATAGATGACATCTCAAGCTATTACTAGGAAGAAGGTTGAGAAGGTTACAAATAGCCACATTAGAGCAGGGGAATGACTAAGCATTTGAAAAGAGAAGGAAGAATGTGATTATTTTATTAGAAAGAAGGCAAGAGGTCAGAAATAAAGAAGAAACAGGAAGCTCACAAATGGGAAAAGAAGAGTCATGGAGTCAATTAGGTACGGAAAGACTGTTCCAGATGGCCAGAGGAAGCGTGGGAGAGGAGTCTTCTGGGACAAGGACTCAGACAATTGCAACAGACTGTGACTGAGGCTGATGGTTGTAAATCATACACTGTTTTCTTTTTCAGGGGAAAAATAACACCCATAGAAACATTACCCTCTACTTCCTGTCATACCCCAATTTTAACCTTTTCTTTTAGGGTACACTTATAAACATTGTCATAAAATTTTTTAAGTCCTGTAGTTACCTTAAAAAAAAAAAAAGGCTTTCTAGAGATTAACTACATTTATAGATTTCCTAATAACATAAGGGGGAAAAATACAAATGATTCATATCAATACCAGGTAAACAGTCTTGCCCACACACAGCAAGGGAGTCTCCCAGATGACTTAGTGTTGTCATATTCCAATATTTCTTAAGGAAAGCTTCCATTAAATTTAGTAGCTGGGGGGCGCCTGGGTGGCTCAGTCAGTTAAGCGACTGCCTTCGGCTCAGGTTGTGATCCTGGAGTCCCGGGATCGAGTCCCACATCGGGCTCCCTGCTCGGCGGGGAGTCTGCTTCTCCCTCTGACCCTCCCCCCTCTCATGCTCTATCTCATTCTCTCTCTCAAATAAATAAATAAAATCTTTAAAAAAAAAATTTAGTAGCTGGATCAAAAAAAAAAAATCCTATTAGGCTCAACATGTTGAAAATCTTGTAAGAAGGAAGTAAAACAAAATTAGGTTTCTCTGAGTTCATAGCAGCAGCAGCATCCACCTAAGAACACAGCTTAAAAAACTCAGACATTAACAGTAGATTTCTACCAATTCAGTATCTTCCAAGTCTCTGGAATCTCTTTATCCCTGAAGCAGCAGTTGAATTAATGCTTCTGTTCTCTTTCTCTGGGGAGGGGTAGCTCTCTCAGCAGCCTCCTATCTACTTTCCTTACAAAACAGGCTGCGCTCATCTTCGTTGTTCTTCTGGGTAGTTTTCTTTAAATGGCAGTTTGCAAATGTTACCAAGATCATTTTACACTAAAAAATGATGGAGGACTCCAAAGAATTTTTGTTTATGTGGGCTATATCTATTAATATATTTACAGATAGTCCTCATTTTGTATGTTACCATGTTACCTGTAACTCAAGAATGTCCGAGAGTTTACCCAAATTACCAAAAAGCTGTATAAGAAGCAAGAGCACCATTCCAGTAAACATGGGTTTCAGTCAGCACATCAGAGTGTAAAATGGAAAATTACTTGTATTAGAAATTTGAGTTGAAACATTTACAAAGTATTTAGTTAACCAGTTTATTTTAAAATAACAATAACAAATTAATCATAAGTAAACATAAATAGAAATTATGTTTTCCAAAACAAAAGAAAATGAGCAGGTACACACTGTTTTACATTTTTGTAAATTTCTTTAACGCACGGCTTCACGGAAGACCACTAAGACAACTGAATTATCTAGTTCTGCATTCAATCTGTTGAGATATGTTTTGGTTAAAGGGAGAATACGGACTCAACAGACTTATAGTCAGAAAAAGGAAAAGTAGTTTATTAGTCTTTTCAGATAATTGTAAATATTCTTTAATATTATATTAAAACTCAACAAGAGGTAGAATCTTAAAGATTAGATGCAGTGAAGAATGTCAAACTGTATCAGTTAACTTTTGATATTCTTTTACATTAAAATCCACTGGCTTATCTTGCATTTTAATGGATTTTGCCCATGCACCAGTATTTTTAGCATCATTCAATGGTCATTTGCAAAACATTAATTCATTGGATTATGTCAATCTTCCAAATGTTGACATATTTCATTGTAAAATATGATAAAACACCATTCATTAATCACACTGATCTCATTAGGCATGACTGTAATTATTAGCAAACGATTAAGCTATCAAAGGCAAATACAAATTTTCCAAAATTCCAGTTTTCCTTTGAAAACATTACCATTTGCAACAAACGCTCTCTATTATTTTCCTTGTATATATGTTGCTGAAATGAGCACACTCTGTTGTTTTCCTTGAAGTGACAGCCTCGCTTCATTCATATTCTGAAATATATTTGTCAAATACCAAAATCTGAATGAACATACATTATTATCTCTTAACTCTTCTTTCACACTAATTCAACCTGACATTCCAACAAAAATGTTTTTGTTATAGTTTGCATCAAAAATGCCTTATGCCTTATGTATGCTTTCCATGTTATCACACAGAATATTAAAAATGCATGTACTCAAGGGTCATAATTGAATAAAATCAGTAATTTGTGTTACCTCATCAAGGACATTCCTAAGTGAAACTGGCTCTTTCTTTCTAACTGCAAGTACATTGCAATGAAGAATATAAAGACTACTAGCGTTCTTTGCTGCTCTGAACTTCATGAGGGCTAAGACACCAAGAGTTTTAGCCACTTTTGCTTTTCAAACTTTAGTACAAATAGCAAACTACTGGTGGTGAGGGGGAAAGAATGTCAGTATTACTATGAAAAATGTTTTAAACTTGCATACCCCCAGAATGTGTCTCTCAAAGTTATAGGGATCCACAGACTACACTTTGAGAATCATTGCTTTAAAACAGATCTGATCTTATCAAGTCCCTGCTTTAAAGTCTTTTATCTTTTGTCCTAATGTCAGGCAAACAAATTCCAAATTTGACACACAGAACTTTGACAGTCTGGACTCCACCTGCCTCTAGACTTTTGGCTGTCATGACTTTTAGAAATGTACCTTCTTCACGCTGAGCTAATTACTACACATCTCAATCTGTGCATTTCTTTCATCACTGGTTTCTGTACAAGTGTCACTTACTGCCTGATATCATTCCATCTCTGCTTACCTAAAAAGCTCATTTTTAAGATCTAATTCAACTCTCAGTGCCCTGAAGAAGCCCTTTCTCTCTCTCCTGGCCAGCACTAGACACTTCTTCCCCTGGGCTTCTATAGTACTTCATTTATTCCTTCAATGAAGTATTGGGAGCATGTGTAAATGCCAGGTGCTCTTCTCAGAGATGAACAAGACAGAAAAGAACCATAATTTTATCTATTAGAACTGATCTAATAGAACTTAAATATTAGTGGAGTGATAGACAAAATACAATGAAGTGTAAAGTCATAGGGTTTCAGATGATGATAACTGCTATGAAAAAAAAGTAGAAGGGATGGAGAATCACTGAATACATCACATGTACTAGTTAACATGTTCAGGGAAGTGTTCTCTGTGGAGGCCCAGGACATTTAAAGGAATGAGTTGGGTCAAGAAAAGGGGAAAGGCATTCTGGATGGTGAAATGGAAGATGTAAGGGGCTAATAATACACTTAGGGTGTTGGAAGAATGGAGAGAACCCTAAACCACACAGCTGTTCATGATAAAGGAGTCAGATGCTGAGCAGATCTGCTCAAGTGCAGGCAGTAGTAGAGACATTAGTTTTCTAGAGGTTGCCTGGAAAAGCCCAAGGAGGGACCCACAGTGCCCATATGGATGGCAGTGCACGCACAAGTGTTCCTGCTGTCCTGTAGACAGTGGAGCAGTTTGTGGTTTAGGGAACTCTCCATGCCCAGGTCTCAGGCTCCACAGATGATGCCTTGAGCAGCTACATATCCCATAATAAATTCTCTGTTGTCTTGAACTAGCTAAGCTGGCTCTATTGTCAGTTGCTAAGAACACTGACTGATATAATGGTCCTTGCTATATATTTTTGTGGTATTTGAGACAAGGTCATCTAGAGGGTAAATACAGGATGAGGGTATCAAGCAGACTCTCTTCGCTGCCTTGCAATGCATTATCTCCCCAGATAGATGAGGCCAGCCAAGAAATTCCTTCCTGATGGTCCCTGCTCTTCCTCCAATTTAACCAGTTATCCTACTTGTTTGGACATGTCTTTCCCAAATAACATATTATTTGTCATGTCCTCTGTATACCAATTATTCCACGCACCTAACCCTCCCCTTCTCTTGTGCTCAGGTCCAGACAGCAGCCGGGATTCATCTCGGATGGTATGAGCTATTTAAAAACAAACAAACATGGGAGGTGGAGGCACAAAGAAACTCAGGAAAGCAGATGGCTTTTACTGGTCTCAGAGTGGAAGGAGCAAGGAAAAGGCACACAATTATAGGAGTCCAGGGACAGAGGGAGTCTTGGCACCAACTAGAAATTCAGAGCTGATGCAGGGAGACTCAGCCTCCTATAGGACAGACCAGGGTGGAGAATGGATCTGGAAAGCCAAAACGGAGAAGAAACAGTATACTCTTGTCTTAGTCTGCTCGGCCTGCCATAACAAAATCCCACAGACTGAGGGGCTTAAGCAACAGCAATGTATTTTCTCACAGTTTTGGGGGCTCGAAGTCCAAGATCAAGGTGTCAGTAAGGTTGTTTGCCTCTGAGGTTTTTTTTCCTTGGCTCACAGATGACCATCTTCACATGGCCTTTCCTCTGTGTGCATCTTCCTGGAGACTTTTTGTATGTCCACATTTCTTCTTCCTATAAGGACACTAGTCAGATGGGGCTAAGGTCCATCCTAATGGCTTCATTTTAACTTAATCACATCTTTAAAGACCCATCTCCAGATGCAGATACATTCTGATATGCCAGGTATTAGGACTTACACTTATGAATTTTGAGGGGACATAATTCAGCCCATAATAACCCTCTCTGTCAGTGATGTAAATTTCTTACTTATCAATTTTGTTTAAGAATATCTATCATCCATACTTTTACCTCTTTTTCTTCTGCCCCTGAATTCCCTGTTCAGTTCCTACCCAGCTTATCTGGATGGGACATAGCAATTGTTTTCTAAATAATGAGTAATTTATTAATAACTTACAGTTTGATGGACTTTGTTACATATGTTTTCAAGTTTTGGGGGCACATGGGTGGCACAGTCATTTAAGCATCTGATTCTTGGTTTCAGCTCATGTCGTGATCTCAGGGTCGTGAGGTTGAGCCCCATGGCAGGGGGCTCTGCTCAGCGCAGTCTTCTTGAAGTTTCTCTTACCCTGTACTTCTTTCCCTCCCATAAACAATAAATGTTTTCAAGTTTTATCTCATTTAATTATAAATTATAGTTGTGATATGGATGTTACTATTTTATGCCCATTTTCTAGATGAGGAAACTGAAATAGAGCTGTTAAGCAGTTTTCCCATAATGGAAGAGTTAATAATTGGTGAAGTTAGAATTCAAATCACAGAAATCTGATTCCAGAACGTGGGCTCTAGTCACCACGCAGTTTTGGCTACCCTCCTTAATATGTCTAAACTAGGATCCAGAACCTATCTGCTTATATACACCATATTCCTCCTTCTTTTCTGATAACTTGAGATTGAAATCTGTGCTCCAGAAAGCAAATACTAGGAAAAGTTCTTACATAATGTATTAGTTTTCTATTGCTGTGTAATAACTAACTTAAGAATTCACCATGTTATAAGAATGCCCATCTATTATCTCAGTTTCTATGGGTCAGTGTTAAGGACTCAGTGCAGCTGGATTTTCTGCCCATGCTCTCAGTTGAGTGAAATTAAGATATTGCCAAGTCTGTGCTCTCATCTGAGTTCAAGGGTTCTTCACAGTTCATTCATGTTTTTGGCGAAATTTAGTTCTTTGCATTTGTAGGACTGAGGCCCCTATTTTCTGTTGGCTATTGGCTGCGGCCCACTTTTAAGCTTTATCATCACCTTCTCTCAGGCCCTGGATATGTGGTCCTCTCATAACATGGAAGCTTACTTCTTCAAAGTCAGCAGAGGAATTTTTCATTCCAGTCTCAAATGGCAGTCTTATATAATATAATCACAATCACAAGGATCACAAGACATTGCTATGAACATCATGTGAACAAGATGGACATACTGGAAGGAATGGATAAATTCAAAGAAACATACAACCTACCAAAGCTGAAACAGGAAGAAATAGAAAATCTGAACAACCTGATAACAGTAAGGAAGTTGAATCAGTAAACAAAAACTTCCCCAAAAGAAAAGCCCAGGACCAGATGACACCATGGATGAATTCTGCCAAACATTACAGAAGAATCATTGCCAGTTCTTCTCAAATACTACCAAAAAACTGAAAAGGAGGGAACATTCTCAAACTCATGTAACAAGACCAGCATTACCCTGATAGCAAAACCAGATAAGGACATTATAAGAAAAAAACAAAACAAAACAAAACAAAATCTATAGGCTACGGTCCCTGATGAATATAGCTACAAAAACAGTTCAACAAAATACTAGCAAAATGAATTCATCATCACATTAGAAGGATTATACATCATGGCCAAGTGGGATTTATCCCTGGATAAAGATGGTTCAATATATGGAAATCAAGAAATGTGATGTACCACATTAATAAATAAGAGATAGAAATCTTTTTTTTTTTTTTTTAAAGATTTTATTTATTTATTTGAGAGAGAATGAGAGAGAGAGAGCATGAGAGGGGGGAGGGGCAGAGGGAGAAGCAGACTCCCCGCCGAGCAGGGAGCCCGATGCGGGA
>NC_058409.1:11196304-11322561 GCF_002201575.2 Neomonachus schauinslandi
GGGGTGGGGTGGGAGGGATGGGGTGACTGGGTGATAGACACTGGGGAGGGTATGTGCTCTGGTAAGCGCTGTGAATTGTGCAAGACTGTTGAATCTCAGATCTGTACCTCTGAAACAAATAATGCAATATATGTTAAGAAAAAAAAAAGAAGAAGAAGAAGGTAGTGGGAGGGGGAGAATGAAGCGGGGGAAATCGGAGGGGTAGACGAACCATGAGAGACGATGGACTCTGAAAAACAAACAGGGTTCTAGAGGGGAGGGGGGTGGGAGGATGGGCTAGCCTGGTGGTGGGTATTGAGGAGGGCACGTTCTGCATGGAGCACTGGGTGTTATACACAAACAATGAATCATGGAACACTTCATCTAAAACTAATGATGTAATGTATGGGGATTAACATAAGAATAAAAAAAAATCATTTTGCTGTTAAGGAATCATATACCTTTCTTGTATCTAAAATAAAAAGCACCTGCCAATCCAGTTCTTTAGTAACGTTGGCATAGCATATGCTCTCAATTCAATAATTCAATGACATAATTTTTACTAAAAACTTACATATTATATCCATATTTTTACATAGTCATGACTTACTGAACTAAGGTGAAACTATCTTTCTATTCCTTTACCTTACTAAATATTTTCAACTCTGCATGCATATACCAGGATATATAACCCACAAAATGTATAAACCTGATAGATACGTTCCTCTTACTTTTGGTTTAGTACATATTTTCTACTCTGTCTCCAAGTAAACTTTTCTAAGATGTCAAAAAAGGTTGAGATCCTATTCTGTTTCTGTAAATAGTCCTAATACATCTTACTAGATGGAAAATAACATTAGAAACCCCCCTTGGGCTTTGAGATACTGCCAATTGGACATATTGACCTCTTACAAAAAAAAAAAGAAAAAGAAATGGAAACATTCAGCACAATATCTTTAACAGGATGCCTTTGATGGATTAGTTAGACAGGGCTACAGCTGTCAATTGGAAATGCCTGGTCTACCATACTTTTCTCATTTTTCTTCTGCAGGAAAAAAAAATCAGAATTTCTCAAGACAATAGAGAAGTTTGCCCTAAATGAACAAAAAGGGGAAATGACAACATGCCCAAGTTTTCATTTTAAGTCACTTGTTTAGCCATGTACGGTTTGTGTGAGTTATTCTGAACCTATCTCACTGCATAAGATCATGTTATAAAATGCTGAGATATACAAAATATCATTAATTTGTCTCAGGAAAGTGAACCATGGTTCCTTCAGTGCTTAATACTGAATGTATTGTATTTTTTTTATTATTTTAATTTTAATTTTTTTTAAGACTGAATGTATTTTAAAGTCCCTGGATGGAACTTCTAAATTCTAGAATAGGTTAATTTGAAAAGTTATAATTGCCCTACTATTAAAGTCTATTCTCAGGGTTTAAGAAAACTCCTGACAGGAATACAAAGCCATTTCTTCAGTTGGTATATCTCTTATAATTTTAAAAGTGTCCTTTCCAAATTATTAAAATGATGAATTCCTAAAATTATAAACCAGTGTTTTTGGTGCTAACCATAGCTAATCATTGAACAGCCTATGTAAGCCTGTTCATAAAGAATTTGTTTTTTAAATTGTTTTACATATATATATATACGTAATTGGTTCATATATGAGAAACAATTTTAAATGCATATATAAATTTATATATTTATAATTTATATATTATATATATAGTTTTCTGTATATGAAACAGTGAAACTATACAAATATATCTGCAGATATAATGAAGTGTTATTATCATGTAATCCCAATTAGTGCTTTGAGAAAAAAATTATAATATAAATATAAAAGTTAGAGATAAAGTTTTGAGAAGAAAATATGAATGTGGGCAATAATGAACAGGAAGTAGCTTTAAGGAAATTGAGCTATGTTTATAGCAAAAGCTAATGCACATCAGGAGGATGGAAGAGCACAAGAGGGGTGTGGGGTCTAAGATGGGGCAGATGAGGAGGAGGTAGTCCAGCATCACTGTGGGGTGAGGATGGAGCTAGAGTAGGCAGGGCCTCATATGTAGGAAAGAGAGAGCGGGATGTGTTCCTGGAGCTCAGAGAAGTTGTGAATACAGCTGGGGGAGCTGGTGAGCAAGGCAGATGAGAAGTCAATAGTTGGTAGTTTCCAGAGGACCTTGTAAGCCATATAAAAGGCTTTGGACTCTATTCTCAACACAGTAGGGACCCTGTGGTAAGCTTTTAAGCAGAGGAGCTTCATCATCAGATTTGATTTTTAGGATAAATCCCATGCTCTAATGGGATTGGATAGAGAGCAGGGTCTATAACATGGGAAGATAGGACTTTAGTTAGCAGACATCAATGTACGCTTTGAAGGAGGTGATAATGACTTGAAGTAGTAAAGAATCATTGAGCACTGAGTGAGGTGAGTGACTTCCAGAGATATATTGATATATTGGCATTAAGAGCATGAAAGAGAGAAGACAGAATTGTGAACAGAGCCCAGAGTTCTGTTTTGGGCACCTGACTAGTGGTACATTGTGCCATCCCCTGGCAGAGTAGACCGTAAAATGAAAGAGCAATTGAGGGAGATGGGGAGGGTGGTTATAAGAGAGTTGATGAGTTCACATTCAAACGTATTGAGTAGGATCTTCATTGGGTCATTTAAGTGATCCTGTGCCTAGGTAGTTGGATAAACAGATAAAAGGTTTAGGGGAAGAATCTAGATTCAAGTTAAAGACTTGAAATTAATTCTTTATTAAATGTATAGTTGACCCTTGAACAACATGGGTTTGAACTGCATGGGTTCACTTATATACCTATATTTTTAGTAAATAAAGTGCTGTGAATGTATTTTCCTAATAATTTTCTTAACATTTTTTTTCTGTAGCTTTCTTATTGTAACAATTCAGTTCGTAATACATATAACCTACAAAATATGTGTTAATGGACTGCTTATGTTATAGGTAAGCCTTCTGGTCAACAGAAGGCCTGTAGTTAGTCAAATTTTGAGGAAGTCAAAAGTTAGACATGAATTTTCAGCCATGTAGGGGGTGGTTAGTGCCCCTAACTCCCATACTGTGTAAGGGTCAATGGTAATTGATGACAGGAATGGTTCAAATCTCTCAGAATTATGGAGGAAGAAGAGTAAGGAATTGCAAAATGGAACCCTAAGAAACATTGACACTAAAGAGCAAGCTAAGAAAGAAAAGCCTGAAAAATGGCTATGAGAAAGGTAGGAGGGAAACTTACTTTCATCATAAAAGAAAAAAAAAATCACTATAGTAAGGAGATACTTTGTATCCCCTAAGGCTAATCTACATTTTAAGAGTGTTACTGGAATATGTCAGAAAAGGAATGAAAACACACCGAGCAGTGTTTGGAGGCAGCAATAACAGGGAAAATGAAGTCAAGGAACCATATTTAGGTATTCATTCATTCATTGATACATTCAGGAGCGTCCTATTAAGCATTCATTGTGAAACCCTGTAAAAGACGCAGCAAATAGAAACATTAATCACGCACCGAGTCGGGCTTTCAGGAGTTTATACACTTTGGTATGAGATGAGACATGAAACAGCTCAAGATAGAACAGGACATGTTTCCTAAAGAAAGTGTAGAAAACATACTAAGGAAGGTCAGAGAAGGAAAACAGCATGGGCTCAGCATCAGGCACAGTGTAGCTTCTCAGCATGTACATACTGAATCAAGTTGTGCCATCCAGGTAGGGCCTTATGAAAGGCTTTCTGTAGCAGTTGGTATTTGCCATTAAAATAAGAGAATTCTTAGATTTAAATATAAGAGCAGGGATTCGAATAAATCAGTGGCAGGTACAAGCACAACAGCTGGATCTACTTACTCCGGGGCAAAGGCCTGAGAAATGGATTTATTTTAAAAATCTGTTGAGCATCCATGCTAACCTCAAGTTACAAACTAAAGAAAACAGCTCATTTCTTTGTTGTTGTGGCAGTCCCACTGATCAGGAGCTAAGCATGGTACGGTCATGTCCATTCAACAATTTGTAGTGCCCCAAAGCTTTTGAATATATATATCCTGTTTAATCCTCAAAGCAACTTAAGTGATCAGGACAGTTATTTCTATGGATGTGAACTGAGATCCGAGTGATAAAATGTAATCGAATGCACTGCCCTCTATCTTATGTTTTAGAATGTTCTGGGCATTTTCATGACATCCTCAATAATTTTTGAGTAAAGATTTATATAATTAAAGACTTACATAAGATTTATGCTTATAAGTAATAGGGATTATTAAGAAGAATATAATTCTTGGTCATATTGGTTAAGCATAAAAGCGTCTCCAAGAGTAAATAGAGTACACAGGTGTTGCATTTTCTGTCTTGTACACAGTGAGGGCTTCAGAAGGAAATCCCTGAAATGCTCCAAATTGAAGGGCTTCTGCAGAGGCTCTGTTTGTTAAATAGGGGACTTAACAACACAGTGAGGAAATGTAAGTGATCAGAAGTTTGGGTGATCATTCAGAAGCTTAGTGTCTGAGTCTACATTCCTGGTTTTATCTTTGGTCAGTTGCTAACTTCCAGATTATACCAGTTTTCCTTCTCTGGGGTATCATAATAATGTAGGTTTGTGAGGGGCTTGATGAGAAAATGACAATACTCCGAAGACCTTTTAGGAAGACAGTATCATCCAATGAGAAGAGGTATATGGTTTTTACATACTGTCAGGAGTCTTCGTATGTATATACTGTGTATATTTATCCAATTGTGCGATGTAGCATGTGGTCCTAGCTACTCATACTGCTCTAAGTAGACGTCCCTGTTATCCATATTGTAAAATGCATGATTCAGCATCCAGAGCTACTTTTTATTTGAAATAATTCTTCATAGGGTATTAAATACATAAATAATAGCACTTGATGCTTTAAGAATGCCTGTTGACTCAGAGGTCTGAATTTGAAAATAGACTAATACACATTCCTTTTTGAGTAAGGTATTTTTTTGTACTATCTTCTTGAAATTGCATAATGGAAAGCAGTTAACTTACTTAGATTTCTACAGAACTTTCTCAAAGATACTCCAAAATTTTTATTTGTGTGAACTGATTGTATGTTACTGACATATGACAGTACTTCTATTTTCTCTCTCACTCAGTATTAATATATTAAGGTTATATTATAATTTTTAAATGCCTGCCCTTGATATGTATTGCATCAATGTAATATCCCTAATGAAAAATGATGTAATATCCCTCTTTGGCTCTCTGACAAGGAATACAACAAAGTGTGAGGGGCCTCTTAGGCATTCAGCTAGCTCCCTTGATCATAGAATGTGCTCCGTAGCACCTGAAGACAAAGTCATTGGTTTCTGCCAAACTTGCATTTACCATTCTTGAACGGTAGCCAATTGTAGCTTTCTGCCTTAAGTTGAACGCCTTTGTCTGACACACATAAAGTAAAATTGTTTCTAATGCTTCCACTGTAAAGCTTCCCTATACAGGAAGTCAGAAGGACACATTATTTTCATGTTAGGAGTGTAAGTGGGAAAAAAGAAGAGTTAGCTCTGATTCCAACACACAGATCTGAGTTACTCTTGGCCAGAAAGCACTTTTCCCTTCGAGCTTATTTTTCCTATCCCTGTACTAAATCAATATTGATGTTTTTGAAAATCTTAAATCTTGCTAGGAGTTCTATGGGCTTTTAGAAGAAACTAAAGCACAGTTGTTGTTGGTTGTTGTTTTTTTTCCCTTTTCTGTCAGTGTAATAAACACAAGAACAAATAATCATAGATTTGCAAACGTGAAACTGCATGTGTTTTCTGAATGGCAAACCATACTGAAGACTGTTTTTAATATGTGTGTGTGCTTGTGGGTTTCATCTGAGCATTTATAAGGTAGTGTGTATATATATTCTTACATCTGAAAGTTATCAGCAAGGAAATAGATGTTATCCATATGAAACAAGCACATAGGAAAATTGTCTACTTTGATTTTCCTGAATGTCACTTAATATCCGACCAAAAATAAAAATCTGTGGGAAGCAAACCTGGGGGACAGAGTGTGTAGTTTTCTAAGGGATAGATCTTTATATTCCACCAAAGCAAGACCACCCACCAAAGCCCATTGACTTCCTGAGTTTAGAAAGTGCATTCTGCATTCTCATAGCAGTGAGATCATAGATCATGTTTAACCATGGGCTTTTTAGGGTATAGTCAAAAAGCTGTTGACAACAAAATCTCTGGTACTTAGAAAAGCAGTTCATCACGCTGGAAGCCTCTGGGTTCAGTCCCATCAGCTAACAAAAGGGACTATATCACATGATAGTATCACGAACCTATTTTGAAATTCAATTAATTTGACAAGAAAAAATACATGTTTTCTGTCATCCACTTTTATTTCTTTCTACAGTACATCATGGCATGAAATTTTATCACAAATAGCACAAATGGATTGCAACAGAAATGTTTACCAAGCCCAAATGAGTTAGATCTAGGGTAGAGTATGTAATTTGATTGGACACATTATTTAAAAAACAAGGACTACTTTCCTAAATTGGAAATTTAGATTGTGAAATTTCCAGGCTGACATAGTAAAAGTTTGTTGTGTGTTTGTATATGCTGTCCTGCAGGAAAAGAGATCAAGTTCATTTTAATGACGTTAGCCAAAATCTCAAATCCCATGCTGCCTCCTGAAAATGAACACACATAAAACTTTTTAAGGTGCGTTTACATATTTAGGTAAAGATCAAGAATGGGGATCTTGAGGATATGAGGGTCCATTGCAACCCATGGATTTTATAGAATTGTAGAAAAATTTGTGGGATAAAAAATAATTTGAGACAATTTAGATAACCCCCCAAATTCCTGCTTAGACATACATGTTTCCTTGGCTGCATCTTTATCCTTAATGATTTACTTAATGTCTTACTTTATATTATATTCTATGTTAGACTCGAAATTTATGAGGGTGGGAAATGTGTTTCACTTACTTCTATACCCAGTTCCCAGGAAGGTATCTGCCCTATGGCAGGCTCTGAATAAATATTCCCCCACCCCATCCTTGCCCGCACAGTGATAAACTTGACCTTTGCTCCTACCTGTGTTTGTTCTTCCTGTTGTTACTGAACCACCTGCTGAAGGTGTCAGAATCGCACTCACCGGGCACTCAGGAGCCGTACTTTCAGCCAGATTTCCACAATTTCTGTCTTCTCTTCCTTTCCATTGTGATACCAAATTCAGACAAATTCTGTCCAATTTTCCACTTGAATCTTTTGATTCTACATTTCATTTCATAAGGAGGACTTTGATGGTCTTTCTCCAATGTGAAGCCTGTGGTGATGAATGCATGGGAAGTGATGTAGATTCCATTTTATGCTGTGTTCTGCTGTGTGGTGATGCATGTTTTCTTTCCTTCTTCCTGCCTTCCCCCCCCCCCCCAGGGATGGGGTTTGCTCTCCTCAGCTGTAGGCATCCCAATTGAATTCCCTCATATCAAACTAGACTTTCATACGTATAAGGTGTCAGCAGTATTTCCTGAGAATTCTAGGGCCTGCTCTGGGTATATAAAGAGGGAAAATAGGGGCGCCTGGGTGGCTCAGATGGTTAAGCGGCTGCCTTCGGCTCAGGTCATGATCCCAGGGTCCTGGGATTGAGTCCCGCATCGGGCTCCCTGCTAGGCGGGGAGCCTGCTTCTCCTTCTGCCTCTGCCTCTCTCTCTCTCTCTCTCTGACTCTCATGAATAAATAAATGAAATATTTTTTTAAAAAACCTTACACTCAATTAAAAAAAAAGAGGGAAAATTAATAATATTGTCACCCAAGCAATGATATTATGAATGAGAATGTATCTAAGTCAACAAGATCCTCAAAAGAGCTACAAATGGATGTCACTAAGGGCAGGCGTTTAAAAATTATAATATAACCTTAATATATCAATATATTAATACTGAGCAAGAGATAAAATAGAAGTACTGTGTAATGAGAGTCCAGGAAGCTTCCCCAAATAGGAAGTTTGGCTAATAAGCCTTAATTCACCTTTCAGAGTCCAAGGCTGATTGCATTTAGTTGGCCTAAATATACGACATGATAATAATAGTTTTGTAAATGTCTAAGTTTGTCAGTATCAGAGACAACCTTAATATATTAATATATTAATACTGAGCAAGAGATAAAATAGAAGTACTGTGTAATGAGAGTCCAGGAAGCTTCCTCAAATAGGAAGTTTGGCTAATAAGCCTTAATTCACCTTTCAGAGTCCAAGGCTGATTGCATTTAGTTGGCCTAAATATACGACATGATAATAATAGTTTTGTAAATGTCTAAGTTTGTCAGTATCAGAGACAATGTAAAGGGATTTCTGGTTTCTGGTAATGGCCACCAAAGTTATTCATATCACCCTTCCCTCCGCAAAAATAATTTTAACTACCGTATGAAGTACTTCTTAACTTTTTTTTTCCAAAGCAAGGGTAATGTGAAAAGTTAATAGGGAATCACTAGGATTAAACTAAAAGGAAATTGGGAACCACAGGAGCAAGCAAAGATTCAAACTGTTTTTTTATCTGGATGGCATTTGCTGATGCCAGGCAATTTGGACTTCGGTTTCGAAAGCCTTGTAGGCGAGAGTAATAAAAATCAAACTCAGTGCCTGCCAACAGTAAAGTCTTCTAAAGGAAGCTTAACATAGTAGGCTGGGACCCCAAAAGGCTCAACCCTCATGATGTGATTCTATAAATAAATAGTCACCTCGTCGTCTTGAAACTTAAAATTTGATTTAGGTGTTGTTGAACATATGGATGTGGGTAATAATGAACAGGAAGTAGCTTTAAAGAACTTGAGCTGGGTTTATGGGAGAACCCAGTATATATCGGGAGTGGACAAGAGTGCCATGGGATCTGAGATCTGACAGACCAGGAGGAGGAAGTCCTATACCACTGTAGGGTGGGTAGGGCTGCAGGTGGGGTGGACAGGAGCTCATATGTGGAAAGAAAACACAGGATGTGAGCCAGGAACTAAGAGAAGTACACTTCCTAAAATACTTGATGAGATACGTGACTTTCAGTCCTTTTTTCAAATGCCTTTCCAACTGATTTTCACTTAGGAAAATTTGCCATATTGGTCGTAATTAGATGAATTTAGTGAAATACGTTACTTAGATTTTAATCCAATTCAAATATACTTACTGGACACCTACAGATCCTGTATTTTTAAGTGTCTCAACATATTAGACACTGAAAACATGCTTCTTATTAAAATGAACTGCATTGGAACAGTTTAATTGGGAAGAAAAAAAAGAAATGTGTGTAATGCCAGATGTCCACGAGGTAAAGAATGCCTGCCTCAGGTGAACAGAATGGTAGAATGGTAAAATTGGACTAAATAATCTTCCAAATAACAAAATATGCCTACTATTTAGTGGAACTCCACTTAAAACTGCTAACCCTGACCCTGAGGTGTCCCTATGCTTGAACAAATAGATCGGTATTCAAATTCCACATTTCCCACACTGTGCTCACCCAAAGAATAATTACTCCATTTCCCACTTCCCAAATTAGCTCTCCTTTGGCCCATACATTCCTTCTAAGCCTATCTGCGGTTCATTTGGTCCTCTTGCATTAAAGCCCCGTGAAATGTTTTGAGTTCCTTCATTAAGTTAGAATGCTCTGAAGGGAACCTCTCATGCCTGGCACTTTTGAGTATAAGATTATGCTGGTGATACCGTGGTTGACAACATTTTAAGGAAAAATCAACAAAATAACCATCATAATGGAAGACTGAACATACTTTTTGGAGTAATTGATAGAATAACAGATCAAAATTGGTAGGATAGAGAACATTGAAGCAACACTACTAAGAAGCTTGAGTTAATATAAAGAAGCCATAGAAAAATGTCGCTTTTCTTCAGTGAATATCCACCTAGTTTTTCTTTTCCGGTTCTTTTATTTTGACCTTATTGTGCTCTTTTATTTTAAGTTCATCTGTTGTAAACAGCCCAAAGCTGTTTTTTAAAAGAGTATGTTCTTACAATCTCTGCCTTTTATTTGAGAACTTTATAGATACTGTACACAATGACATTTTTAGGCTTTTAAAAAATCAAATTCCCGATGCCTGGGTGGCTCAGTTGGTTAAGCGTCAGCCTTTGGCTCAGGCCATGATCCCAGGATCCTGGGATCAAGTCCCACATCAGGCTCCCAGCTCAGCGGGGAGTCTGCTTCTCCCTCTGCCTGCTGTTCCTCCTGCTTGTGTATGCTCTGTCTTTCTCTCTCTCTCTGTCAAATAAATAAATAAAATCTTTAAAAAATCATATTCCTTTCTTCTATTTTTCCTGTTTTCTTTTGCTTCTTTTATTTCTTCATTTCCTGCTTTTTATATTGGGATAGATGGCTAAGTTCTCTCTTTTGCCTTCTTCTTTCTTTTATTTTCTCACATCTTTTATAAAGTTACCATTCCATTTTTATTCCTTTGGTTCAAACCCTTGATAGTTTACCACACTTACTAATAAATTGTGGAGTATATCCATATCCTAACCTCTTCTAACACAGTAAAATTATAACTCTCTAATTACATTACCTCTCTGACTTATATACTCTTTTGTAAAATATTCTGTCTTTGTCTCTGTCTTATGTATTCATCTCTTTCCCTCTCTCTCTCCCTCTCTCTCTCTTTCTCTCTCTCCACACTTAGTTAAATGCTCTGTTGGGTTTTTCCTCTATTTCCCAGCAGAAGCTTTTCACAAATGTCTAGTGAGTCTTGGCTGCTAGTTCCTATTTAAGAGAGAGGCATGAAAAGCTCTGGGTTTCTGAGCAGGCTTTGACACTAATGGGCCTCCCTACAATATGAAAATGAAACCCTTTTGGCCACCTGTATTTCCGTATCTGTGGGTCTCTTCTCTGAGATCTTTGAGCTGTCAAAAAGAACACAGCATGAAAGGGAATGAAACAGGCAATCAATATTATTACAATAGAGGAGAGAGATTGAGCTCAGCTCCTCTGCTATGAAAGATGGGGGAGCATTGGAGTAACCTACTGGGAGAGTCCTAGAGTTTGCTGAGAGGAGGCTGGTCACTGGGATTAGGTCATCTGTGTTAGCCCATTGACCACCCACGGAAGATAGGCTCCTACCCTCCCACCGAGATTGGGAGATTGAGGCAGTGTCTTTCCTGATGATTGCATTTCAAAGGGATAGCTTCTGTGTCCTGGAAAAAGACATTACTGGGTAGTTGAAGATTTATATCTCAAAGGGCAGAGAAAAAACTTAGCACTGCAAGTTTTCCAAAGTAAGTGCTCTAAGAAAAGGAAGGTCATGGGCCTTCAGTCAGGAAGAAACCTGTCTCAAGTTCAGGGAAAGTGAGGGAAACATTAAGGTTATCTTGGTCAGAGCTTTGAAGAAAAAATATTACGCAGACTGAATTGTCTGCTTCCTGAGAATGAACGGGGAGCAAGTGTGGGGACGTCCTAGTTTACATGCAGACTTGCCCACGTTACCCTCCAGCATCAGCCCTGCCCTGTAACGCACCCTCCTCTATGGGGATGGGTGCTAATGCTGGATTCTCCACAGTCAGGTAACCTCTGGTCTCCTGCAAGCATTGCGGTGGGTATGGCTGGCTGTATGCTATTGGGACACAGCCTTCTAACATTTCACCATATTTCTTCCATCTTAAGCCTCATCCTGGCCTTCGGCATTCCCAGAAACTCTCTGGGGCTCTAACTGGCAGACTTCTCCTCCTCATTCTGCCTTTCTAGAAGTATTTAGACCTTAGCCTGCTCTTTTTACTACTTCTCTGCTGTCTGTCTTCTATATTCCCACAACTGGTCGGATATTCTAATCTGTTGTCTCATTTATCATTCCCTTAGTCCTACCTGGATATAACTTTTTGTGTTGATAATATTTCCCTTTCTTCATTAGATTGTAACTATTCATATGAGCATAAGGTGAATACATGTCATCACCTTAGTATGATAAACTATAAATGGAAGTCCTTGACATCCAACTTTAATTAACATGCAACCCTTCCCAGCCTGCAACATGGCAAGAGATGGCCAGAAGTGCAGAGAGTTGGGTTGTACCTGATGCTCTTGCTTGCTGTGAAAATAAGTACTATGTGGGTAAGCAGGCAGGGTGCATGCCTGCAGAATGTACCCAAGTTGTTCTTGAAGGTAATGGGGACCACACAAGAAGCATGAGGACCTGTCTTCACCTTGCCTTTGAAAAAACACTCTTGCAAGTGGTATTTCTTCATGATGCTATATTAAGTATAAAAAACAGGGATGCTGGGTGGCTCAGTCGATTAAGCGTCTGTCTTTGGCTCAGATCATGATCCCTGGGTCCTGGGATAGAGTCCTGCATCAGGCTCCCTGCTCAGTGGGGAGTCTGCTTCTCGCTCTGCCTTCTGCTCCCCCTGCTTGTGCGTGCTCTCTCTCTCTGACAAATAAATAAAATCTTTAAAACAAACAAACAAACATATAAAACTGGGCCTATAAAATGATATTATGAGAGAGAACCAAGAATTTGAATTATTAATATTTTCAATAAAAATTGAAAATGTCTCAAAGGGCAAAAAAAATCCAGAAGTTATTATTATTTTTTTTAAAAAAGCTCTGAGGAAAAACTACTGAGACTTAAATTAAGAGTTAAGTTTCCCAGAAGAGCCCACAACAATTGGGACAGGAACAGAATATTTATAAGAAATGTCCATGAGTTGCCAAAGGGAACTGTTTCCACAAATCACATGTGTTCCAGGCAAAACTACTGTAAGGAACATGCAGGCATAACTTTTGAATTTCAAACATAAATTTTAAAAATCCTAAAGGCTTCTATGTAGAGAGAGAGAAAAATGTAAGAATGTTGTTACCTAAAAATAATCGCAAATTAGGCTGACTTCAGAATTCAGACTTAAAAATGTAGACTCTGTGATTTTTTTTGTTGTTTTGTTTTGTTTTATTGTTGTTTTCTGGTTTTTGTTTATTTTTTTAAGACTCGATGAGAACACAGGATACAAAAATGATTATATACTATGGTCCCCAATGGGTAAGATAAAAAATTTGGAAAAATAAAAGCATTTGGAGAAATTATGCCAAAATATTAGTAGTGGTTGCTTCTGATTGGTGACAATTTTATTAATGTAGGTTCTGCTATTTTACAATTTTTTTGCTACTTTTTAGATGTTCTAGAATGGCCACGTATTACAATAATAATTAGGAAACATACAGGTAAAAATTAAAGAAAAAAAACTTGTTTTCCCACTCTGGGCTAAGATATGTCAAATTGGGATCATAAAATTCTGAAGCCATTTCTTGAGTTCACTCATTATTAACTCTGGCTCTACCTTAAAGACTCAAGTAAGCCTGTGATGTTTCAATCAAGCGTTAGATGAATTTGAAAATCTTACCATGAGCTTCCTATGGCCTTAAACTTTTTTTTTTTAAAGAAAGATTTTATTTATTTATTTGACAGAGAGAGAGAGAGCGCGCACAAGCAGGGGGAATGGCAGGCAGAGGGAGAAGCAGGTTCCCTGCTGAGCAAGGAGCCCGACGCGGGGCTCGATCCTAGGACCCCAGGATCATGACCTGAGCCGACGGCAGATGCTTAACGACTGAGCCACCCAGGCGCCCCTGGCCTTAAACTTTTAAAAAATTCTTTGGAACACTTTGGAGTCCTAAAAGCAAACTTTCCACTAAAAAAAAAAAAAAAAACCCACACTATTTTTCTTGAGAACTAAAACTTAAAATTTCTGCAGAGGCAAGGATTTGTCAAAACAAAATTCCCTCAAAGGTATAAATTGTGGCAGCTTGCCCTGGGTCTAGTTTGAGCTGTTTCCGCTTGGGTTAGACTGGAGATACGGAACCATCTCCCTGGCACTGCTGGGTTTGCGTTTTCTGAAGGCTAGTGGAAAAATCACACAATTTATTTTATAAAGGCTACACTGACATTATAGATATAATAAAACTGTAGTCTTTTAAGGTAGAAGTTGCAAAATTACAACTAAGAGACCTGATGCAACTTATATACATGCTTTGTTTGACTTGGATATTTTTTAAATGAATTGGTGGCCAAAATCATTAAATTACAAAACAGTCCCCCCAGAATTCTGGGTTTTGAGGCTTCTCTTAAAAAACTGGAAAGTCTGGAAATACTGGGCAGCAATTTGCTGGAGGTTAGCTTCCTATTCTTCTTTAAGGTAGGTCTCTGTTCTCCTGGCTTCCAAAAGCTACCTTACTCATTTAGGTTAACTGCCTGGCTCCAGTGGGCATTTGGATTGGTGAATTCTCTTTGTAAAGAAGGATGTTAATCCTAACTGACAGCTATAATGATTAAGTGAAAAATAGATACTGATGGAGGCCACTGTGGTGTTTCTGTGAAAAACTGTTGCTGGATTTTGAGTCAGACATCCTGGACTGTGTATCAGCTAGGATGGGTTTAGATGTAGCTCAAATGTCTTCAGCAAAGGTAAATGAATTTCTCCTCAAAGTAAGAAGGCCTGAGCTGAAGTGACTCCAAGGTTGGTCAGTTTAGGAACTCAACATTGCCCTCAAGGATCTAGAAACTGTCTCTCTCACTGTTCTGGCATGCTCAGAGAATTGGTCTTACTCTCATGCTGCTCCCCTCAAGGATGTAAAATTGCTAACATAGCACCTATCAACAAGCAAAGACAGTACACAGCAGAAGAAAAGGGCCCCTCTCCTCCTTGGGTCTCTTTTTAAGAGTGAAAACACAACAAAACAAGCAAACAAACAAAACACTTTCCAGAATCTCCTTCTAGCATATCTTCCCTATTATAACATTGGCCAGAACCCTGCCCTAATGTCTAATGCTAAACCAAACATGGGCAAGGAGAGTACAGTACCTGTGATAGGCTTAGAAGATTCAACCTAATAGAGACATAGTATTGCCTTCCCTTACCACTGGGTGGGTCACACTGGGGAAAAATGGCCCCAGAGTAAAGAACTGATCTATCACAGGAAAGAAATGGTGGGAAGGGGAACTGATTTTAGATATGTAACTAACATAAAATGCTACAAATTAAAAGGGATTCTCTAGCTTTGTAATGGCCTTGGGCATATTGAACTTCTCTAACATCAAATTCTTTGTAAATTAGGAATAACCATGCCCTTTTCCTGGGCTTACCATAAATATTAAATGTTGTAACATATGAGAGAGTGTAGGTATTTCATATATGGTAACTTTTTTTAGAAAATGCCAGATATATTTCTGAAAATGGAAAAGAGTAAAAAATAAATCAGAAAGGTCGTAGAAATTTAAAACGAAACTCATTGAACCTTTCGGACAACTTGCAAAATCCTGTCGTAGGTGAAGGTTTACCTTTACCTTAAGACATATTTTAACTTCCCCTCAATCAATGGATGAGAAGTGCCATTCAAGATTTGAAAGTAGACAGTTGTGCTTATGAGGTTTAGATCTTTTTCTACTGGTATGTTTTATGAAAGAGAAAAGTAGACATGGTACTCTTGGCGACACAGCTGAAGTTTGGCTGAATTCAGTATATACCCCCTTTCCCCACCCTGTCATTTGGATAAATGAGAATACGGTGTTGTTTGATGTTCTACCAGAAAGGATACTCCATAGCAAGGTACAATATAAAGCAGGTGCTCTACTGGGCAGGATGACAAGTGATGGGTTCCCCAGAGTCATAGCAAAAGACAGATTTAGTGAATCTTGCTTTATGATGGAGAATCCACACACCAGGGCTGCAGATTAAACTCTGCCTGCTGAAGTGAGAGCATTTACATTTGCACTCCCAAGAGAGCTTTCATCAAGTGGCAGGAGAGAGTGAAACCCTGAAGTCGGCGTATAACACAGTCACCACCTGATGATCTCTATCGAGGACTACAAAATCAAATTAAGACCTCGGAAAACAACAGATGTAAGAATCTTGCAAATCCTTCTGGTTTCAAGGACATTACTATTTCCAAGGGGGAAAAAAAAAGTACTGGCTTTGGCCAGAACCCTGCAAGGTGATCCAAATAATAACCGGGCATTACAGCAGGTTCCAAATGTTCTTTGCATTTACATGTTTACAGAATTATTGCTCCTTGGAGATCATCTATCAAAGGATATCGCTTGCTGACATTTTTGGTTGCTTGTAGCCTCAGTGATGATAGTGTGCTCATGTTAAGCCTTGAAAACAAAATGAAGCTACCCACAATGGCTTCAGCTTCTACTTAAGCAAGCATGTTTCAACAGATTTAAAAAAAAAAAAAAAGAAAGAAAGAAAAGAAAAGGAAGAGAGTGCCTTGGTAAGAAGACTGGGATTCTAATTCTAGTTTCTTCTCCAGATATAAATGCCTCAGGTCTGTAAGCAGAGTCTTCTAAGTTCTTTTTTTTTTTTTTTTAAGATTTTATTTATTTATTTGACAGCGAGAGAGGGAACACAAGCAGGGGGAGTGGGAGAGGGAGAAGCAGGCTTCCCGCTGAGCAGGGAGCCCGATGTGGGGCTCGATCCCAGGACCCTGGGATCATGACCTGAGCCAAAGGCAGACGCTTAACGACTGAGCCACCCAGGTGCCCCAAGTCTTCTAATTCCTACACCCCTTAGTTTTTCTTCAACTGTACGATGAGGATAATAATGTCTATGCTTCCTATATTATTCCTGTTCCAATTAAATTCTGAGTAGGTTTTCAATGGGAATATTCCCAAATGATTATAGAACAAATAATGCCAAGAATGATCAAGACATGTAAACTCATTCTAATGAAATAATATTCACATTCTTATTCCTTGGGGGAGAGGCACTGAAACATCTGATAGTAAGTCTCAAAAATTGTCATGATCCTTGGCCCTTAAATATTTCTCTCACTTAGCCACTGAGCAAATTTTAAAAATTTAACATTGATGTATTATTATTATGAAATACAGTGCACATTCATATTTCACCGATCATACTCACAATGCTATTTCTCTCCTTTAACATGGGACAGCCTCTCTCTTTTCTTTGTCTTTCAAGACCTGGCCTTAGTGTTTGAAAGAGCCCAGGCCCAGTGTTTTGTAGCATATCCCTCAGTTTGGGTTTTTCTCATTGTTTTTCCATGACTCAATTCAGCTTATGCATTTTTTTTTTAAGATTTTATTTATTTTTTAGAGAGCGAGCGAGAGAGAAACGGCATGAGAGGGGAGAGGGTCAGAGGGAGAAGCAGGCTCCCCGCCGAGCCGGGAGCCCGATGTGGGACTCGATCCCAGGACCCTGGGATCATGACCTGAGCCGAAGGCAGACGCTTAACCATCTGAGCCACCCAGGCGCCCTCAGCTTATGCATTTTTATCAGAAGTATTACATAGGTAATACAGCATCTTTCTCCAACCTACATCTCCAGAAGCACTTGATGTCAATTTGTTCTATTCTTGGTTCTGTTAACTTGATCAATTAGTTCAGGTAGTTTCTGCCACATTTCTTTGCTTTAAAAGAAATAGCTTTATAATTGGCCCGATACTTTAAAGCTATATAAATATTTTATTGGTCAACAAACTTGAACCTTTGGTTTTAGCATCCAGCAGTGATATTTGTCCCTATCAGTTTTTTGGGTTTTTTTTTTTTTGCAAATCAGTGGTTTTCTCTCATTTGATAAAGTTAATGCATATATCAGACCCATAAACTGGAGGCTGTCTCAGTAGCCTGGTCCACATCACAAATCTAAACATAAGTAAGTCAGCATGCACTTGAGGGAAACACTTTGTCAAGGAATTATAGCATAAGCCAATCAGAATCCTCCCACTCACCTTTTAGCTGGCTTACCTTATGTAGAAAATAGGACCTGCTAGCCTTATAAGGAAATCCCTGACCTCCTAGCCAAACGTGCTCTGTTTCCCAGTTAGTTGCCTGTTCTAATTCTCCATGAAACTTACACTTGCCCCAGATCCCCCCGATCCCTCAAGTAGAATGCTTGGGAGGTACTGCACTCTCCCAAACCATGGATTGTTTCCCCTTGGAGGAAGGACATTAAACTCATTACTAAATTGTATTATTTTTGTCATTTGACACATCCCTTCCACCTTTAATATATATTCATTACTTGTTTATTGGTATGAGCATCATTTATTTTTCCAATATTATACCCATTATAGCCGTTATTCATTTTTGATGCTTAAATTGTTCTAGATTTGGCTGGTGGAAGCCCCGTCAAACTGGTTCCTATGTTATTTTTGTTCCCCTCTTTGTTTTAGTACTCTTTGGAGTAAGGAGACTCGGGCTCATCTCAGGCTTTCCCTGAACTTGCCCGGGATCTCCTAAGAGTCCTGGTCCCATTTGGTACAGAACTATATTTGGAAACCAAGAGCTCAAAGCTAGGGGTGCACATGGTTTTGGGGCATCATTGCTTCTAGGCTCAAAACCACGTTTCATACCTAAGGGAAAAAACTAATATCAATTTTTATTTAAGAATTTTAGAGAGAATTACAATTAAAAACTAGTGAAGGAGGATAAAATGGGAAGTATGTCATACTCTTGGTGGAATTTTAAGCCATTGTGGAAAACAATCTGTCAATATGTAATTAGGTTGAAGATATTCATACCTGTTAAAAGAGCGATTTCTTCTTTAGGCTTTCACCCTGAGGGTGTCATTGCATCAGCGCAAAAAGAGGCATGTTTGGGAATGTTCACTTGGCATTACGGATTAGAGCCAAAATATGGGCTGTGATCAAGAAGCTCTGTCGTATTTATCAGATGGAGCCCTTTTTAGCAGTTGGAATTCATGGATTAGAAATACATGTTTTAATATACAATTCAAACCTAAAATGTAAAAATGAGAAAAAAAAGATATTCCAAAGATATCTACAATATGATATTATAACTTGTCTAAAACAGCAATGCTACTTATGGTTTATGTGTATATCCACATGCATTTCCATTATAAAAACATGAATTAGAATGATAAGGGCCAACTTCAGGTTAATGGTTGCTTTTGGAGAAAGGAGAGTGGAGGCAATTAGATAAAGCTTCAGCTCTCCCTCTTAAGTTGTATTGCTTTACTATTAAAAGCAGAACGATAATTTTGTAGATTTCCAAATGCTTTATAATTTATAAAAGTTTAAGTGATTACATATTATTCTATGGGATTTTATCTAACAGTATGGTCATTTAGCAGAACTCTTTTTTTTTTTTTTTAAGATTTTATTTATTTATTTGACACACAGACAGCACAAGCAGGGGGAGTGGCAGGCAGAGAAGAAGCAGGCTCCCCCCTGAGCAGGGAGCCCAATGCAGGGCTCAATGCGGGGCTGGATCCCAGCACCCTGGGATCAGGACCTGAGCCAAAGGCAGATGCTTAACTGACTGAGCCACCTAGGAGCCCCTTAGCAAAATTCTTGAGAAGAAAATAGGTGGAACAATAATGAGAGAACCCAGAAATCCAGAAACCGAGGAATGTTAGATCTGTTTCAGCCTAAGGGTTTTCTTTTTTGGAGAATGTATACATCTCCCTCCCTCCCCCGTTATTCAGTAAGACATGAAAATGTGGAATCCTCACAGTATCTTCTGTGAAGGAGAATGGCATCTGCAATACGTTGTTCAATCATTTTGAGCTGCAGTGGAAGTAAATGTTAACATTGCCACAGAATGCATATATACATTTTACATCCCAGACTAGGAAATGTTTAGAAAATTTAACATTCTAAAGAAGGAAGGTCATTTCAGCTAAATCTAGTGTTCGAAGTTATTAGAGGAGGCAGAATTAGAAACCAGTTGTCTGAGGGGAAATTAGCATTGCAAAAAGAGAATCAAATCTGGCAAATCTAAAGTAGAGGCTACGGAAGTACTTATCAGTAGGAACAGCATAGAAAGGAGAAAAAGGTATTCACTGAACAACAGGCCAGTTACTTTCATAGGCCACAATTATGAGATAATAAGACAATTTTCTCTCCCCCCCCCCCACACAAATGTACATGAGAGAGGAAAAGGGAGATTTGTCCTAGTGTGTGGGTGGACGGGCACAGTAAGAAGCCAGCACAATTCAGAATGGTGCAGAGCTTTGAGGTATATAAAATAACATGAACTGTATTAATTAAATCATTCTTAAGCCCTAGATCCTAACCCCGGTTCCAATTACTTAATGACCTTTAGTGAGACACCTGACTTCCTTGAACCTCAGCTTTCTCATCTGTAAATAAGGAGGATGTACTTAATTATCTACTTCCTTTTCCCACCTTAACATTTAGGATTCTATGAAATCCAAATCATTTAATCAGTAGGTACCATATTTGTCAAATATCTGCCTTGTACAAAGTTTTCTTCTAAGTTCTTTAAATGAATCATCTCATATCATGAAGTAGGTTTTACCAGCTTTTTGTAGAAGGCCCAAAAGTTTGTCAAGGTTTAGTAACTTGCTTAAGATCCCTGAGCTTGTTGGTGAAGAAGCTGGAATAGACCAGGAATATGAAAAGTTCTTGCTTGAAATATTTTTCCATATAAAGAATCACTTGGGTAAGCAAGTGATATATAACACATAGAAATCATTGTATGTACTTGCTTCTCATGTGTTATACCTTAGTGTGAATTGTGTTAATAAGGATATCATTTATCTGAGATACCAGCATTCCTCTGATTGGGTAGAGAAGAAAGAAGGAAAAACATAAAGGGTATGGTAGGGGAGTACATAGACCTGTAGAATGGGAGATTTCAAATAACCCAAGAGCAGCAAAAAATGTCGCTGGAGAGCTTAGAGGACAGGGAAGAAGAACTGAAGATATAAAAAGAGCTCAAAGAAGAGTTCCAGGGGCGCCTGGGTGGCTCAGTTGGTTAAGCGACTGCCTTCGGCTCAGGTCATGATCCTGGAGTCCCGGGATTGAGTCCCGCATCGGGCTCCCTGCTCGGCAGGGAGTCTGCTTCTCCCTCTGACCCTCCTCCCTCTCATGCTCTCTATCTCATTCTCTCTCTCAAATAAATAAATAAAATCTTAAAAAAAAAAAAAAAAAAAAAAAAGAAAGAAGAGTTCCAACTGCTAAAAAGGGCTCCATCTGATAAATACACCAGAGTTTCTTGATCACAGCCCATATCTTGGCTCTAATCCTTAAGGCCAAGTGAACATTCCAGAATATGCCTCTTTTTGCAAGGATGCAATGACACCCTCAGGGTGAAAGCCTAAAGAAGCAACTGAAGGTATAAAAAGAGCTCAACATGTGAGATTTCAGAATTAACCCTCGTAATCAGCTGACCAAAGCCTAGAGCCTGTTCTACCTACCTTTGTGGTATTTAGTAAATGCTGTAAACGCGAGAAGTGGCCTTCCTTTCCCTTTTCTCTTGCTTATTTTACTTTCTAGTTTGTGGGAAAAAATATTCAGGTTCAATTATAGAAAGGATGGATAATATCAATAATATTATTCCCTAAATTTAGATTCCTGAGAAATATTCTCCCCCACACACACACCTTTATCTAAAAGCGGGGAGGGGGGTGGTGGGGAAGAGGAGTTTTTCCTTTAATTTAGACAAAAACACCTTAGTTCCAACTATCTTACTATTTTAAGTCAAAGATGATTTAGATCTGAACGAAGGGGACATATTTTTCTTTATTCAAGAAGCCTGACTTAGACGCACCCTCTTCAAGACTCTCATGGCCATGTTTAAATTATTAGAGGCCTTGGTGAGTCAGTTGTTTTCTGTTTCTGGATCATTTACAATTGTCTGTTTATTTGTTTGATGGTTTTCATATTCTAGCTACTGGGTTCAAGTACCATCATCACAGTTCTAAATTATATTTCAATCCATGCTTCTTATAAACAACCTGGTGGAAGGATGCAATAAAAGTGTACTTTGTAATACTGAGTCTATTCATGCCATTATAGAAAGCACAATGTCAGCACTTTCATTTCCATTATACACCCTATTTGTTCAGAAATTATATACAGAGCCATAAAAAATTTGCTTGGCTGCGAGGTATTAGCTCAGCCCATGGATAAACAATTAGATAAAAACCATAAAATGGCTAAGACAATTGATTAAGAGTAAAGTTTGGGCCAACTGTGTATGTGACCTGGGTTCAATGTCATTTAGAAACTCTTTCTGCCATAACAAGAAAAGAGCAGTGAGACAAGGATTCGCAGGCTAGAGAGAAAATACCGAGGCGTAGACACAGAAGTCTGAGGCTGGTTGTTCGTTGGGTAGGTTTGCCTATTTCTTTGCCTCAGTTGTGAAGTAAAAGGAATTAAGGTGAGAATAAAATTTCTACTTTGATGATATTTCGGTGTATCAGGAGAGCTTTTGTGTGACCCACAGATCAGGAAAATTGTCATGAAACCTCCTCAGCATAGAAAAAAGGTCCATCTTATAGATCAAGGAGTGAAAGAATTCTAGAGGACAGACATCAGTCTAGTACTTTTGTTTGTTATCATTGTTCTTTTATAGTTGGGAAAATATTAAGTAAGAATCTAGGTACTGCTCACATGGATTTCTACACCATCTGGTGGTGTTTTAGCCAGCTTGGCTACAAAAACAATATATCATAGACTGGGTAGCTTACACAGTAGACATTTTTTTCTCATACTTCTAGAGGCTAGAAGTCTGAGGTCAGGTGACAGCCTAGTGTGGGCGCTTTTCCTGGTTTGCAGATGACCTTCTTCTCTCTAGGGGAGACAAAGGGAGGGAGGGTCTGGTCTCACGTCTTACTCTTGTAAGGATACCAATCCCATCCTTGGGGAGGACCAGGGACCTCCTCATTACCTCATCTAACCTAGTCACCTCCCAAAGGCCTCTCTTTTAAATACTATGACACTGGGTATTAGTATTTTAATGTAAGAACTTGGAGGGAATAGATACAAACATTCAGTCCATAACATATGGTTAGGTTTTCTGTTTAGGCTGATTTATTTTAAAAGATCAGATAAAGATTCCAAAAGTTTCAGTGATCACTTACCTTGGACAAGACCTGGTTGCACACCCAGGAAGATTGATGGGGTTAAAGTCAATTGAACTATTTTATTTCTCATTTGGGTCACTGAAGGGTGATCCTCCACTACTCTCTCTTAAAAAAAAAAAAAATGTTTTATAGTACAAAGTGCAAAAGAAAAAAAAAAGCCCTCATGATATTATATAAATACTTTGGAACATTTCATGCTCTGTTATAGTCTTAAAGCCCTACTGTTAGGATTTAAATTTCTATTCTGCAACTTAATAGGTATATGATTATGGGCAAGCCACTTAACCTCTCTATCCTTTAGCTTCCTCATCTCTCATATGAAGATAAAAATAGTATCCAGCTCAGATGTTGTCATAAGTATTATATTAATTGATAAATAATAAATACCTAGAGTAATGCTTGACACATAGTAACAACTAAATAACTGGTAAGTGGGGAATGCAAAGGCTTGTTTTGCTGGACCATGTTCTCCTAGCAAGGGTTCTCCGAATCCATATATTCATTGATAAAAAAAAGTTTCACAATCCCATTGACCAGAAAAGAACTCCCCATCCTGTGGCTCCAGATTGTCCAAGTGTCTATAACATAAAAGAAAAGCATAATGAAAAGAGAAAAAGACAATCTATTCTTTCCTCTTCCTTTGAGTTTCAACTAATATACTTCACTGGAGAATACAAAAATAGGATATCCATTCTTTTAAAATTTATAAGTTCATTGTCAAATGTTAAATAATCAGATGAGACATTAAAATACTTACCTGAACCTTTACTAATAGTTGTTGCTTTTTTTTCCTTTTAAGAAGTTGAGCAAATGCAACTACTAATGTTACATTCAGTACTTTTTCTAGAACATTTCACAAAATTTGTTCTCAAAGGTAAAGTTATACTTAACTAAATCTACTTGATCTTTACCCTCACAAAAAATATTTTTAAAAAATTAAAGATGGAATTATTTCAGTCAAGCCTAGACTAACTTATAGACTGATTTTGGGAAAGTATAACTTTCTCAAAAGAAAATTAATATTTCCTTTGGCTTTTCTGAAATAGGCAACATTCCATTTTCTCATAGACAATTATGAATTTCATTAGAAGGGTTGATTAATCCAAAAGCAAATTGGTTTGGCTTAAATAAAACTGTAAAGCTGCTTAAATTAAATCAAATTAAAGTATTAGATTTAATTCCTTTAAAGACAAAAGCATTAAACACATTTTGTTTGGCTGAGAAACATAGGTGTCAAATACAAACTCTATTTCTGAACCTACACCTTTATTTTTTTTAAAGATTTTTATTTATTTGCTTAGAGAGAGAGAGTGAGTGAGAGAGCGCACAAGCAGGGTAGAGGGCAGAGGGAGAAGCAGACTCCCTGCTGAGCAGGGAGCCCGATGTGGGACTCGATCCCCGAACCCCAGGATCATGATCTGAGCCGAAGGCAGATGATTAACAGACTGAGCCACCCAGGCGCCCCGAACCTACACCTTTAAACTGAAGAAAGGAGCAAGATCTTCTGTCCCAAATTGTCCCCATTCGTAGTATTAAGTAAATAATCACATCATATGGTATTGTTATAAAGGAATCCATAAAACTTAAGTCCATTCATCAAATGGTACTTCCATCACAGCATGAGAACATAACCTACAAGGTGGATTAACCTATATAAGGAAATCACTATTGTACAAATGTTTTTCTGGTGCTCAAGGTGTGTGCTTGTCCCTGTCACTGGGTAAATCCCAATAACTGTTCTACTTCCAATAGGCAGCAGACAGAGATCAATTCAATTAACTCATATGGACAGAGGGTGAAGAGTGCCAGTTCTCCAGCAAAGTTCTCGGCACAGTGAAGATGCTCCAGACAGAAAACCACTGTTGCACATGTCTGGGGAGAAACAGAAGTGAAATGAAGATAGAGGACACCACTGACCACCTAAAGCAGAGGATCTACTCCAGAGCTAAGCTGATGAACCACTGTTCTCCGTGACCATGCCCTCAGGCCTTCATCGCTAATGCCTGCATGATGAAGGCCACCAGTGGATCCCTCTCAGCATCTGCACTACCTCACCTCCCCTTTTAGCCTTCTGCAAGATACAGTAACACTGCAGCTTGTGCATGTCGTAACTTCCGACAAGCCCATAAGTAAGTCCTATTTCCACTGTGCGTGAGAGCTGGAAGAGGACCAAGTGAGCACTACTTTGGGAGTAAGTTTTCCTCTCTAAAACTTCCATGAACAGATCTAAATCAGGAAGAAACGTGAATAATAAAAGGAAAGTGGGATCCATGTTGGAAATGATGAGAAATTTCAGCTACGCCTAGAGAACATGAGATGAAATGAAGGAAAATAAAAATTGCCTCTTGTTTGCCCAAGAATAGTTTCTTTAAGAATAACTAAAGCAAACAGTGGTCAGATCCTGTCCACATTTTTGACCGATAGTATAGTCTCCGAGGTGAGGCCAGTTGTGGGATAATCAGGAGACCCATTTCAAACCAGCTGATGACTGTGGCAAGAGTTCCGTTTGCTAAAGCCATATTGAGCAGAAAGTCTCATGCTCTGTAAAAGGGAAGCCATGGCGGCTGGCTTTGGACAAGAGCAGCCCCAGCAGGCTCTAAACAGGACTCCTGGTGGTCTTGGAAACACGAAACAGAAACTGTTCATTGCAGAGCCACACTTTTTAATTCCAGCTCTCATTTTCTCACTCTTCCCAGGCTGCCATATCTCTGGATTTGCATAGTAAATGCTTCCAATCCAGATGAAAGCCAGAAGAAATAATAGATTTACTGTAATTTAAGATAGATAGCCTCACCAATCCCAAAGGAAGTTTATTTCTATTTCAACATATTCATCTTTATCAATGAGATTAATACTTTCACAGTAAATAGGAAAAAAATACCATATCTTGGAAAGGATAACACAGTATGTTCCAAAGAAACCAGAGCAAATATATCCTCTGAAATAGAATAGCGCAAAGAAGAAAATGGCATTTGCAAATGTTTAATTTGTATTTTTAATAAGATTTTGAGATATTGCATCTGTGAAACCACAATAGCCCTATGTAGAAAAGAGGTGAGGAAAATCATTCTTTCAGCAAGTATTCATCAATTAGCTGCCCTGTTGCAGGCACGGAGCTAGGCTCTGAGGACGCCACTGTGTGTGAAGAAGACACCCTTCCTGCCCTTAACAAAGTTTGCATTTAGATGATGGCTATTTACCTAATCCCACTTAATTAAAATTAATTAGAAGTATGCACAGTGCTATGGAGATGAACTTTATCATAAATAACACAGATAACTGGGGAGTCTTGATCAAATCTGTGCAATCAAGGAAGGCTTCCCCGAGCAAGTGATATTTAAACTGAGAAAGAAAATAAGAGTTGGAATTAGCCAGGACAAGACTTGGGGAAAATATGAAGTTTGTAGAGGAAAAATCAAATGGGAAGCACTAAAAATGAAAAAAAAAAAAGGTCCAGGAGAGAGTGAAGATGGGAAGCTGGGAAGCTACAACATTAGGGTTGAAAGAGAAGCAAGGGTTAGCTCATCTCTGGTCTAGGAAGCCATACTGATGAGTTTGAATTTTATCCTAAGACTAATGGAAGCCAATAAAGAATTATAAGCAAGAAAATGACATGATAGAATATTCTTTTGGCAACTCTAGAGGTTGGCAGAGGGTGGGAGAAAATGGGAGAGAGAGGCTAGGAGGGCAGGAAGTGATAGTTACTTGTAGGATGGAGGTATTCCAATAGATTGGAGTCACTGGAATCCTGAAATAATTCATGGAAATGAGAAGCATTATTGCTGATGAAACTCTGCAATGGAGGAAATTATTGATAAATTAAGCTGGAGGTCATGCCATTCTCTTAGAATCCAGAGGAAAAGACCAAAAGGAAGAATATAGTGTCAGAAATATTAGGAGGTGTGGTCTAAGAAATTACACATTAGGGGATCTAAGAGGTGAGAATGGCCAAATGAAATAGGAAAAAAAAAAAAAAAGGAGCAGAGAAATGATATAAGATGGTACAGATCAAAGAAATGAGCTATCAAGTGACAAAATATATGGAGGAAAGTTAAATCCATATTGACAAGTGAAAGAAGCTGGTTTGAAAAGGACGCCTCCTGTATGATTCCACCAATGTGACATTCTGGAAAAGTCAAAACTACAGAGACGATAAAACATCAGTTTTTGCTAGAGGTTCAGAGAGAGGGGGGTAGGGATGAATACTTGGAGCATATGGCAATTTTAAGGCAGAAGGACTATTTTTTTATGATTCTGTAATGGTGGACATATGTCATTCTAGAGTTGTTAAAACTAATAGAACTGAACAATACAAAGGATGAAACTTCAAACTATAGATTTTAGTTAATCATGTATCAGTGTAAGTGCATTGATTATAAAACAGGTACCTACCACCCGAATGAAAGATGTTAGTTAATAGGAAAAACTGTGTTTGAGGAAGTTAGGGGTGGGTGGAGAAAGAAGTATATGGGAATTCTGTGTTTCCTGTGTAGTTTTTCTGAAAACCTACTATTGCTCTTTAAAAAATAAAATCTAATAAATAATACGTGACAACTTCCCAAAGTCAAAGAAAAGCCAGAATTTAGAGAAAAATGTTTACCACATATCTGGCAAAATTGTTTGGCCCTGAGTTTATGACACCAAAAGGAAGTAAACTCAGGCTGAAAAATGAGGTGTTTGATAGAAATAAATTCAGCTAAAGGAGAAGCAGAAGAAGGGCATAGAAGGAGAACAGGAAAAAAAAGGGAGGGGGATGACTGTGGATAATCTCGATTACCCTTTAAAATACACAAAACATAAGGGAATAAATATGAAGAATATCTTAAATGAGAAAGTGGAGCCCATTCCAGCGATCAGTCAGAGTAAAATGGACATGGAAAAGCAGCATTTCCTTGAGTCTCGTCTGTATGGTACAATCAGGTGGCTCTGGTAGCAGACATAGCTGAAAATGAAATGGTAAATCCTATCTGTTGAGTAAAAGCATGGGCAGGCTAGACAAAATGAAGAGAGACGGTTCTTGGAAGTCATAAATACATATTCTAGAAGTGAGGATTCCCACAAATGGCTCATCGCCTTGGGCAGATGGATCGGCTGTATGGTACAATCAGACTGGTTAAAATTATATGCTTATCAGCCATGAACTAACATATTTCAGGGCTAAAGTGAAACTAGCAAAACCTTACTCTTTCTTGCCTTCTTCCAAAATAATCCTTTTTGCTGGAGCAAAAAAAAATTTTTTGATTCTTCCTCCTCTCTTTTATTATGGTTTAATCAGCTCTCCCTTAGAGGCTGAGCTCTGGCACTCATTCCTAGGAATAAGCCTTGTATCTCTTTCTTTATCTAAGACCAAATATTTCACAGTCTTTTGAGTATTTTGCACAGCGTTTTCTCATGCTGCCCCTAGTGTTCTTCTATAGTTAGAGAGACTGGAATACTGAGAATTGTAGAATCTCTTTGAAATACATTGGCTGGATCAATAAAACTAGGCATGTTTGAATGTCAAAACTTTAAAGAACCAAAAAATGCAAGGGGAGACAGCATTGGTGATAGGGGCTGAGGCCAATCTTTCCCTACAAAATACTAAAAACCATTTATGTGTGACAAAATCGGGAAGCTACTACCAGAAAAGCTGAGACAAGTGGGTTCTTCTCTATGATTCTCTATATGAAAAGTCTCTTAATGCATAAATGCTAACAGTGATGAGAAAAAAACTCATTGCAGAGGAAGAGAAGGGACAATCTCCTTGAAAAGAGGCATAATAAATCCATTTACTAGGATTGCAATATTATATCAGAGGTTGAGTATGAACTTAAACTTGTATGGAGCTAGTTTTTCTTGGATGAGTTGCCATTTTTTGTTGTGACGAAGTAAGAAAACCCTTCTAAGTAGCACAGTCACCTTTCATTCCTAACAGGGATTCTGCATTAGTCAATGTTTTCATAAAGGCAATTTTTGGGCAGAAAAAGAATCTGACCAGATTGAATGAATGAGTATACTTTATAACACAACCAAAAGAAGACAGAGATCAATAAATTCCCTAACAACTATTTCCTGCTCACATATATGAGGCCAGGTTCAGTGGAAATAACACTGATTTTTACATAAATCCCAATGATTATTTTTGAAAGACAGGAAAAATGAAAAGGATATAAGGGCATTGATAATACTGCACAAAACTTCTCTTTGATGAAGCAGCAACTCCAAACAGAAGAATCATGAAGTTTGGGGGATAGTGATTCTTGAGTTTATCTTAGCTGTGCAGCAAGTAAGAAAGGAAGAGAGAAAAATATCAGAGAACCTTTGGCTTGAGTGTTGAACCAACCATGCCTTGAATCTCTGACATTGACCAAACTTGGACAGTTAAAGTATAGATGTCAGTTTTCAATTCATTGAGTGACAGAGGAAGAGAAAGAGAAAGAGAGAGAGATAGTACAATTTAAAATACTAGATAAGGTGACCTTTATAAACCCAACAACTTAACATATAATAAATAAGGCATACGCTTTCAAGTCAACTGCTAGTTCTTGGCTCAGTTAGCTGTGGGCAGAGGAGTAAGTCATATAACACAAGCCACTGTGACCTATGATTAAAAACTGTCAGTCTAGCTAGTACTCGTTGAGGTATCTTGGAGTAGAGCTGCCTATACTGATTAATGATTAATACTGAGTGTGACTGATTCATCCAGTCAACTCTATTTTGATGAGATTCCATCTGAGATTTTCCTTCCCCTGCTGGCCATCTGGGTTTCCATAATGGCATCAGAGAAGAGGAATAATCATGTCTCTGTTGAAAGATAGGAGGATCAGGTCACCGTAGCATTGCTTATTACGAAGGTCATTTGGATGACTATAAATCATGAATATAAAACATTCCTCTGTGCAACCTAAGGCTCTTGAGAAGTTTCCTTGCTCTCCTGCACATGTTTATAAGGTACCTTATGGAAAATAGTGAATGTGAATATATCTGGTTGATGTTTCTTGAAACTATCTAATAAATTCATATAGAATTTCTTAAACTCATTCACTTGATAATTAAATAAAATTAAACATTAAACACATTTAAAGAAAATTAAGATTAACATTTAAAATTTTATTGCCAAGACATCAGAATGTATAAGAAAATACATTATGAGTGTTGTGACTTTGTTAAATTAGTATTTGTTAAGCTGAGACCTGGGGTGCCAGATGGTTCAACAGAAGATCACAAGGGAAATGTCAATGGAGAAGTTTATTATATGGAGATACTGAAGGAAGTGTACTGCATGCCTCAAGGGGCTACAGCGGGAGGTCAAGGCAGAGTACAGACAGAAACACAGGACATAGGGCACCACCTTTATTAGGGTCCATGAGTTTGGGATTCCAGACTAAGGCTGGATGATCAGTTCAAACCAAAATAAATAAATAAATAAAAATAAAGTTTTGGTAAGCTCCACAGAGGTCTTGTCTTGGGGGTACACAAGAGGAAAGCCCTGGGGAGGACTGTTGCTCACAAGGGCTTCTGGGAAGTCATACCAGCAACTTACATTTGCTTGTGCTGTCACCTCTTGGGAGGTTCAAGTTTCTTGCAGGCTACTTAGCCACACAAAATGGATACGGAGGCAGCAAGGACTAAACAGTGGGTTTCCATTAGGTGGACACAGTGTGTTTTGTATTATGACTTATGTGACTATAGAGTCCTTCCATGTAGGAATAGTGCTGTACTCATTTCTGGTTGATTTCCCGTTTTAGGCATTGCTACACTTGACCAACGTCACTGCTACGTTGCCTAATAAGAGCATGAAACCCGATAAACCATGGGGAGTTCTTCTAGTTTTCTCATTTATGATCAAAGAAGGTAATTAAGAGTGTCAGAAAAATCTTCACGTAAATTATAGACTTCCTTTGGATTTTCCTCCTTTGGGTAAGTGATCTTATTTGAAGGAAATGTCCTCATTTGGAGTGGTTTATTGATAATATGAATCATCACTTAGCTTACTTGTATTGGTAGTTAATCAATGCATATATTGATCTAAAACAAAGTGAGGCATGAAGTCAATATGTCTATGCTATAGAATATAGGTGTCGTTTTGTTTTGTTTTGTTTTCAGGTAAAGATGGCAGCCAGTGCTAGGCAATTAACTAGCTAAATATACTTTGTTTTATCATGCTTTAATGAATAGTTAAGAATAGCCCTGATAAATACATAAAAATATTGGTATATGTATGTATGTTTGTGTGAGTGTATGTATTGGTATATGTGTGTATATAAATGTGTATATTATCATATACCTATTGTTTACAACGCACTTTTATAAAAATTATTTCTAAAGACTTTCAATTTAGTTTTTAATTTTAATATTTTTTAAATTTTTAATTGAGGTATAGCCTGTATATAATAATATATATTATATCAGATGCAAAACATAGTGATTTGACAATTATATACATTATGAAATGCTATCATGGTAAGTATAACTACCATCTGTTACTATGTAGAGTTATGACAATTTTATATTTTATATCCCCATGACTTACTTTATAACTTGAAGTCTGTATCTCTTAATTCCCTATTTTGCATATGCCCCATAATTAGAATAGTTTCAAATTTGGGATTGTGACACCTCCAGCCTTCTTTCTCAGAATTGCTGTGGTTATTCAAGATCTTGTGGTTTCATACAAATTTTAGGATTATTTCTCTTACTACTGTGAATAATACTATTGGTATTTTGATAGGGATTGAATTAAATCTTTAAACTGTTTTTAGTAGTATGGACGTTTTAATAATATTCTTCCAATCCATGAGCATGTTATATCTTTCTATTTATTTGTGTCATCTTTAATTTCTTTCATCAATGAAATTTTAGGAGTAAGGTTAGATTGCTTATATGAAATTTTACTTGCTTCTTGAGGTTGTCTTATATCACTATAAACTTTCCTCTTAGAACTGCTTTTGTTGCTTCTCGAAGATTTTGAAACATTGTGTTTCTATTTTCATTGGTTTTCTAACAATTCCTCTTTGACTTCTTTGTTGACCTATTTGCTTTCTAGTAGCATGTTGTTTAGCCTCCATGTATTTGTGGGGTTTTTTTTCCTACTTGTTTACTGGTAATCAATTTCCAGTTTCATACTACTGTGGTCAGAAAAGATGATGAATATGATTTCAGTCTTCTTAAATTTATCGAAACTTGTTTGTAGCCTAACATGTGATGTATCCTGGAAAATATCCCATGTGCACGTGAAGAGAATGTGCATTTTGCTGTTTTTGGATGGAATGTTCTGTGTATATCTGCTAAATTCATCTGGTTTAATGTGTCTTTCAAAGTCCTTGTTTCCTTATTGATTTTCTCTCTGGATGATCTATCCATTGATGTAAGTGGGGTGTTAAAGTCCCGTATTATTATCGTATTACTGTCAACTTATCCCATTATGTCTATTAATATTTGCTTTTTATATTTAGGAGCTCTTCTGTTGGGTACATAGATATTTGTAATTGTTAAATCTCTATGTTAAATTGATTCCTTTATCATTATGTAATGTCCTTATCTCTCGTTATTCTTTGTTTTAAAGAGTGTTTTGTCTGATATAAATATTGCTAACCAAGCTTTTGGGTTTTTTTCACTTTCATTTGAATGGAATATCTTTTTCTGTCCCTTCACTTAGAGTTTGCAACTTTCATTAGGTCTGAAGTGTATCTTTGGTAAGCAGCATACTGTCTTGATTTTTTTTTTTCCTTCCCTATCTCTTTGTTGAAGTTCTCATTTGGTTTATCCACTCTTCTCTCAAGTTGGTGAGCATCTTTATGATCATTACTTAGAACTCTTTATCAAGTAGATTGCTTATCTCTGTTTTGGTTAGCTCTTTTTCTATTGTTTTGTCTTATTCTTTCATTTGGAACATTTTACAGTTTCATTTTGTCTGGCTCTCTGTTGTCAGTTATGTCTCCTGGTCTTTAAAGTAATGGCTTTGGGGCACCTGGGTGGCTCAGTCATTAAGCGTCTGCCTTCGGCTCAGGTCATGATCCCAGGGTCCTGAGATCGAGCCCCGCATCGGGCTGCCTGCTCTGCGGGAAGCCTGCTTCTCCCTCTCCCACTCCCCCTGCTTGTGTTCCCTCTCTCGCTGTGTCTCTCTCTGTCAAATAAAAAAATAAAATCTTTGAAAAATAAAAATAAAAATAAAGTAACGGCTTTATGTAAAAATAATTCTGTGGCACCCTGTGGCAAAATCCTCCCTTGTCACCAGAACCAGATGCCCCAGGGCTGTTCCCTGTGTGGCCTGTGTTTGCCTTTCTGTTCTGCCCCAGCTGAGACAGCTGAGGTTGCACTGGTGAGCAGGGCATGCCCCAGGATGGCTGACTGAGAGGTCACCTGGAGCTACAGCAAGCACCCTGGTGTTTAGGAGTAATTCCCCTCTCCCTGGGGATGGAGTTGCTCTGGAGGGGTGTCATTTCACACCCAGTGGCCAGGCCATATTTGCTCTATGGGGATACTGGTCCAACTGAGGCTGCCTGTTGAGTGTGGCAGGGCGAGAGCCACAGGGAGGGGCCCTTTCCCAGGTAGTTGTGTTGAGTGGGACAGGTGTGCATGGGAATGCCATGTCAGGGCAATGTGTGTTAACAAGGGAGATGGAGTGTCAGAACTGGCTCCTGAAAATGTCCGGGTAGATAAATTGAAAGAAAGCAAGAAAAAGGGCACCTACCAGTACTTCTGTCTTTGGAGAAAACTCCTAGAGATCCCTCTTCCTCCAGAACATGTCCTGAAATTAAGCAGTAATTCTCCACATATAACCCAGGCTCTTTTCATACTGCTGCCTCTATTCTGGGTCTCAGGCTGATTGATACATCATGCTCTCCCTTTATAGGCAGAGACTCAGTTTCCTATAGCCCTCTGATTCTTTCAGAGGTAAGCCCTGCTGATTTTCAAAGCCAGACACTGTGTGGTCTCCTATTCCTAAGAAAGGTCCTAAAATCCAGGGGTGCCCAGTGTGGGGTTAGATCCCCTCCCTCCTCTGTGCTTGTAATATCCCTCCCATTTGTGTGTAGCCACACTGGGGGTTTGGTTCTCAAGCATGTCTCTGTTGCTTTTACCCTTCTCTGTGTGGCCTTCTCACTATGTCTTTAGCTGTGGAAGATCTGTTCTGCCAGTCTCCAGGTTGTTTTCAGAGTGAGATGCATTACATGGAGTCTTGGTTTGTTTGTGGGAGGACATGAGCTCTGGATCCTCCTCCTACACTGCTATCATCCCTGAGAGTCTGTTCAATAGTTCACTTTCTCAAATGGGTAAATACATGCCTTATAATTGCGTTCACTTTAGTTATTTGCTTAGGTACTTTGTCCTTGCTTTTTTTTTTTTTTAAGATATTTTATTTATTTTGAGAGAGAGAGTGAGAGAGTGCATGAGCCAGGGGAGGTTCAGAGGGAGAGAGAGCAGACTCCCCACTGATCAGGGAGCCCTATACAGGGCTCGATATAATGACTCTGAGATCATGACCTGATCTGAAACCGAGTCGGATGCTTAATGGACTGAGCCATTCAGGTGCCCCATCCTTGCTTTTTTTGATACAAAGAAAAGCTATTTATATATATATATTTTTTATTCTTATGTTAATCCCCATACATTACATCATTAGTTTTAGATGTAGTGTTCCATGATTCATTGTTTGTGCATAACACCCAGTGCTCCATGCAGAATGTGCCCTCCTCAATACCCACCACCAGGCTAACCCATCCTCCCACCCCCCTCCCTTCTAGAACCCTCAGTTTGTTTTTCAGAGTCCATCGTCTCTCATGGTTCGTCTACCCCTCTGATTTCCCCTGCTTCATTCTTCCCCTCCTGCTACCTTCTTCTTTTTCTTCTTTTTTTCTTAACATATATTGCATTATTTGTTTCAGAGGTACAGATCTGAGATTCAACAGTCTTGCACAATTCACAGCGCTTACCAGAGCACATACCCTCCCCAGTGTCTATCACCCAGTCACCCCATCCCTCCCACCCCACCCCTCACTCCAGCAACCCTCAGTTTGTTTCCTGCGATTAAGAATTCCTCATATCAGTGAGGTCATATGATACATGTCTTTCTCTGTTTGACTTATTTCACTCAACATAATACCCTCCAGTTCCATCCACGTCGTTGCAAATGGCAAGATCTCATTCCTTGTGATGGCTGCATAATATTCCATTGTGTATATATACCACATCTTCTTCATCCATTCATCTGTCGATGGACATCTTGGCTCTTTCCACAGTTTGGCTATTGTGGACATTGCTGCTATAAATATCGGGGTGCCCGTACCCTTTTGGATCCCTACTTTTGTATCTTTGGGGTAAATACCCAGTAGTGCAATTGCTGGATCATATGGTAGAAAAGCTATTTATATTATTCTAAGCTATTAAGGTCTACTATGCATCCAGGACAGCCTCAGGCTCTGAATGAAACAGCAAAGACTACTAAAAAAAAAAAAAAAAGGGCAAAGTTAAGTTATCCATTATGGACATGGACATTCAGCTATAACGGAATACTTTAAAATAGAATTCCCATCAGTCTTCTGGTGTACAGGCAAAAACTGATCATTTGACTCCAGATAAATGATCCATATGTGTAAATGACAACTTTCAGAATAACCCAGTAGTAAAATTAGGTAGAATTCTTTAAAAATGCATGAAAAAAAGAACTCTGCCATTAGATGGAAACAAATACCGTTTCTTTTTTTTTTTTTTAAAGATTTTATTTATTTATTTGACTGAGAGAGACACAGCAAGAGAGGGAAGACAAGCTGGGGGGAGTGGGAGAAGCAGGCTTCCTGCAGAGCAGGGAGCCCGATGCGGAGCTGGGATCATGACCTGAGCCGAAGGCAGATGCTTTAATGACTGAGCCATCCAGGCGCCCCAACAAATGCTATTTCTTTAGAGTATTACAGCTCTCTGGTTTTCTAACTTTACTCACATTATAGTCAAGTAAAAATATTTATGCACAGATACAGGATTAGGTAATGATGAACTGTCCTGTGGGTTAAAAGAACTCCTCAGGTCAAAAGTTTCATCTTAAAAACTAAACACATTCTTGTAAAACTTAATGGACTTTCACATTGGTTGGTTAAATACATAATAAATAAAATTTTACCACCAGCCAAAACATATTTCTTATAAAAGCAATGTAAAAAAAAATTGCAAAAAGCAAATCTCTTTTCTGTGCATTTTCTGACCAAAGATATGTCTATTGCTATAACTCACCCAGTGAGTTATAAAAAAGAAAAACAGCATGTATTATTTGTTTAACTTTTTTATGAAGTAATATTTCTAAAGGATAGATTCATTAAAAACTGCTTAATTACATGTCATAATTAAAGTATGTGGCCCAAACTTGGTGTTTGCTTTGAAAAATCAAAGTTAAAGAAAATGATAGTTGCTGCCCAGACATAATGCACAAGATCATTAAGGAGATGGTATTATTTGGTTTAGTATTTATTAGTATTTATACAGCATTATGGAGAATGTTCATTAATGAGAAACATCTCAAAGGGAAAACAATTGAGTTTTATAAAAGGAGAGAGTCATGAGGAAGAGTGAAAGTGGGTGTTGAAATATACATGGGCAACGTGGTCCTTTGCATTTAGCATTTTCTCAGAATACAAATGATATATGTGTGTGGGGGGGTGTTCAGAGAAAAAAAATGATGGAGGAATTTCTTAATTATTGATTTTTTTTTTTTGGTAGTATAGCCTCAAGTAAAGTTCAACATCGTCACTGTTATTTAAGCCTTTAAAAACCTTGCTAGAATAGACACACATTACACATGCACATACAGATCTCAAGATTCTTAAATATTTATTATCTCCACTTTACAGGTGCATAGGTAAATGTACTCAGGAGTAGCTTGGATTAGTGTACCAACTGGTTCCACTGAAAAGTCACCTTGGGCGTGAGAGAGTAAAAGGTTATTGTCTCAACTTCGGCAATATCCACAGAAGTTTTACCTAATTGCAATGGAGTAGCCATTTCTGAAAATTTATTTATTTTTGTCAGATTATGGGTACAATAAAATTTGCATTTTTGATTTTTCATGAAATGGAAAAATATTGCCATGAAATATTTAAGAGGCTTTGGAATGACACACTGGCCTGACTGGGCTGCTAGACACAGAATAGATAAAGGATAAAGGAACAGACTCTGTGCCCTGTGGCTGGGCATGGGCCTCATGCCGAGAGCATGGGTTTCTGGAAAATAATGTGCATCAGGTAAGGAGCCAGAAAAATGATAGCAAGCATTTTGATTTTTAATGGGATCTTTCTTTATAACGATGACTCAAACTTTCAGAAAAGTTGGTAACTGTACGGCAACATTGAGCATGCACGGTGATGCCGTTGTTTCAAGGCGGGTCTGTCACAGTATCTCCTAGCATTGTAGCTAGTAAGCTCTATGAATTACATAATTCAGAATGATCTCTAGAAAGTCTCACATGAAAAGTCTCTCTGAGAAATAATGTTTCCCTTCGTCTGAGGAACCAATGGGCTTTCCCTTATCTGAATGTGATGATTACTTATTTAATCATAGAACACTTTTTGTTTTGGTTTCTGGAAAGCTCAAAGGCAAGCGTAAACACTCTTGAATTGTGTTCTCCCAGGACAATGTGTTGAAGTCCTAACCCTGGTACCTCAGACTGTGACCTCATTTGGAAATAACAGAGTGATTCACAGGCTATATCAGGAAAATGAAGGTCCACTGATAGATTTTTAGGGTGATAAATTAAGGTGATCAATTTTACTGCCCCACTCAATTGTTACTTACTTGACAGGTATAAAAAATTTACTTGAAAATTCAGTATACAGCGAAGAGTTGGATTCTGTAATGAGCCAAGGTGATAGTCTTGAGACCTGGGCTGCTATTCCTGCCTCATCTGCATTAATAGCCAATATTGATGCCACTCAACTGTCTTCAACAGCTGTGGGTGGCTCAGTGAGATACTTATCCACTCCTCAGCCCAAATGTTCCAGTTTTTAAATTTTAGGTCCATTCAGGGGTACCTGGGTGGCTCAGTCAGTTAAGCATCTGTCTCTTGATTTCGGCTGAAGTCATGATCTCAAGTCTCAGGGTCAGGGGACCCAGCCTTGCATTGGGCTCTGTGCTCAGTGCAGTCTGCTTGTCCCTCTTCCTCTGCTCCTCTCCTTACTCTCTCTCTCTCTCTCAAACACATAAATAAAATCTTAAAAAAAAAATTTCAGGTCCACTCAGTATCTGTGTCTGCCAAAAACACTAACAATTGTATACAAAGGCCACTGCCTCCGATTTTCCTAAGTGCTACCAAAGTGAGTTGAGCTGGGCTTCTTCATACTAGCTGGGAATGTGATCTGCTTCCAACAGTATTTGGGGGAGTGTATTGGTTTCTTAGGGCTGTCATAAGAAAGTACCACAAACTGGATGACTTTAAAAAATAGATATTCTCTCACATTTCTGAAGGCTTAAAGTTTGAGGCGAAGGCCTTTCTTTCTCTGAAGGCTGTAGGATATAATCTGTCCCATGCCTTTCTCTTAGCTTCTGGTGTTGCTGTCAACCCTTGGCATTCCTCGGCTTATAAATGCATCACTCCAGTCTCTGTTTCTGTCAATACATGGCATTCTCCCTCTGCATCTCTTCACATGTGTTCTCTCTGTGATTCTCATCTGTCTCTGTGTCTCTTCTCTTCTTGTAAGGACACCAGTCATATGTGTTAAAAGCCTACTCAACTCCAGTACCACCTTGTAAGTCCATCAGTGGACCTTTATTTTCCTAATATAGCCTGGGAATCACACTGTATTTTTTAGACTTTATCTTCATTCAGCCTCCTTCAGTGTACAGTGTTCAACATCACACACACAAACACACACTGGCCTGACTTGTGTGTGTGGCAAATGCCTTGCCAAATGTCTTAAAAATATATATATATATGGAGTGATTCAAATTAATTGGAAAAATAACTAAATTTCCAAATGTTAATGAATTGTAGGACAAGAAAACTTTTCCCTTCTTCTCTTCTTGGTTCTTTGTCTGGCCTATAATTAAATGAAGCCCCAAAGATGTGAGGCTCAAAGAAGTGACCAGAGCAGAAAGCCCAGTGCAATCAAGCTTTTATACCTTTTAGATAAAGAAACAATAAATCTGTGAAGAATTGACAAAAGAAAGGGGTTTGAACTTGGTGTAGTAAATTAGCGAAGAAGTAACAAGATCTGTTTATATAGCCTTCTTGGCCCTGAATTTCCTCTCTCTGGTGACAAGGGTGCCTTCTTCCTTCCTGGTATAAGGAGGGTGCTATCCCATGAGAAATTCATCCCCTGCTTTCAGAGAGACAAAGGAGGTCAGAATGTCCTAGCACCTGCTGTTTCTTAAGTAACTTTAATTCACAATAATCAATATGTAAAAGTGGTATGTATTGGGGTGGCATATTCTGCTCCCCTCAGATTGTGTTCAGTAGATTCTTACTTTACAGCACAGGAGTACCCCATAAATGCATGAGGCAAAAGAAAACATCACAGCTAGGCCCTGATCTTTAGTCAGAAGGCAAGGATAGCAAACAATAATGAGCTTATTTCTAGCCAAATGAGCCTTTTATTACTTATCCTTAACTTCTGAATATTTCATTAGTGCTTCACTGAGACAGAAATGGCACTGCATTATTTTTTTAAATAAGGTATCAGCGAATACGTGGTAATGGTTATTGAATCAGAAAATTTGTTCTAAGGAGGGTATAAATAAAGGGTACGGTGAGGAGGCTGTAGCCCTTGATTGCACTGGGCTTTGATTCCAAAGAACCAGACTTTTGATAAATGTGCAATCTGGTTGTTTTAATAAGATGGAAGTTTGCAGTGCACTCTTCAGAGTGGCTCATTAAATCCTACTATTACTGCTTGTCCATTACTCAACAGTGTTCAGCCTTCCCAGGAGGAAAATGGGGGGAAAGTGCTCTAAGGTTCTTTATATAAAGATACGACTACATTTTATGCTGTGTCCATAACTTTTCCTACTTTTTTAGTAACATATGTTTCAGACACTTTTTTTTTTTTCTGTTTAAGACCCAGGTAACATTTACCCAAATTATTAAATTTTCCAACCTTCACTAAATTTACATTTAGTTATCTTTAAGATCTATGGAAAAGGCATTTTCTGGGGCTGGTTTGTTAATGAGGAGAAGCTTCACATTTCCCTCTATTTGCATTTAGTCCATCAGGAGTTGGTGTTGTTGTTGTATCTGATCCCATGTGTAGTTAACCAGCTGCCTGCAGCATTAATATCACCAAAATAAGTAACAATGCAGTTCTCTGTACATTCATTTGTAGCTGCTAGTTTCTTGAACATACCTTTCTTGGGAAGATCCCATTGATCTTCACAGCTCTATTTAAGTATTTCTCATTGAATTAAAGAAGTGCTTATTTTTTAGCCATCCAAGGAGTGAGATCATAATAAGCTACTCCTATATTAAAAGGCTGGAAATAAAAGTGACCCCCACCCCCAGCCGACCCACCCAAGCAGAAGGGATAGAAACGTCTACTTTCAACTCCCTTTTTAAAAACTCATCTCCTCCCAAAAGTATTTATAAGATGGAATCCAACTAATTCTGACTCACCTAAGCATTTGCCATGTTCTTTCACTACCAAAGTATGTAAATATAGAATAAGTAATAATTATAGCATACTTAGGGTTTTTTATGGCTGTTTGATGTTGCATGGCTGACTCCTTGAAGACAGGGATCATTTCCACTGTTTATTTGAAGCTTTTCACAGTGTTGACTATTAAATGATAACAAAGCATTGATACATAATATTGGTGTTGTTTTTCATATGTTTGAGATACTTACATTTTACATTTTTTTTCCTTCACGTTTCCGATGCAATATCAGGGAATGGTGTTGGACACTCAAGCCAAGCATACGGTGACTACCAAATCAACTTCCCAGGTCTATTCCCTACTATTTCATTTTGGAAAGTCACAAAGACTAATCAAGGCATTACCTGCCATGTTCCCCACTTAAAATAATGCTCACACTGGCCCTTTCGTCTGGCATAAATGAACCTTTTCTACTGAAATATGTATGTTTTTTTATTGTTACCCATTTTTTTCCTGGTCATCTCTACTTACAACTTTTCTGAGAAACAAGCTTTACTTACTAACTAACAATAATAACTCCTTTAAAATGTTGAAAAAATTTTAAAAATCTGCCTTTATTCAATAGTCTAGATTACATGAAATAGTACACTTTTGTATGTTCATCATTTGTAGCTTCAAATAATTGTCAGTTTTCTTGAGAATTTACTTCTGCATTATTCCCATAAACCAATAACTAACTCTGAATGCTAGAGTAACAAGAATAGATTTTAAAAACAAATACACATCTGATTTCAGCTTTTATTTGAAGAGCATTTTTTTTAATTAATGACCAGAATTCATCTGAATTAATATCCAAAACTGGTAGTCCATAAGAATTATTTTGCAAAAAACACAAATGTATTTTGCATAAGAAAGTTGAATCACATCCTCTCCATTTAAAAATGTGCCTTTTATTGTGTCAATAAAAGCTTCTAACATTCTCAAGGAAAAAGAAATGACACTATATAAACTATATCACTGTATTATTTTTTTAAAGTACCAGTTTTGTAACTGTAACAATATATACTACCAGGAGTATTTTTAACTAAAATTTAGAAAGGTATGTATAATGAATAAGAACTCAGTTTACATATTGACACAAATGACAATTGAATTTTTCTTTTTATGAATCTAAGCATAATTGGATATGTGAAATGAAAGATTTGGGGAGGGTTTATTTTTATTTGAAGTACCAATATAAAATATTATATTAGTTTCAGTTGTATAACCTAGTGAATTGACAATTTATATGCATTACAAAATGCTCACCACGATAAATGTAGTTACCATCTGTCACCATGCAAGGTTAGTACAATATTTTTATTATATTCCCTATGCTGTACTTTTCATCCCCCTGACTTATTCATCTTATAACTGGAAGTCTGTACCTTTTAATCCCCATCACCTATTTCGCCCATCCCCCCTCACCTCCCCTCTGGGAACCATCAGTGTGTTTTCTATATTCATGAGTCTGTTTCTGTTTTCTCTCAGTTTGTTTTGTTTTTTAGATCCCACATATAAGTGAAATCATATGGCCTTTGTCTTTCTCTGACTTTATTTTACTTTGCATGAAACCCTCTAGGTCCATCCATGTTGTCCTGAATAGCAAGATTTTCTTCTTTTTATGGTTGAATAATAGTCCGTCATACACACCACATCTTTATCCATTCATCTATCTGTGCACACTTAGGTTGTTTTCATATCTTTGCTACTATAAATAATGCTGCAGTAGTCATAGGGGTGTATATATCTTTTTAAATTAGTATTTTAATTCAAGTAAATATGCAGATGTAGAATTGGAGCATATGGGGGGTGCCTGGGTGGCTCAGTTGGTTAAGCGACTGCCTTCAGCTCAGGTCATGATCCTGGAGTCCCTGGATCGAGTCCCGCATCGGGCTCCCTGTTCGGCGGGGAGTCTGCTTCTCCCTCTGACCCTCCCCCCTCTCATGTGCTCTCTCTCTCTCATTCTGTCTCAAATAAATAATAAAAAATAAAATCTTTAAAAAAAAAAAAGAATTGGAGCATATGGTAGTTTTTTTTTTTTATCTTCTGAGGAATCTCTCTCTATACTGTTTTCCAGAGTGCCTGTACCAGTTTGCATTCTCACTAACTGTGCACGAGGGTTCATTTTCCCACATTCTCTCCAACACTTATTATTTCTTGTCACTTTGATACTAGCCACTCTGATTAGTGTGAGGTAATATCTCTTTGTGGTTTTGATTTGCATTTCCCTAATGATTAGTGATACTGAGTATCTTTTTGTGTGCCTTTTGGCCACCAGTATGTCTTTGTAAAGACATATCTATTAGATATAGATATAGAATATCTATTCAGGTCCTCTACCCATTTTTTAATCCGATTGGTTTTTTGTTGTTGAGCTGTAGCAGTATATTTTATGTTCTGCATATTAATCTCTTATCAGATATATCATTTGCACATATCTTTTCCCATTCAGTAGGTTGACTTTTCATTCTGTTAATGTGATGGTTTTCTTCACTCTGTAAAAGCTTTTTAGTTTGATATAGTCCCAACTATTTATTTTTGCTTTTGTTTCCCTTGTCTGGGGTGATATATGCATAAAACTAATGCTTAGGCCAGTGTCTAAAAGTTCATTGCTCTTGCTTTCTTTTAAGAGTTTTATGGTTTCAGGTCTCACATTTGGGTCTTCAGTCCATTTTGAGTTTACTTTTCGGTGTGGTCAAGAAAGTGGTCCAGTTTCCTCCTTTTGCACATAGCTTTCCAGTTTTACCAGCACCATTTTATTGAAGAGATGGTCTCTTTTTTTTTTAAAGATTTTATTTATTTATTTGAGAAAAAGAGAATGAGAGACAGAGAGCACAAGAGGGAAGAGGATCAGAGGGAGAAGCAGACTCCCCGTCGAGCCGGGAGCCCGATGCACGATTCGATCCCGGGACTCCAGGATCATGACCTGAGCCAAAGGCAGTCGCTTAACCAACTGAGCCACCCAGGCGCCCTGAAGAGATGGTCTTTTCCTCATTGTGTATTCTTGCCTCCTTTTCATAGATTCATTTACCATATTAACATGGATTTGTTTTTGGGCTCTCTGTTCTCCAATGATCTATGTATCTATTTTTGTGCCAGGGCCATACTGTTTAAATTACTATAGCTTTCTAGTGTGTTTTGAAATTCAGGATTGTGATGCCTCCAGTTTTGTTCTTTATCAAGTTTGCTTTGGCTGTTCAGGGTCTTTTGTGCCTCCATACAAATTTTAGGATGCTTGTTTTAGTTCTGTGAAAAGTATTCTTGGTATTTTGATAGGCACTGCATTAACTCTGTAGATTACTTTGGGTAGTATGGACATTTTAACAACATTAATGCTTATAATCCATGCACATAGAATATCTTTCCATTTGTTTCTGTTGTCTTCAGTATCTTTCATCGATGCCTAATAGTTTCGAGAGTACAGGTATTTCATGTCCTTGGTTAAATTTATTCCTAGGTATTTTATTCTTTTTGATGCAACTGTAAACAGCATTGTTTTATTAATTTATCTTTCTGCTATTTCATTACTAGTATATGAAACACAACAGATTTCTAAATATTGATTGTGTACTGCAACTTTATTGAACCTATTCATTACATCTGTTTTTTCCCCCCACTCTTTAGGGTTTTCCATATACGGTATCATTTTATCTGCAAATAGTGACAGTTGGGACTTCTTCTTTACCAATATGGATGCCTGTTAATTCTTTTTTTGTCTGATTGGCCTGGTTAGGACTTCCAAACTATGTTAAAAAAAAAAAAAAAGAAGTGGTGAGAGTGGACCTCTTTGCATTGTCTCTGATCTTAGAAGAAAAGCTTTTAGCTTTTCACCATTAGGTATTAAGTTAGCTGTGGTTTTGTCATATATGGTGCCTTTATTATGTTGAGGTAGGTTTCTTCTATTCCAGCTTTGTGGAGAATTTTTATCATGAATGGTGGTTGTATTTTGTCAAATGCTCTCTATCTATTGGGATGATCATTTGATTTTTTATATTTCATTTTGATAATGAGGCGTGCCATGCTGATTAATTTGCATAATTGAATCATCCTTGCATCCCTGAAAAAAATCCCACTTAGTCATGTGTATGGTCCTTTTAACTCATTTTTAAATTCTGCATGTTAATACTTCATTGAAGATTTTAGCATCTAAGTTAACCAGGGATATTGGTCTCTCTCTATATATTTTTCCTAGCATCATTATCTGGGTTTGGTATCAAGATAATGCGATAAGTATTAACTCTTCTTTAGATGTTTAATAGAATTCAGCTGTGAAGCCATCTGGTCTCTGACTCTTTTTGTTTGGCATCTTTTTCATTACTGGTGATATTCATTAGTAATTGGTCTGTTCAGATTTTCTATTTCTTCATGATTAAGTTTTGGGAGATTGTAGATTTCTTGGAATTTATCCATTTCTTCTAGGTTGTCCAATTTAGACCTGTAATTTTTCATAGTGTCTTGAAATCTTCTGTATTTCTGTGGTGTTTGTTTTAACTTCCCTTTCATTTGTATTTATTTAAGTCCTCTCTCTTTCCTTGATGAATCTAGCTAAAGGTTTATCAGTTTTGTTTATTTTCAGAAAGCAAGCTCTTAGTTTTATTTATCTTTTTCAATCATTTTTATGCTGTATTTCATTTATTTCTCCTCTAATCTTTATTTCCTTCCTCCTACTAAATTTGGGCTTTTTCTTTTCTTCCTGTTTCTAGTTCTTTAGGTATAATGTTGAATTATTTAGCTGAAATTTTTCTTGTTTCTTGAAATAGACCTGTATCACCAGCTAGTTCCCTCTTACAACTGCTTTTGCTGTAAACAAAGATTTTGAACTGTTGTGTTTTCATTTGCATTGGCCTCAGGGTATTTTTTTTACTTCCTCTTTGATTTCTTTGTTGGCCCATTGGTTGTTCAGTAGCATTTTATTTAGCCTTAGTTTATGTTTTTTTCCATGTTCCTTATTGTAGCTGATTTTTAGTTTCATAACCATTGTGGTTGGAAAATGTTATTATTTCAGTGTCCTTAAATTTTCTGAAACTTGTTTTGTGATACAACATGTGATGTATCCTGGAAAATAATCCACGTGTACTTAAAAATATGAGTTCTGCTGTTTGGGGATGGCATACTCTCTATGTATCTGTTACATCCATCTCATCTAATGTATCATTCAAAGCCACTTTTTCCTTATTGATTTTCTGTCTGAATGAACAATTCACTGACATAAGTGTGCTGTTAAAGGCCCCTACAATTATTGTATTATTGTGAATTTCTCCCTTTATGTCTGTTAATATTTACCTTATGTACCTATGTCCTCCTATGTTGGGTGCATAGATGTTTACAATTGCTATATCTTACTGCTGGATTGATCCCTACATCTTTATGTAATACCCTTCTTTGTCTCTTGTTACAGGCTTTGTTTTAAAGTCTACTTTGTCTGACATAAGTACTACCACCTAAACTTTTCTTTTCATTTGTATTCACATGAAATCTTTTTCCAGTCTTTCACTTTCAGTCTGTATGGGTTTTAGGTTGGAGTCTCTCTTTGGAACATTTAGTCTATTTACGTTTAAGGTAATTATTGATAGATATGTACTGATTGCTGTTTTCTGGTTATTTTTGTAATTCCGTGTTCCTTTCTACTTTTGATCTCCTGTGATTTGATGACTTTCTTTAGTGTTATTCTTAGGTTCCTTTCTATTTATTTTTTGTGGGTCTTTTATAGGCTTTTGGTTTGTGATTACCATGAGGTTCATATATAACATCCTATATATGTAGCTGTGTGCATTAAGTTGATTGTTGCTTAAGTTTGAACACATTCTAAAAACACTATATTTTACTCCCCCACCCCTATGTCTGGCATATGTCATATATATTTTTTTTTTACTTTGTGTATACCTTGACATATTTTTGTAGATACATTGATTTTACTGCTATTTTATCACTCATACTAGCTTTATAAGTAACTGATTTACCACCTGTACTATATGTTTGTTTTATCAGTGATTTCTTATTACTTTTATAATTTTATTCCTTCTAGTTATGGCCTTTCTTTTCCACTTTAAGAAGTCCTTTTATTAGGGCACCTGGTGGCTCAGTCTGTTAATCATCAGACTCTTGATTTCAACATGGGTACTGATCTCAGGGTTGTGAGATCGAGCCCTGCGTTAGTCTCCATGCTGGGTGGGGAGTTTGCTTGACATTCTCTGCCCCTCCCCACACTCATGCACACACTCATTCTTTTTATGAAATAAATACATATTAAAAAGAAAGCCACTTGGAGGGGGCACTTGCTGAGGTGAGCATGTTGGATGGGGTGGGTCCAATGGAGAATGCCAGGGCAGAGTAATCTGTGCTAGCAAGGTAGATGGACAGCATCCTAACTGGCTCCTGCAAGCATCCAGTCAGCTAAGTAGAAGAAGGGCATACAAAAGAAATGGTACCCAGCAGCACCACCATTTCCAGAGGAAGCTCCAGCAGATTCTTAGCTCTCTATTATACCTCCTATAATTAGTCAGTAAATCTCTTTCTTGTATACCCCAAGTTCTTTTTAAACTGCTGCTTTTATGCTGTGTCTTGAACTGAATGATGTTGGAGCTGGTCCTTTAAGAGAGGAGACTCATTTTTCTTTAGTCTTCTGATTCTCCTGGAGTTCAGCCCCACTGATTTTTAAAGCTCCTAGGGGTAAGCTCCCTGGTTTTCGAAGTCAGACATTATGAGGGATCATGTTCTAGTGCAGGGCTAGGTTGCTCGATGTGGGGCCTGATCCCCTCACTCCTCTGTGCTTGTGATCTCTGTCCTACTTGAGGGGCACAGTGCTGGGGGCTTGTTCTTGACTGCATTTCTTCTGCCCCTACCGTTCTCAAAGTGGCCTCTTTTTTTATGTCTTTAGCTATGGAAGATCTGCTCTGCTAGTCTTCAGGTCATTTTCAGAGCAAATTGCATTTCATGTAGTTGTTGATCTACTGTGTCTATGGGAGCAGGTGAGCTCAGGGTCTTCCCACCCCGCCATCCTCCCTGAGAGTCCTGAAATGGAAATTTTAAATGCTGAAAATATAGCTGCTGCATATACAGAGCTAACCCAATTGTAAGAGCTAAATCTAAATTAATGAATTTCTACAAGTCCTAGGAAGACTTTTATATTCTAATAATTAAAGTCATAGGTGTTGGGGCGCTTGGGTGCCTCAGTCGTTAAGCGTCTGCCATCGGCTCAGGTCGTGGTCCCGGCGTCCCGGGATCGAGTCCCGCATCGGGCTCCCTGCTCCGCGGGGAGCCTGCTTCTCCCTCTCCCACTCCCCCTGCTTGTGTTCCCTCTCTCGCTGTCTCTCTCTCTGTCAAATAAATAAAATAAAATCTAAAAAAAAAAAAAAGACATAGGTGAAGCTAACATACAAACTTTGCTCTTCATAATCTGTTGCTTATCAAAGCCACTATTCAGTCAGTTATTCAGTTCCTAGAATTAGACACACTGGCATCTCTTTTGCTTCACTGAATTACATAGAACTCTTTCTCAAACTATAAGGGAAGTTTGAGAACTGGCTCTGAGTTTCTTGATGGACATTGGGAAAAGAATGAGTATTTATTCCCCTATACATATTTCCAAGCAAAATGCACTGGCATTGTGCATATAATTGGGGCCCTAAAATAAATAAGACAAGAAACTCTGCCCTGGACAGGGTAACTGAAGACAGAAATTTAGCTCCTTTAAAAAGCATGTTTAAACTTCTTCTAGCATGTAAACCTTTGCCAGAAAAATAACTATGGCCTCATAGAAACATATACAGTATCTTTTTTACTTTGTTATCAGATTTGTTCTGGTGGCAATTAATGGTTTTCAGATTAGGGAACAGAGAACAAATTTTTTTTTTCAGTGTGTGTTATTTTTAGGCTATTGATACTTAAACAAAATTGTCAATATAACCTATTAGAAAAAGAGGAAGGGAGGTGGTCAGCAAGAGGAAGGTAGCATTATTTATGTACCCATTAGGTTCTGTGAATTATATTTACTTTATGTATTCTTAACTGCTATCTCAGAGGAATTGTTACTACCCCATTTACTGGTAAGAAATCTGTAACATTTAGAGATTGTGTAATTTAACCAAAGTCATTCAGCTAATATATGGACAAAGATTTGAACCTATGTATGCCTCTTCTACAGTCCACCCTTATGCCTCTACACTGTTTCCTCTTCAACAATTAATAGAAAAAAATGTAAACAATCAATCAACAAGCCCACTGGTTTTGTTACTAGTAGGATACTAAGCAGTTTGACTTTTCTTTATTGAAATGATAAATTGATTACTTATGGTTTCTTTGAAATGCAATGTTTATACAATTTGGCTTCAAAGTTACTGCAGAAATAAATGAAGACCACCCAAATGAGAACAAACAGGTTATTTATTCAGAGCCTGTTAGAGGGAATCAGCCACCATCGCTTGCATTTGGCAGAAACTCTAAGACAGGCAGTCTTGGAAGAAGACTTTTATAGTAAAAAAGATGAAGTCTCCAGGTATGCTCCAATTGAAGGGTTATTGGCATGGGGAAGCTGGAAGCAAGCTAACTTGAATGGGACATATTTTGTGATTGGTTTGGGGAGTACCGTTGGCTTTCTCTTCTTGGTCCTGAGGTGAAGTGAGGAGTAAAATATAGGGAAGCTTGATTCACTGACCAAGCTTATATCTAAGGCCAATCCTGCTACTCACATACTGGATTTCATGCCCTTCACTCACTCATAGGTATCTCTCTAGCAATTCTCCCCTTCCTCTCATTAAGGATTTTTTCATTTCTTCTGTATTATTTCCAGGAGCATACTTTACATGTTGTAAATTATGCCATCTAAAAACAGTCTTCTTTAGACCTTCTATTACCCTTCACTAGCCCCACTTCTAAGCTCCTCATAGCAAAATGCCTTAAAAACATTTTTCTGTTCCTTCTCTCTCACCATTCACATTTTCATGAATCCATGTCTCTGGTTTTTACAGCTGAGTACTCATTTTCTGAAATTGCATGGTTAAAAGGCCACTTGTTTTCTTGAGTTATATAGCAATGGGGTGATCTGATAATATACACAACAGGATTCATGTGTTCCTGTATTTGGAACACCCTTCAGTTGGAGCATACCTGGAGACTTCCATCTTTTTTACTAAAAAAGTCTTCTTCCAAGACTGCCTGTCTTGGAGTTTCTGCCAAATGCAAGTTTTTTTTCAGAATGTAAGCATAAAAATATATACTACAGAAGGCAGTTAAAAATTAGATTATGAAGATTTTCCCTCTCCATTTATTAATTCTGTTTTTTATTCAAATACATACTTAGGGACTAAAATTGTATATTGGGTAGAAAATACTCAACAGGATGTACATTTCTGATATTCTAGTAGAGTTTGGAGTTCAGTTTTTAGATAGGCTTTCTCTAAAATATGAGGAACATTTCCAATAGGGTTTCTAGGTGGGAAGCAGTGAAGCATGAGAAAACACCCAAAAGCGTAGAGAAGGTAACAATTTATTATATTCCTTGGGGCTTGACATCTTATGATTCATTTTCCATTTAAATGGACTTTAAGAAGAATAAGCTCTGTATGATAATCATTATTCACTCAAACATCATAAAATTTGTTCTATGAAATCCCTAATCATACTTGCCCAAAGAGATTTACTGTTTTCTGTCTTATATTTTAGATAACTCAAAACTTTATTCAATTAAAAGTGCATTTAGATAACTGACAAATAGAATTCTGTACACAAAAATTCAGAGGGTCATCTCTTGACTCAGGATCTAAAACTTTGATATTCCACCTGAATGGACAGGACAAGGAGTTGAGGAAAATGTGTTGAGACATTCATCAATACCTATTTTTTTAATTAATAGACATTATTATGTATAGCTATTTTAGATTTATAGAAAAAATTGATTCATGCACAACTCTCTTGACCCCATAAAGTTTACCATATTATTTAGATTCTGTATTAGTGTGGTACATTTGTTGAAAGTGATTAATAGGGGCACCTGGGTGGCTCAGTCGTTAAGCATCTGCCTTCGGCTCAGGTCATGATCCCAGGGTCCTGGGATTGAGCTCTGAATCAGGCTCCCTGCTCTGCAGGAAGCCTGCTTCTCCCTCTCCCACTCCCCCTGCTTGTGTTCCCTCTCTCGCTGTGTCTCTCTCTGTCAAATAAATAAATAAAATCTTTTAAAAAATAAAAAAAAAGTGATTAATATATCTACATTATTATTAAATCCATAGTTTACGTTAGGGTTCATCTTTGTGTTGTGAAGTTCTATAGATTTAACAAACATATAATGTGTCCATCATTATCATACTGTACAGAATAGTTTTGCTCTTAAATTCCCTGTTCTCTGTCTATCCATTATCCCTCCGTCCCTTCCAATGAATCACTGAACTGTTAACTGAATTTCTTCAGAATGCCATATTGTTGGAATCATATGGTGTGCAGCCTTTTCAGATTGGTTTAGCAGTGTGCTTTTAAGTTTCTCCAGGTCTTTTTGTGGCTTGATAGCTCACTTATTTTTATTGATATGTAATATTCCTCTGTCTGAATATACAATAGTTTATCCATTTAGCTATTGAAGAACACCTTGGTTCTTCCAAGTTTTGACATTTGTGAAAAAAGAAAAGCTGTTATGAACATTTATGTGCAGGTTTTTGTGTAGACATCAATTTTTAACCTCATTTGCATAAACACCAAGGAGTATGATTGATGGATTGTATGGTAAGAGCATATTTAGGTTAGACAGTAAGAAATACTGCCAAACTGTTTTCCAAAATGTCTGTACCATTTTGCATTTCCACCAGCAATGAATAAGAATTCCTCTTGCTCTACATCCTTGTCAGCATTTGGTATTGTTGGTGTTTTGAATTTTAACTGTTCTACTATATGTGTAATAGTATCTTATTGTTGTTTTAATTTGCATATCCTTCAGGACATTGGATGTTGTATAACTTTTCATGTTTATTTGCTGTCTGTATATCTTTTTGCTGAAGAACACATTTTAATGACCTCTGTTTACTAAGCACTGCATTATATGTCAGGAACACTTGTTAATTTTTCACACAGGAAAATATGTACTGAATATACTATGTAGTTTTGCCCCAAAAAATCAACTTACATTCTAAGGAAAGTAGGTTAGGTAGTGGCAAAAGCTGTGTCATTCTTAGGGAAATTCACCACGGAGCCACTGTTCTCAAATTATATGAGCAAGATACTATGTAAAATCCTATGTCCTTTTCCCTTCTAAATGGCTTGCCACACTCAGAAAAATGTGCATATTTATAAGAAATGTGGAATATTTATGTCAACATATGGATATCCTATTTTATAGAAATTCCACTCATTAAATATACCCAATAAAAATGTATGCATATGTCCATCAAAAGGCATGTAAAATAATTACTAATGCTATTAGTAATTTCCCCAAACTGGAAACACTCAAAATCTTCCACCTGAAGATTGAATTAATAACTTGTGATATATGCATTCACATAGAATACAAAAAAAAGCCAAGTGAATGAACAAATTATTGCTAAAGAAACAGCCTGAATGATTCTCACAGATATGTTAGAAAATAGAACCAGTCATAAAAGAACATAATTTGATTTATGTGGATTTCAAAATCAAAAAGAAACAACCACAGTGCTAAATGTCAGGATAGTTGTCATCCTTGGTTTTGGCATACCTGTGGGGAACTGGGCAGGTGAGTAGGATGAGGCATGGGAGGTGCTGGTAATGTTCTCTTTCTTTATTAGGAATTCTTTAAAAAGCTAGTGTTAAAATCTTTGAGTTGTACACTTGTAATTTATGCATTTTTCTAAGTATTTATTATATTTCAATTAAATGTTTATTCTAAAAACCAAATAATAAAGTGTATATCTTTAGTCCTTATATGTGTATAATGAAAAATCTAAGCATTAAGAAAAATTTTAAGTAATTTAATTAACTTGTGTCGATAAAATACTGACAAAGGAGTAAAATCTTGAATCTAACTATTTCTGTATATACTTAGATGTGAAAAAAGTTTGAAATAAAATACAGAACATATATAAGCATAAACATGTATTTGTATTCTACATAGGTTTTGTATTTGTATTTGTATGTGTGTGTATATATATATATAATATAGGTACATATACACATATAAAATATATATATTTTCCATATCTTGACTATTTCTACTTCTATTTAATCCTTTTTTATTTGTAATTGAAGAATAGTTATATAGTATTTTATTTATTTCAGGTATACAGTGTAGTGATTTCCCTTTTGTATACATTATGAAATGTTCACCCAAATAAGTATAGTTAGAATCTGTCACCGTACAGAATTATTACAATATTATTGATTATATTTCCTATGCCATACTTTCCATGACTATGAGTTATTTATATTATTACTGGAAGTTTGTACCTTTTAAACCCATCACATTTATTACCTGTCCCCCTAAGCCCTCCTTGCTGGCAACCACCAATTTGTTCTTTGTATTTATCAGTCTGCTCTGTTTTGTATTGACGGTTGTTTGGTTGCTTTGTTTCTTTTGCTTTTTAGTTTCCACACATAAGTGAAATCATATGGTATTTTTCTACCTGGCTTATTTCATTTAGCATGATATCTATATTGTCCTGAATGGCAAGATTTCACTCTTTCTTACAGGACAGTAGTATTCCACTGAGTAAACATATCTTACTTTCTTTAATATTCACCTGCAGATGGACATTTTAATTGCTTCTAATTGTGGATATTGTAAACAATACTGAAATAAACACAGAGTGCATATATTCTTTTAAATTAATATTTTTATTTTCTTTGGGCAAATACCCACAAGGAGAATTACTGGGCCATATGGTATTTCTATTTTTAGTATTTTGAGCAACCACCATATTGTATGCTATAATGGTTGCGCCAATTTACTTACCCACCAAAGTGCACAAGGGTTCCTTTTTCACCACATCCTCAACAACACCTGGTTTTTCTTGTCCTTTTGACACAAGACATTTTGACAGATATAAGGTGATATCTCATTGTGCTTTTGATTCACATTTCCTTAATGATCAGTGATGCTGACTACCTTTTCAGGTGTCTGTGGCCATCTCTATGTCTTCTTTGGAAGAATGTTTATTCAGGTCCTCTATCCATTTTTTACTGGACTATTTGGGAATTTTTTTTTTTTTTTTTTTGCTGTTGAGTCATATGAGTCCTTTATATATCTCTCCCATTCAGTACATTGCCTTTTCATTTTGTTCATAGTTTACTTCACCTTGCAAAAGCTTTCCAGTTTGATGTAGTTCCAATTGTTTATTTTTGCTTTTGTTTCTCTTGCCTACAGAGACAAATCCAGAAAAAATACTGCTAAGAATGATGTCCAGAAGTTACTGCCTGTAACATTTAGGTTTTTAATCCATTTTGAATTTCTTTGTATGATGTAAAAAATGGTCCAGTTTTCCCGGCACCATTTATTGAAGAGAATAGCTTTTCCTCATTCTATATTTTTGTCCCCTTTTTCATAGATAAATTGACCATAAATATGTGAGATTATTTTGGGGCTCCCTATTATCCAATGATTAATGTGTATATTTGTGCCAGTACCATATTATTTTTATTACTAGAGTTTAGTAGTATAGTTTCAAGTCCAGAACTGTGATACATCCAGCTTCGTTCTCTTTCTCAGGCTTACTTTGGCTATGTAGATTGCTTTGGAGAACATGGACAGTTTAACATTATTAATTTTTCCATTCCATGAGCCTGATATATCTTCCCATTTATTTGTATCATCTTCAGTTTCTTTCATCAAGGTTTTATAGTTTTCAGAGTACAGTTCTTTCACCTCCTTGGTTAAATTTGTTCTTAGGTATTTTATTCTTTTTGACGCAATTGCAAATGGGATTGTTTTCTGTATATGATTTGCACTTTACAACTTTTCTGAATTCATTGATTTGTTCTAATAGTTTCTTGGCATATTATATAGAATAGTTTCTTGGCATATTATATAGAAACCATATAATGGTTTCTATACATATTATCATCTCATCTGCAAATAGGGACAGTTTCACTTGTTCCTTACCAATGTAAAAGCATTTTATTTCTTTTTTCTTGTCTCATTGCTATGGCTAGGATTTCCAGTACTTATAATGAATAAAAGTGGTGAAAGTAGACATCCTTGTTTTGTTCTTGATCTTGAAGGAAATGCTTTTAGCATTTCATCATTGACTGTGATGTCAGCTGTGGGTTTGTCATATATGGTCTTTCTTTATTATGTTAAGTTTCTTCTATACCCACTTTGTGGAGAGTTTTTATCATGAACAGACACTGAATTTTGTCAAATGTTTTTTCTATATCTATTGATGAGTTCATATTTTTATTATTGATTTTTTAATGTGGTGTATCACAATGATTTACAAATAATGAAACATTCTTGCATCCTTGGAGTAAATTGCATTTGATTGTGGTAAATGATCCTTTTAATGTATTATTAAACTTGGTGTGCTAATATGTTGTTGAAGACTTTTGCATCTTAATCATCAAGGATATTAGTCCATAGTCTTTTGATGGTATAGTTGTCTGGTTTTGGTATTACAGTAATGGTGGCCTTATAGAATGAATTTGTAAGCATTACTTTTAGTCTGAGAAGTTTAAGTGTTAAGTATTCATTAAATATTTGGTAAACTCACCTGTGAAACCATTTGATGCTGGACATTGTTTGTTGGAACTATTTTGATTACCAGTTCAATTTTGTTACTAGCCACCAGTTTGTTCAGATTTTCTATTTCTTCTTGATTCTCTTAGAACATTGTATTTTTCTAGAAATGTATCCATTTCTTCTCTGTTGTCCAACTTGTTTGCATATTTTTTCATAGTACTCTAACACATTTATTTCTGTGCTGTCACTTTGCTCTTTCATTTCTGATCTTGTTTTTTTTTTCCCTATCCAAGTTTTTATTTAAATTCCAGTTAACATACAGTGGGATATTAGTTTCAGGTGTAAAATTTAGTGATTCATCACTTATATACAATACCCCATACTCATCACAACTGCCCTCCTTACTACCCATCACCTATTTAACCCATTCCCCCCTGCTACCATCAGTTCTCTATAGCTAAGAGTCTGTTTCTGAGTTTTCCTCTCTCACTTTTTACCCCCCATGTCCATTTGTTTTGTTTCTTAAAGTCCACATATGAGAGAAATCATATGGTTTTGTCTTTCTCTGACTGACTTATTTGCTTACATTATACTCTTTAGCTCCATCCAGGTCATTGCAAAGGGAAACATTTCATTCTTTTTGATGGCTGAATAATATTCCATTGTGTGTGTGTGTGTGTGTATACATATGTGTGTGTGTGTGTGTGTGTGTATACATACATACAAACACATACCACATCTTCTTTATCCATTCAGCAGTTGATGGATGGCTATTGTTCCATAGTTTGGCTATTGTTGATATGCTATTATAAACATTGGGGTGCATGTATCCATTCAGTGTCCTTTCAGTAAATACCCAGTAGTACGATTGCTGGATCATGGGGAAGTTCTATTTTTAACTTTTTGAGGAACCTCCATACTGTTTTCCAGAGTGGCTGTACACCAATTTGCATTTCCACCAACAGTGTAAGAGGATTCTCCTTTCTCTTCATCCTCAGCAATACCTGGTGTTTCCTGTCTTGTTAATTTTAGTCATTCTGACTGGTGTGAGATGATATCTCATTGTAGTTTTGATTCCTATTTCCCTGATACTGAGTGATGTTGAGCATCTTTTCATGTGTCCATTAGCCGTATGAATGTCTTCTTTGGAAAAATGTCTCTTCATGTCTTCTGCCCATTTTTTAACTGGATTATTTGTTTTTTTGGGTGTTGAGTTTAAGTCCTTATAGATTTTAGATACTGACCCTTCCTCAGATATGTCATTTGCAAATATCTTCTTCCATTCTGTAGGCTGCCTTTTAGTTTTGTTCATTGTTTTCTTTGCTATGCAGAACATTTTTATTTTGATGAAGTCTCAATAGTTTATTTTTACTTTTGTTTCCTTTCCCTCAGGAGACATATCTAGTAAGAAGTTGCTCAAGCCAATGTCAAAGAGGTTAATGCCTGGGTTCTCCTCTACTATTTTGATGGTTTCCTGTCTCATATTTAGGTCTTTCATCCATTTTGTATTTATTTTTATGAATGGTCTAAGAAAGTAGTCCAGTTTCATTCTGTTGCATGTGGCTATCCAGTTTTCCCAACAGGATTTGTTGAAGAGACTGTCTTTGTTCCATTGGATATTCTTTCCTGCTTTGCCAAAGATTAATTGACAATATAGTTGGTGGTTCATTTCTGGGTTTTCTAGTCTGTTCCATGGATCTATGTGTCTGTTTTTGTGCCAGTACCATACTGTCTTGATCACTACAGCTTTGCAATATAACTTGAAGTCTGAATTGTGATGCCTCCAGATTTGCCTTTCTTTTTCAAGATTGCTTTGGCTATTCAGAGTCTTTTCTGGTTCCATACAAATTTTAGGGTTGTTCGTTCCAGCTCTGTGAAAAATGCTGGTGATATTTTGATAGGGATTGAACTACATGTGTACATTGCTTTGGGTAATATAGACATTTTAACAATATTTGTTCTTCCAACCCAAGAGCATGGACTGTTTTTTCCATTTCTGTGTCCTCTTTACCTCTTTGGTTAGGTTTATTCCCAAGTATCTTATGGTTTTTGGTGCAATTATAAATCAGGTCAATTCCTTGATTTCTCTTTCTGCTGCTTCATTATTGCTGTATAGGAATGCAGCACTTTTCTGTACATTGATTTTGTATTGTGTGACTTTACTGAATTCATGTATCAGTTCTAGCAATTTTGTGGTAGAGTCTTTTGGGTTTTCTATATAGAGTACCTTGTCATCTGCAAATGGTGAAAGTTTGCTTCCTTGCCAATTTGGATGCCTTTTATTTCCTTTTTGTTGTCTGATTACTGTGGCTAGGACTTCCAGTACTATGTTAAATAACTGTGGTGAGAGTAGACATCCCTGTCTTGTTCCTGACTGTAGGGGAAAAGCTCTTAGTTTTTCCCCATTGAGGGCGATATTAGCTGTGAGTCTTTTGTATATGGCCTTTATCATATCCCTTCTATCCCTGCTTTGTTGAGAGTTTTTATCAAGAATGGATGCTCTATTTTGTCAAATGCTTTTTCTGCATCTCTTGAGAGGATCATATGGTACTCAGCCTTTCTTTTATTAATGTGGTGTATCACATTGATTGATTTGCAAATAGTAACCCACCCTTTCAGCCCAGGAATAAATTCCACTTGATCATGGAGAATTATTCTTTTAATATGTTGGATTTGGTTTGCTAGTATTTATTGAGAATTTTTGCATACATGTTCACCAGGGATATTAGCCTCTATTTCTATTTTTTAGTGGAGCCTTTGTCTTATTTTGGTATCAGGGTAATGCTGACCTCATAGAATGAATTTGGAACTTTTCCTTGCATTTCTAGTTTTTAGAATACTTCAAAGAGAATAGGTATTTACTCTTTTTTAAATGTTTGGTAAAATTCACCTGTGAAGCCATCTGACACTGGACTTTTGTTTGTTGGGAGATTTTTAATTACTGATTCAATTTCTTTGCTGATTTTCAGTCTGTTCAAGTTTTCTACTTCTTCCTGTTTCAGTTTTGGTAGTTTCTATATTTCTGGGGATTTATACATTTGGGATTTATACATTTCTTCCAGGTTGTCCAATTTGTTGGCATATAGATTTTCTAATATTTTGTTATAATTGTATTTCTGTAGTGTTGGTTGTTATTTTTCCTCTCTTGTTTGTGATTTTATTTATTTGGGTCTCTGCTTTTTCATAAGTCTGGTGAGGGGTTTATTAATTTTTTCAAAGAACTAGCTCCTGGTTTCATTTATCTGTTCTATTGTTTTTTGGGGGTTTTGTTTGTTTGTTTTTAGTTTCTATATAATTTATTTCTGCTCTAGTCTTTATTATTTCCCTTCTTCTTTTGGCCCCAGTCTTCACTTGCTGTTCTTTTTCTAACTTCTTTAGGTGTAATGTTAGGTTGTTTGAGATTTTTTTCTTCTTGGTGTAGGCCTGTATTGCTCTATATGTGCCTCTTAAGACTGCTTTTGCTGCAACCCAAAGGATTGGAACCATTGTGTTGTCATTTTCATTTGTTGCCACGTATTTTTTTTTTTAATTTCTTCTTTGATTTTCTGGTTGACCCATTCATTCTTTAGTAGCATGTTGTTTAACTTCCATGTATTTGTGGTCCTTCCAAATTTTTTCTTGTGGTTGACTTCAAGTTTTATAACATTGTGATAAGAAAATAGGTATGGTATGATCTCAATCTTTCTATGCTGTTGAGGGATGATGTGTGACACAGTATGCAATCTATTCTGGAGAATGTTCCACGTGCACTCTAGGATGAAATGTTCTGAATATATCCGTGAAGTCCATCTGGTCCACTGTGTCATTCAAAACCATTATTTCATTTTTGATTTCTTGCTTAGATGACCTGTCCATTGATGTAGGTGGGGTGTTGAAATCCCCTATTATTTTTGTATTATCAATGAGTTCCTTTATGTTTGTTATAGTTTTATATATTTGGATGCCATATGTTGGGGGTATAAGTATTTATAATTGTTAAATATTGATTGTCCCTTTATTATGATATGGTGCCCATCTTCATCCCTTGTTACAGTCTTTAGTTTAAAATTTAGTCTGTCTGGGGGCGCTTGGGTGACTCAGTCCATGATCTCAGAGTCATGGGATCAGGCCCTGTGTAAGGCTCTGTGCTGGGCATGGAGCCTGCTTAGGATTCTCCCTTTCCCTCATCCTCTCCCCCTCCCCCCTCCCCCCACACTCATGCTAGTTTGTCTGATATAAGTATTGCTACTCTGGCTTTCTTTTGGTGTGCATTTGCATGATAAATTGTTCTCCATCCCCTCACTTCAATCTGCGGGTGTCTTTAGGTCCAAAACGTTTCTCTTATAGGCAGCACATCTAGGAGTCTTGTTTTTTATCCATTCTGACACCCTATGCCTTTTGATTGGAGGGGTTAGTCCATTTACATTCAGGGTAATTATTTAGTAATATATCTAGTGCCATTTTATTATTTGTTTTGTCATTGTTTATGGAAATTTTCTCTGCTCCTTTCTTGTCTTTGTCACTTTTGGTGTTTCTTTTCACTCAACAGGTCTCCTCTAATATTTCTTGCAGGGCTGGTTTAGTGGTCATGAACTCCTTTAGTTTTTGTCTGGGAAACTCTCTATCTCTCTTTCTATTCCAAATAGATAGCCTTGCTGGATACAGTATTCTTGGCTGCAGATTTTTCCCATTCAGCACATTGAATATATCATGCCACTGTTTTCTGGCTTGCCAAGTTTCTGTGGCGAGATCTGTAGCTAGTCTTATGGGTCTTCCCTTGTAAGTTGGGGACTTCTTTTTGTCTTTCTGCTTTTAGGATTTTTTTATCACTATATTTCACAAATTTATGTATAATATGTCTTGGTGTTCACCTGTTTTTGTTGATTTTGATGGGAGTTCTCTGTTTCTCCTGAATCTGGATGTTTGTTGTTTCCTTTCCCAGGTGAGGGAAATTTTTAGCTATCATTTCCTCAGATTTTCTACCCCATTTTTCTCTCTTCTTCTTCTGGGACCCCTATAATATGAATGTTATGATGATGTTTGATAGAGTAACTGAGTTTCCTAAGTCTATTCTCATGTTCCCTAATTCTTCTTTTATTTTCCATTATTTTAGCTTATCACTTATTCATTAATCTGCTTGTTCCATCCTTGTGTTCATTACACCCAGTCTGTTTCAAATCTCAGTTATTGCATTTTACATTTCTGACTATGTAACTTTTATCTCAGCTGTAAGGGCCTTCCTGAAGTATTCCATGCTTTTCTCAACCTCAGAGAGTATCCTTATAATTGTTGCTTTAAATTCTTCCCCAGGCATATTACTTATATCTATCTGTTTTGATTAGATCTCTAATCTGTGACCTTATCGTGTTATTTCATTTGGGTTGAATGTCTCGGTCTTCTTCTGTGTGTTAGAAAAGCCTGTTATGTTTCCTGCTCCTGACAGTAATGCCTTTATCATTTCTGATTTTATTTGAATCTTTTTTTTTTCAAGAATAAAGAATCAGCTATTAATTTCATTGAACTTTTCTATTTTTTTTTCTACTACTTTTGGACATTATTTGTTCATTTCCTAGTTTTTCTAGGTGTAATGTTAGACTGAGTATTTGAATTTTTTTCTTGTTGCCTTGGGTAAGCCCATATCCCTATCAACTTCTGTCTTAAAACTCTGATTGTATCATAGAATTTGAACTGATGTGTTTCTGTTTCCATTTGTCTCAGGGTATTTTTTTTGATTTCTTTATTGATCTGCTAGTTTTCTTGGTGCATGTTGTTTAACCTACATGTATTAGTATTCTACTTTTTTCTTACAATTGATTATACAGATAAGATTTCAAATTTCAAATTTCTGAAATTCATTGAGACTTCTTTTGTGGCCGAGAATGTGTGTATCCTGAAAAATGTTTCATGTGACTTGAAGATAATGTGTTTCTGCTGTTTTGGGATTGAGTATTCTGTATATATGTGTTAAGTATATCTGGCCTAATGTGTGGTTCAAAACCACTATTTCCTTATTGATTTTCTCTCTGGATGGTCTATGCATTGATGATGTGAGGTGTTAACCTCCTCTGCTAGTATTGTATTAATTACTGTAAATCTCAGGTATTTACACAGGTAATATTATCATTACACAGGTATTTACAATTATATCCTCTGATTGCTTTAATCACTTTATCACTATGTAATGCCCTTCTTTGTCTTGTGTTAGTCTTTATTTAAACTCTATCTAGTCTGTGGGTGGCTTAGTTGGTTAATCGTCCAACTCTTGATTTTGGTTCAGGTCATTATCTCAGGGTCCTGGGATTGAGCCTGCCTCAGGCTCCATGCTCAGTGGGGAGTCTATTTGAGGATTCTCTCCCTCTCTTGTGTGTTCTTGCTTTCTAAAATAAATCTTTTTAAACAATAAAATTTATCTAATCTGATAAAAATATTGCTATCCCAGACTTTTATTTTTGCTTCCATTTCCATGGAATACTTTTTTTCTATCAAATGTGTGTCTTTATATCTGAAACAGATCTCTTGTAGGCAGCACAGAGATGGGCCTTGTTCTTTCTTTCATCCATTCAGTCACCTTGTGTCTTTTCATTGGAGCACTTAGTCTACTTACATTTAAAGTAATTATAAATTATTGATCCATATTACTATTGCCATTTTTAAAATTGTAGTTTCTATTCCTTTCTTCTTCTCTTGCTCTATTTCCCTTAAGATGCACCCCTTAGCATTATGTTTAGATTCCTTTATTTTTTGCCTATTATAGGTTTTTTTGTTTGTTTTTACCATGTGGTTCATATGTAATATCCTGTGTGTACAGTAGTCTATATTAAGTGGATGGTAGCTTAAGTATGAACACATTTTAAAGGCACATTTTTCTTCGTTACTTGTTTAATGATGTGATGTCATATTTTACATCTTTTAAATTGTATATTCCTTGACTAACTTTTGTAGATGTAATTGATTTTACTATCATCTTTTCAACTTCATAGTAACTTTAAAAATGATCTATTACCTTGAATGTATGCTTTTATAAGTGAATTTTTTTCTTCTAATTATGGCCTTTTCTTTTCCACTTAAAGAAGTCCCTTGAACATTTTTTGTAAGACCAGTTTAGTGGTGATGAACTCCTTTATTTCTCCTTTCATCCTGAATGATAACTTTGCTGCATAAGGTATTCTAGGTTGCTAAGGGGGGAAAAGTACCCCTACAATTTGCAGGCCAGAAAGATTCAAACTTTCTTCTAAAAAACCAGCTGATGGCCTTGTGTATTTTCCTTCTACATAATTCTTTCCTTTTCTACTTTGAACATTTTCTTCAATTTTTGCTATTATAGTGTGCTACAGTACAGAATTCCTTAAGTTCTTCTTGTTAGGATGTGTCTGCTTTTCTGGACTTGCCCAGATTATTAGCTATTATTTATTCAAATAAGTTTTATGCTCATTTTTCTCTCTCTTCTTCTGGGAACCCATATAATTCAAACAAACAGTATGCTTGATGTTGTTTACAGAGGTCTCTTAAGCTCTCCTCATTTAAAAAATTATTTTTTCTTTCTCCTGTGAAGCCTGGTTTCTCTTCACTAGTCTGTCTTTCAGATTGCTGATCCATTCTTTTGCATCCTCTAATCTACTGTTGATTGACTCCCTCTGAGTTCATCCAGTCAAGTCTGGTGAGTATGTTTTTGAACTTTTTATTGGATAAATTGCATTATCTCTGTTTCTTTTAGTTCTTTTCCTAGAGTTTTGTCTTGTTCTTGCACTTGTTTCTATGTATCAAGTAGGTCATTTATGTCTCCTAGTCTTGAAAGTATGGCCTTATGTAGAAGGTATCATGTAGTGCCAGCAGGGCAATCCCTCATGGTTTTCAGAATCAGGTGCTCCAGGACATCCCTGGAGTGAAATGCATGCACCCTTCTCTTGTGGCTGGGCTGTGACTGCTGCAGGTGCATTGGTAAGCAGGGCTTACCCCCCAGCATAAGTGCCTGAGAGGCCTGGTTACAGCCACTCAGAGAACTGGTGGTTGAGGATGTCCTCAGCCTGGCTGTTTGCAGTGACCAGTCACAACTATTTCAGGTGTGCTGCTGGCACTCTTTCCCCCACCTTCTCAAAGCAGGAGTTACTCTGCAAGGGTACACTCTCCTGGGTGAGGCTGCCTGCCCACCAGCTGGGGTAGGAGCTGCTTTGGAGGGGCACCTTATTAGGCAGGTATGTTGGGTGGGGCAGGTTTCCAAAGGATGCCAGGTCAGGGCAAGCCTGTTAGCACAATAAATGGTGAGTGTCACAATTGGTTCTGACAAGTGTCCAACAACATAGGCTGGAGGGCAAGGAAACCAGTACCCACAGACAGACACTTCTCTTCCAGGGAAAAAGCACATGTCCTAAAATTAGTCAATAAATCTCCCTAGTGTATATACCAGGTGATTTTTTTCAAACCCCTGCTTTGGTACTGGGTCATAGGACAAGTGATACAACATGCTAGTTCTTTACTCATAAAGGATCATTTTACTATAACCTTCTAGCTCTCCTGGAGTTAAACACCTCTAATTAATTTTCAAAGGTAAGTCAATTTTTCAAAGCCAGACATTTTAGGGGTCATCTCCCTAGTGCAGGTCCCCACAGCTGGGGTTGCTCAATATAGGGCTTGACCTGCTTTCTTCTCAGGGATATCCCTTCCACTTTTGGACTGCAACACTCATTGTCTCGTTCCCAACCATGTGTCTCCCCTTTTGGTCATTTTAAAAGTGAGTTCATTACATGTAGTTCTAGCCTTGTTGGGTCCTAGGAGGTGGTGAACTCCGGATCCTCCTACTCTGCCATCTTCCACATTCTTTTTATTATCTTTTGGAATCATAAGATTTGGTTATCAGTTTGGAAATAAGGCATAATGGATATTAAGATTGTCCACTGTTTCACTGAGAATTAAATTGGATGAGGAGAGTTGGAAAACATGGCAAGAGGATTTGGAGTTCATCTCCTCCAACAGAAACACCAAAGCAACAAGTACATGTAATTCAATTGATTTTGAAAATGACCTGAAGACTGGAAGAACAGACCTTCTACATGTAAAGACATAAAGGAAAGGCCACAAAGAGAAGGGTAGGATGGGCAGAGACACAGCTGGGAACTAGACTCCTGGAGCAGGAATGCCTAAATAGGTGTGGAGGAATAAAGGGGATCAAGCCCCACCCCCAGCATGCTGAGGACCTGCACAAAGATGAGCTCCCATAATGTCTGGCTTTCAAACTGAGCTGAGCTTAGCCCCGGGAGAGTCAGTGGGGTGGGGTGTAGAAAACTGAGTATCTGTTCTTAAAGAGCCAGTGCTTTACTACTCAATCCAAGACGTCGTTCAGCAGTTTGAAAAGCACTGGGGTTACACAAGAAAGATTTATAGACAAATTTTAGAATGTGTGTTGCAGAGACATGTATCTACAGTATTTGCCCTGAGGATGGAAAAGCTGGTAGGTACCATTTTTATTGCCCTTTATCAGCCTATCTACCTAGACACTTGCTAGAGCTTGTTATGACACTCTCCCTTCACCTTGCTAGCACTTTTTGCCCTACCCAGGCAGGGGCCTCTGCAAAATAACTCCCAGCACATCCTGGGTGCCTCAGGTGGGGCTGTTATCCCCTCGGGGTGATGAGTACAATGTCTCATCCAGGGGCCAGCACCAGTGCCCCTAGAGAACGAATCCTGCCCACCCCAGGGATGGGGAAACTGGTCCCATCCACCAATATAGCCCCAGTATTGAAAAATCATGCCTTCCAGGCAGCTATACCAGGTACACGCCCTGCCTACCCACGCACACAGGGTTGTCTGGCAAGTCAATGCTGACAGCCAAATTGAAGGACGAGGCTGCCAACCAGCATGCAGGCAATGTGGACATCTAGGGCAGGTGGTTCTGGTGACCAGAGGGGATTGCTAACAAGGCATTAGAGGACACCTTCCACATAGGGCCACACATAGAAACAAAATGGGGGGGGGTGAGGAATATGTTGCAAATGAAAGAACAAAACTCTAGAGAAAGAGCTAAATGAAACAGATACAAGCAATTTACCTGATAAAAAGTTCAAAGTAAAGGTCATAAAGATACTCATCAGACAGAGAAGACTGAATGAATGAATGAAGAACCAAAGAGGAAATATAAAAACTACCAGTCAGAGCTGAAGAACACAATAACTGAAATATACAATCCACTAGAGGGAATCAACAGCAGATAAGAGGATGCAGAAGGATACATCAGCAATCTGAAAGACAGCGTAGTAGAAAGCAACCAAGCTGAACAACAAAAAGAAGACCAAATTTAACAAATGAAATGGGCTAAGGGCCAAATTCAAGCATACTAAGACTCACTCACATTTTAAGGGTCCCAAAAGGAGCAGAGAAAGGGGCAGACAACTTACTTAAGTGAAGGAAAAATAGATGAAAATCTTCCATATCTGGGGAGAAAACAGAAATCCAGGTCCAATAAGTACAAAGAACCCAAAACAAGATGAACCTAAGTGGCACACAAAGATAAAGACAAAATCTTAAAAGCAGCAGGAGAAAAGAGTTATTTTCAGTGGAAAATAAATGAGTCTATCAGTTGATTTTTCAACAGAAACTTTACAGGCCACAGGGAATATCATGATATATTCAAAGTGCTAAAAGGAAACAAACCTACAACCAAGACTACTCTAAATGGCAAGGCTATCAATCACTCAGAATTGGAGAAATAAAATTTCCTAGACAAAAGTTAAAGGAGTTCATTACTATTAAACTATATAAGAACTGTTAAAGGGACTTCTTTAAGTGGAGAAAAAAATGTCTTAAATACAATTAAATTTCACTGGTACAAGTGAATATAGAGTAATTGTGTCAGTCACTTATAAAGCAAGTATGAAGGGTAAAAGACAATAGTAAAATTATATGTACAAAATTAAACAATACACAAAAGAAAAAGATACAATGTACATAAAACCTTGATGACAAAGTAAGAAGGTAGTGTTTTAGAATGTATTTGAACTTCAGCAACCATCACATATAGACTGCTACATACATAGGATTTTATATGAAACTCATGGTAACCACAAACCAAACACCTCCAATAGACATATAACACATCACAAGGGAAAAGAGCAAGAAAAGAAAAAGGGACAAAAAATAAATAACCAAAAAACAATGTGAACAATGGTGGTAAGTACATACCTATCAACATTTACTTTAAATGTACATGGATTACATGCTCAAAAAGACAAAGAATGACTGAGTGTATTAAAAAAAACAAAACCAATGATGGTGCCTACAAGGGACTTGATGCAGACTTAAAGATATACAGACTGAAAGTGAAGGTATGGAAAAACATATTTCATGCCAACAGTGTGAAAAAAAAAAAAAGCTGGGATAGCAATACTTGTTCCAGACAAAATAGACTTCAAAACAAAGACTGTCAAGAGAAACAAAGAGGACATAATGATAAAGGGATCAACCCAACAAGAAGATATAACAATGGTAAATATCTATGCATCCAACACTGAAGCGCGTAAGTACGTAAGGTCAACATTAACAGAATTAAAAGGAAGAAATTTTTAGTTTTTAAACACTAATAGCAAAGCGGCAGAAAGAAATTACAAAACCAATCACATTCATGATTACATCGAAAAGAAGGAAATACCTAGGAATAAATTTAATCAAGGAGGTAAAAAACTTGTACTCTGAAAATTATAAGGCTTTGATGAAAAAAACTGAAGGCAACACAAATAAATGGAAAGATAAACCATACTCATGAATTGGAAGACTTTATTTAAAGTTACAATGTCCATACTACCAAAAACAATTGACAGATTTAATGCTATCCCTACCAAAATACTAATAGCATAATTCTACAATTTGTATGGAACTACAAAAGACCTCAAGTAGCCAAAGCAATCTTGAGAAAAAAGAAACCTGGAGATACCATGATCCAAGATTTCAAATTCCAAAAGGCTATGGTAATTACACAGTATGATACTGGCACAAAAATAAATATATAGAGTAATGGAACAGAATAGAGAGCCCAGAAATAAACCCATGATTATATAGTAAATTAATCTATGACAAAGGAGGTAAGAATATACAATGGGAAATAAATAGTCCCTTCAATAAAAGGTGCTGGGCAAACTGAACAGCTAAATGCAAAAGAATTAAATTGGATCACTTTTTTGCACCATACACAAAAATTAACTAACAAACATGTAAGGCCCTGAACTGTTAAACTCCTAGAAGAAACTGTAAAGAGCAAAGTCTTAGGCATTGGCTTTTGCAGTGTTTTCCTGGTATGTCTCTGCAGGCAAGAGAAATATAATAAAAATAAGCAACTGGGACTATATCACACTAAAAAGCTTTTGCACAGGGAAGGAAACCATCAACCAAACAAAAAGACAACCCACTGAATGGGTTGAGATAATTGCAAATGACATATCCAATAAGGGGTTAATGTCGAAAATATATAAAGAACTTATACAACTCAACATCAAAACACACACACACACACACAATCTGGTTAAAAAATGCACAGAGGACCCAAATAATAGACATTTTTCTAAAAAAGACCTATAGATGGCCACCAGACACCTGAAAAGATCCTCAAAGTTACTAACAATCAAGGTAATGGCCACCAGACACCTGAAAAGATCCTCAAAGTTACTAACAATCAAGGTAATGCAATTCAAAACCACAATGAGATGTCAGTTCAAATCATCCAGAATAGCTAATTAATAGAAGCTAAGAAATAACAAGTGTTGGCAATGAAGGGAAGAAAAATGACCCTCATGCACTGATGGTGGGAATGTAAATTGGTATAGCCCCTATGAAAATCATACCCTATGACCCAGTAATTCTATTTGTGGATACTTGCACAAAGAAAACAAACACACCAATAGATGTACCCCTCTGTTTTTTGTAGCATTATAACAGCAAGATACTGATAGGTGAATGCATAAAGAAAATGTGGTATATATACACAATGGAGCAATGGTGAGCCATAAGAAAGCAACATAGTTGGACCAAGAGGGCATTTTGCTAACAGAAAGAAGTCAAACAGGAAAACACAAATGATTTATGATTTCACTTATTTGTGGAATATAAATATGTACATATATATGTGTGTGTATATATACATATACACACACATGTATCAATGAAGAACAGAAATGAATGAGCTCATAAATACAGAAAACAGACTTGCCAGAGGGGAGATGTGTGGGGAAATAGATGAAATAGAGAAAGGGAATTTAGAGGTACAAACGTCTAGTTATAAAATAAGTCATGGGGATGAAAATATAACACAGGGGATGTAGTCAATAATATTGTAATAACTTTGTTGACAGTAAATACACTTATTGTTAGCATTTTGTAATGTATATAATTGTAGAATCAGTATGTTGCACATTGAAACTAATATTTACCAACTGTACTTCAGTGAAAAACAAAATTTTTAAAAAAACTAATTTGGGTGAAACTGGAGTGGACTAGTCAATAATAATGGCAGAAAAAAAGATGCTATAATTTTTGTTGTTGTTAATCTAGCAGTAATTGATCATCCAGCTTCCCCAAATTAAATGATTATTTGAAAACTCCTAAAAGTGGGGGCTTTGTGTTACTCTTCTAACTGGGTCATTCTGTTTCCAAGTCTGATCATATTATAATTTCAATGGCAAAGAGCACTGATGCACCAAATAAAATTAGTAATTACAAATGGAATAAGATATGGTCTTTAATACAGAGAACTAGAAGCAAACAGTCTATAATTCTAATTTCAAAAAGGTTATATTTTTAATTAAAAAAAATACTAGATAAGATTTATAGTATGGTCATATATATGGTTCAATATATCACATAAGAAAAACTAAACCTCAAAGGCATGTGTGATGAAATCACACACATACTTGTCCACTTCTAACAGCCATTTGTACATAGGCATAGGAAAATACTTTTGTTACATTCTTCTTGCATATTATTTAAATTGCAGGCCTGACTTTCGTGCAGGTCTTTTGTGCACAGTGAGTCCACTGTTTGCAAGGCTTTTAGAAGTTCACGGTTTGCCACTAAACTAGCTTCAATAAGATGTTCCCTGGAGCTCTGTTTATCAGCGGGATATTCCACAACACACAACCAAGCGTTCATGCATATGCACACACAAACATTTGCATACTTCCCATTCAGTTTTTATGTATTTTAGAACTCCAACTTGGTTGGAGTTACAGGACAGTTGGAACTATTAATTAGATCTTAATTAGGAATATCATCATCCTTATTAAACAATGATATTCTTGATGTTTATTAAATTCTCTGTCCCACTGTTTCATAGAGATGATAGTGATGCTTCTAATACCTAAATCTTACTTACCATGTGCTGAAGCTGTTGTAAGTATTTTCAGAGGCAATATATCATTTACTTCTCTCAATAGTTCCATGCAATTGCTACTATTTTACAGAAGAGGAAACTGCAGTATAATAATGTTAAACACCATATAAATGTAAACACCTGTAAGTAAAGCCCTTTGTTACATGTAGTTTACTCAATAAATATGTGTGAAATAATTGGATAATGACAGAAAGTCTGATGCATGTACAATTGAACAGCAAATTTGTTACCCAATGTTAGAAGACTGTCATTCATACTACTTAGTATCTACCTAAAATTCTTCAGAGTAATTCAAGCTTCTATATAATTCCATTAAAACCTGAATTTTGTTCTGCTTTAGTTTGTTTTAGCTCAATACCACAAATACCCTGACACATTTTTATACTCTATTCAACCCCTCTAATTGCATTTTTTGCTTAAGCTATATAGTTGCAAAATACTGAGGAATATTTGAAGAAGACTAGCCTCAGAAACTTGCTTTGAGAAAAGCAGTGGGGTGAGGGCTGAATAAAGCCATGAATGAGGAATGAGAAGTCTAACATCCCTCTAACTACATCAGATAAAGTGCTTAAAATGTGTCAGAATGGGATCCTTCCAATCCAAATGTAATAAAAATAGACAATTTCTAGGTTGAATCTACAACCTGCTTTATATAAATACAAATATGTTAACCAGTTGAATGAATCAGGCTCAACAAAACACCAGAAAGTACATTGGAAGAGATAATCTTGTTTAGGGAAATGAATAGATTGGATATTACTCTGAAAAAAAAGTTCACTTAAAAACATTCCCTAATGTTTACTAAGTAGCTAGGATTTCTAAGGATTTTGAGGAGAATAAAGTCAGTAAGTTTACTCCCACTCTGAACATGATAGTATTGATGACCTTGTATCAAAATTTAAAAAGTCAACTTCAGTTGGAAAATAAATCACATATTTCAATTAGTAAGTGAAAAGTAGGAAGACAGTGTCTACCATGTTGCAGGGACATGATGCTTTGGAAGCAGGTGATGGCATAGGATTTAGCAACCATGTGCTAAATCCATAAGACCAGGTCCTATTTTCTTAGAAAAGTATACTACCTTACACAAACAGAATAGACACATACAGAGTAAGAGCAAATTATTCAAAGATAAATTTGATAGTTAAAAATAAGTGGGACTGTTCCAAGAAGGAAAATAGTGACAGTGAGAAAAAAGATTAAATTAGATGAATACTGCTTATAAGAATGTAGAGTATGTTGTATTTTTTAAAGGACTTGGTCAACACAATAAAAAATGCCTTGCCTGGTAATCAGACCATCACAAGCCTGAGGTCCTCACACTGAGTATAATTCAATGATGAGGCAATAAACTGTTAAACTTGACTACACCCAGATACTTTATGTTCCAAAATGCCAGACCCCATATACTTGCTTCTTCATCAAGAAGACAGGTAAAGGTAACATCCTTGTAAATGCTTTTGGGAAATAGAAGCAAAGGTATATTAGTTAGGAAACTTCATGACCTTTGTACAAAAGGTACAAAAAGGCCTTGTATAAAAAATTCAAATGGGCCTTAGAGGTCCAAGATGGCAGTGGAGGAAGAACCTGAACTCATCTTCTCTCACAGCCACACAGAACCTATGCCTACATATAGAGGAATGCCTCCTGGGGAAGAAGTGGGGGCTGAGGTGAACATCTTCTGCACAGGAGAAGGTAGAAGGAAGATATTAAGAAAGGCAGGAAGATAGATAGAGAAACAGAATCCCACTCCTGATACTGCAAAGTGCAGTAGGGGGGGAGATCAATGAGGGGCTCATGTGCAGATTTCCTGCCCTGGGGCACAGAAAAAAAAAATGATTTGAAGGACAACCACACTTTAAGTGAAGGGAATCCACTTATTAACCCTACAACATACCCACATTTGGGGAATTGCTGGATCTCTCCCCATGGTCATAGGTACTGGGAAGTGTCATAATTGATATTCTTCCTCCAACATGATAGCACAGACAGAGCAGAGTCTCTGTGTTCTACCCAGCCTCCTTGGGCAGCCAAAGTGAGCCCTGGGCCCCCAGGCATCACTAGCTCCAGCTGTCCCACAAAGGGAACTCTATTGTGGCCCACACCCCCAATCTGTGCCCAATCTAACTCCAGCCACCTTACCAAGTAGCCTGCAAATACAGCTCCCTAGGAGACAGGTGGCCCATACCCATCCCAGCACCATCTGTCATACCACAGCACCCACTGTATGGAGTAATCCAACCTGTGCCCACTCCAGCTCCAACTATCTTGTGAGCATGGTCCAGGCATGGAGTGCCTTGACCCACCTGCTCCAGGCATCCTGCCAAGGTGGGCCCTGCATGGTACATCCCATTAGGCATGTGCTTCGGCGATCCCTCTAGGGTGGCCCCGATGTGGAGTGTCCCAGGACTTCCAGCATGCAGTCTATATGGGAAGCATTCCTACACAAAGCCACTCCTTCAAGACAGGGGAGTAGTTGTTCCACCAAGTTCACAGAAACAAATACAGAATATCACAGAAATTCATACAAAGTGAGAAAGCAGAAAATTATGTTCAAAATCAAAGAACAAAACCTCAGAAGAACTAAATGAGATGGAGAAAAGCAATCTACCTGATAGAAGGTACAAAGTCATGATCATAAACGTGCTCAGCGGACTTGGTAAAAATGTGGGTGAACTCAGTGAGAATGTCAACAAAGAGAGAGCAAATATAAAAAAGAACCATCAAACTTGAACACAATAAATGAAAATAAGGATAGAAGGAATCAACAGCAGATTGGACCATATAGAAGAACTGATTAGTGATCTACAAGATGGGATAATGGAAAGCACCCATGCTGAAGTGCAGAAAATTTAAAAATTAGGACAGTTTAGGGAAATTCTATAACAACATCAAGAGTAATAACATTCACATTGTAGCAGTCCCAGAAGAAGGGGGGGGTGTAAAACACTTACTTGAAAAAATGATAGCTGAAAACATCCCTAACATGGGAAAATAAACCAACATCCAGAACCAGGGAGTACAGAAAGCCCTTACCAAGATTAACCCCAAAAAGGTCCACACCCAGACACATAATAATTAAAATGGCAAAAATTAAGAGTATCTAAAAACAGCAATTAAAAAAAAAAGTTACATACAAGGAAACCCATAAAGGCTAAAAGCTGGTTTTTCAGCAGAAACATTGCTGACCAGAAAGGTGTGACATGATATGTTTAAAGGGCTGAAAGGAAAAACAAAACAAACAAAAACATCAACAAAAAAACACTACAACCAAAAATATTGTGCCCAGCAAGGTTATCATTCAAAATTGAAGAAGAAATAATTTCACAGAAAAAACGTAACTTAAAGGAGTTCATCACCACCAAACCAGCCTTACAAGAAACATTAAAGGGACTTTGTGGAAAATAAAAGGTCATAAGTTGAAGAAAAATTATGAAAAGAAAAAATTTCACTGGTAAAAGCAAACACACTATAAAGGTAGTCAATCAATCACTTATAAAGGTAGTATAAAGGTCAAAAGACAAATAATAGGGATACACAAAATAAAATGATATAAAATATGGCATTATATACATAAATATGGAGGAGGATAATAAGAGTATAGTGCTCTTAGAATGTGTTTGTACTTAAGTGACCACTAAGTTAAGTGACCATTACATAGCATTTTATATATGAACCTCATGGTAACCACAAATCAAAAATCTATGACACATTCACAAAAGGTAAAGATAAAAGACTCCAAGTATGATACTAAAGAAAGTCAAAATATCACAAGGGATGTGAGAAAAGAAGAAATGAACAGAGAAGAACTACAGGAACAACCAGGAAAAAAATTAAGAAAATGGCAATAGGTACATATGTGTCAATAATCACTTAATGTAAATGGAATAAGTGCTCCAACCAAAAGACACAGAGTAGCTAAATGGATAAAAACAAAAACAAAAACCAAACAAAAATCAAGAACCAACTATATGCTTTCCACAAGAGACTCACTTCAGAACTAAATACACATACAGTCTGAAAGTGAAGGCATAGAAAAATATATTCCATCTACAAGGAAGAAGAAGAAAAAAAGGCTGGGTTAACAATACACTTTAAAACAAAAACTGTAACATGAGACAAAGAGTATTAGATAATGATAAAAGAATGAATCCAACAAGATGATATAACAATTGTAAATATCTGTGCACCCAATAAAGGAGGATCTAAATATATAAAGCAAATAGTAACAGTTAATAAAGGGAGAAATTGACAGTAATACAATAATAGTAGGGACTTTAACACCCTACTTATATCAATGGATAAGTCATCTAGATAGAAAATCAGTAAGTAAATAATGGCATTGAATGATACATTAGACCAGATAGACTAAAATGGTATGTACAGAACATTCTACCCAAAATCACCCTAATACACATCCTTTTCAAGTTAACATGGACTATTCTCCAGGATACATCACATTTTTAATTATTGAAATCATAAAGCATATTCTCTTGCCACAAGGATATGAAACTAGAAATCACTCATAGGAAAAAAAATGAACAAAACACAAACAAATGGAGAAAAAACAAACAAATGTTTGTTTTCCTTGGCCCAAAACAAATGGGCCAAGGAAAAAAATCAAAGAGGAAATTTAAAAAGTCTCTAGAAACCAATGAAAATGGAAACACAAAGCTTCAAAATCCTTGGAATGCAGCAAAAGCAATTCTAAATGGGAAATTTATAGTGATATAAACCTACCTCAAAAACAAGGGAAAAAATCTCAAAAAATATACAATATAACCTTTACCTAAAGGAAATATTAAAAAAAGAACAAAATCCAAAGTTAGGAGAAGGAAGGAAATAATAAAGATCATGTAATCTATTAAGAAAACAATGGGAACAGTCAATAAAACTAAGAGCTGGTTCTTTGAAAATATAAACAAAATTGATAAGTGTTCAGCCAGAGTTATCAAAACAAAAAAGAAGGAGGACTCAATAAAATTAGAAATAAAAAAGTTAAAACTGACACCAAGAAATACAAATATTATAAGAGACTCTTACAAAAAATTATACATCAACAAAATGGAAAACCTATCCTTGCCAAACTATTCTAAAAATTTGAGAAAGGAAGTTTTCCAAATTTCTATTATGAGCCACCATTATCCTGAAGTCAAAACCAGACGAAGACACTACAAAAAAAATGAAAATTACAGACCCATATCCCTGTTGACATAGATACAAAAATCCTCCACAAAATATTAGCAAACCAAATCCAACAATACCTTAAGAGGATCATTCACCACCATCAACTGGGATTTACTCCAGGGATTCAAGGATGGTTCAGTATCTACAAATAAATCAATATATACATCACATTAACAAATAAAAGTCATATGATTATCTCAATAGATGCAAAATAGGCATTTGACAAAATTAACATCCATTCATGATAAAAAACCTCAACAAGTTGAGATTAGAGGGAACATAACATAACAGAGTCTTTATGTGAAAAACCCACAGCTAAAATTGTATTCAGTGGTGAAAAACTAGAAGCTTTTAAGATCAGGAACAAGGAAGGATGTCCATCCTTACTACTTTTATTCAACAAAGTCCTAGATGCAGCAATCAGATAAGAAACAAAAAGTGTCCTAATTGATAAAGAAGAAGTTATACTATATATATGTATGACATATTACATACAGAAAATCCTAAAGACTTTATATATGACATATTATATATGGCATATTACATACAGAAAACCCTAAAGACTCCACCAAAAAAAAAAAAAATTCAGTAAGGTTGCAGCAAATAAATCAATACACAGCATCTGTTACATTTTTATAGACTAAAAACATAGTAGCAAAAAGAAAAATTAAGAAAACAGTCTCATTTACAATTGCATCATAAAGAATAAAATACCTAAGAATAAATTTAACCAAAAAACTGAAAGACCTATACCCTAAAAATTATAAGACCTGAATGAAACAAGTGAAAAATGACAAGATAAATGGAAAAATCTACATGCTCAAGGATTGGAAGAATTAATATTGTTAAAATATCTATTTTACCCAAAACAATCTACAGATTCAATGCAGTCCTTAACACAATACCAACAGTATTTTTCACAGACCTACAACAAAAAAATCCTAAAATTTATAGGGAAAGACAAAAGATTCTGAATAACCAAAGCAATCTTGAGGTAAAAGGAAAAAAAAAAAAGAGAGAGAGAGAGGTATTACATTCCCAGATTTCAAACTGTATTATAAAGCCATAGTAATCAAAACAGTATGGCCCTATACAAAGTAGGTATGTAGATCAATGGAACAGAATAGAGAACCCAGAAATAAACCCATGCTTATAGGGTAACTTAACCTACAACAAGGGAAGCAGGAATGTACTATACCAAAAGGCAGTATTTAATAAATAGTGATACAAAAACAGACAGATACATACAAAAGAATGAAACTGGACCATTTTCTACACCATAGACAAAAATAAACTCAAATGGACTAAAGACCTAATTCTAAGACATAAAACCATAAAACTCCTAGAAAAAAGCATAAGCAGTAATGTCCTGGTCACTGGCCTTAGCAATATATTCCTAAATCTTCATCTTCAGGCAAAGGAAACATAAAGCAAAAATAAACTATTGGGACTACATCAAACTACAGAGTTTTACAAAGCAAAAGTAACCATCAACAAAATGAAAAGACAACCTACTGAATAGAAGAAGATATTGAAAATGATACATCTAATAGGAAGTCAATGTCCAAAATATATAAAGAACTCCTACAACTCAAAAGAAAAAAAAAAAAGATTAAAAAATGGGAAGAGGACCCAAATAAATAGTTTTTCCAAGGAAGACTTACAGATGGCCAACAGACACATGAAAAGATGCTCAATGTCACTCATCATTAAAAAAATGCAGATCAAAACTACAATGTGATATCACCTCACACCAGTCGGTGTGGCTAGTATCAAAAAGACAATAAATAACAAGTATTGGCAAGGATGTGGAGAAAAAGGAACCCTCATGCACTTTTGGTGGAAATGTAAAACTGGTACAACCACTGTGGAAAGCAGTATGGAGGTTCCTCCAAAAATTACAAATATAAATACCGGGGCGCCTGGGTGGCTCAGATGGTTAAGCGTCTGCCTTCAGCTCAGGTGATGATCCCAGGATCCTGGGATCGAGCCCCACGTCCGGCTCCTGGCTCAGCAGGGAGCCTGCTTCTCCCTCTCCCTCTACCTGTCCCCACATCCGGCTCCTGGCTCAGCAGGGAGCCTGCTTCTCCCTCTCCCTCTGCCTGTCCCTCTGCTCATGCTCTCTCTATCTCTGTGTCTCGAATGAATAAATAAAAAAATCTTAAAAAAATAAATAAATAAAAATAAAAATATAAATACCATATGACCCAATAATTCCACTTCTGAGTATTTGCCAAAAGAAAATGAGAACGTTAATTCAAAAAGATATACACACCTCTATGTTAACTGCAGCATTATTTACAATAGCCACAATATGAAAGGAACCCAAGTGTCCATTGATAGATGAATGGATAAAGAAGATGTGGTATACCGGGGTGCCTGGGTGGCTCAGCTGGTTAAGCGTATCTCTTCAGCTCAGGTCATGATCCCGGGGTCCTGGGATCGAGCCCCGCATCGGGCTCCCTGCTTGGTGGGAACCTGCTTCTCCCCCTCCCACTCCCCCTGCTTGTGTTCCCTCTCTCACTGTGTCTCTCTCTGTCAAATAAATAAATAAAATCTAAAAAAAAAAAAAAAAGAAGAAGATGTGGTACACCTAATGGCATATTACTTAGTTATAGGAATAAATAAAATCTTGCCATTTCCAGCATCATGGATGGACCTAGAGAGTATTATGCTAATTGGAATAAATAAGACAGAAAAAGTCAAATACAATAACATCTCACTTATATGTACAATTTAAAAAGCAAAACACACAACAAAGATAGAAATAGACTCAACTATAGAGAACAAAATAGTGGTTGCCAGAAGGGAAGCATGCAAGGGGGTTGGTGGAATAGATAAAGGAGATTACAAGGTACAAACTTGAAATTATAAAATAAATAATTCATCATGTATAAAGTACAGCATAGGAAATATAGTCAATAATATTGTAATAATTTTGTATGGTGACAGATGGTAACTAGACTTATAGAGATCATTTCATAATGGATATGAATGTTGAATCACTATATTGTACACCTGAAACTAATATAATACTGTTTATCAACTATATTTCAATTAAAAATTTAAAAATAAAAATAGAAATGGAGAAGGACAACTGCCTATCTTAAAGAAAAAGCGTAACCCTAAAACTTATCTTTTCAGCTGGAAAAAGTGCTATGTCTACTGAGAGAACTTGCTACTTATAAGAGCTTGAAGTCTGCATGAGCAAAGATTTAATGAGTTTTCATTCCCAATGTATTTGCATTTCTGGGTACAATGCTTACTGTAGAATCAACTCTCAGTAAATTTATTTCAAGTATAATATTATAATGTTACATCCACTATGCAACTTCCCTTTTGAAAATATTTAACCAGACCCTTAAAAATCCTTTACATTGAATTTCTGACTTATGCACAATGCAAGGGTTAGAAGAACACCTTCAATGGCATCAAGAAGAAATAATGTGAGAAATCCAGAATGTAAGACATTTTATTTATTTTAAGATTTTATTTATGTATTTGACAGAGAGAGAGACACAGCAAGAGAGGGAACACAAGCAGGGGGAGTGGGAGAGGGAGAAGCAGGCCTCCCACTGAGCAGGAAGCCCAATGTGGGCTAAATCCCAGGACCCTGGGATCATGACCTGAGCCGAAGGCAGATGCTTAATGACTGAGCCACCCAGGTGACCCTGTAAGACATTTTATTAGACAACTGGTTGGGTCTCGTCAAAACTCAATACAAGTCATAAGAAATTATTTTTAAATTAAAAGAAACAAAAATTATAACAATAATATGATCAAGAGGTTTTGCATGAAATTGAATATGGTATAAATGTTAGATGATATCAGGGAATTATTGGTCTGTATGATAAAGGTAGTAAGTAGTACTTAACATAAAGTCATTATTTCTTATGATCCCATACTGAAATATATAGGGTGAGTGCTATGATTTTTTAACTCACTATAAAGTTACTTTAGCAAACAATAGATGAAGAAAATATGCCAAATGTAAATAACTGTTAAATCCAGTGTTGGATATATTGTTATTCATTATATAATACTTTTTGAATGTTTGAAAATGTTATTATAAAAATAAAGTTATAAGCCAAGATGTCCATCGACAGATGAATGGATAAAGAATATGTGGTGTATACACACACACACACACACACACACACACACACACACACACACAATGGAATATTATGCAGCCATCAAAAGGAAAGAAGATAGCAGGAAGGGAAGAATGAAGGGGGGAAAATCAGAGGGGGAGACGAACCATGAGAGACTATGGACTCTGAGAAACAAACTGAGGGTTCTAGAGGGGAGGGGGGTGGGGGATGGGTTAGCCCTGGTGATGGGTATTAAAGAGGGCACGTACTGAATGGAGCACTGGGTGTTATACGCAAACAATGAATCATGGAACACTACATCAAAAACTAATGATGTAATGTATGGTGATTAACGTAACATAATAAAATAAAATTAAAAAAAATAAAGAAGCTGCTTCCTTGAAGCTTCCTGGGTATTAAGAAACAGAGTGTGTAGTGCCAACTTCTTGATCGAGCTTCCTCTTGATCTAGCTCTAGCTAGCAGCTTCCACTCTCTAGACCCTTGGTATCCAGGGGCTGTTTGGGCTGCAGCAGTTCCAACAGCTGCCTCTGAGGGAGGAGCTCCCCTACTGAACCAGTTCCGACTATTCCAGAAGTCACTGCAAGACGAAGTGGAAAGACCCAACTGCCTGTGGTGGTTAATTTATTTTTTAATTTTTAATTTTATTTTTTTAAGTAGGCTCCATGCCCAACATGGGGCTTGAGCTCAGGACCCTGAGATTATGAGTCACATGCTCTACCAACTGAGCCAGCCAGGCACCCCCCAAATACATGTACTAAATCCTTTCCTGCTTCAAATATCTACTGATTTCTATATCCTGTACTGAAACTTGCCTACACAGTTACCAAATACAAAAAATATTTAGTTCTGACTCAAAGGTACAAGGTGCAAATTTGTTATCCAAAATACATACATATACTTATATAGGTTTTAGAAGCATAGAATATCTCAGGAAGAATATATAAGAAACTAGCAATTAAGAGGCTACCTCTGGGGAACAGAACTGTGTGACTAGCAACCAAGAGTGGAAGGCTTACTTTTATATTATTTATTTATTTATTTATTTATTTATTTATTTATTTATTTATTTATAAGATTTTATTTATTTTATAGAGACAGAGACAGCGAGAGCAGGAACACAAGCAGTGGGATTGGGAGAGGGAGAAGCAGGCCTCCCCTCGAGGAGGGAGCCCAATGTGGGACTCGATCCCAGGACCCTGGGATCATGACCTGAGCTGAAGGCAGACGCTTAGCGACTGAGCCACCGAGGCGCCCTTTATATTATTTAAATCGCTTTAACATGTATACATTTTTCTAATTTAAATTACCTGATAAATTTAATTAGTAGTTTAAATTTAATTTAAATTGATAAAGAAGCATACAAATAACAAACTGAGATCGCTAAAGTATCAGACTCTTCTAAAAAGAACCCGAAATATAAAATTATCCAAAACTGAAAGATATCACCAAATAATTTATTTTAGAATAAAGAAGACTCTGAGAAACAAACTGAGGGTTCTAGAGGGGAGGGGGGTGGGGGATGGGTTAGCCCTGGTGATGGGTATTAAAGAGGACACGTACTGAATGGAGCACTGGGTGTTATACACAAACAATGAATCATGGAACACTACATCAAAAACTAATGATGTAATGTATGGTGATAAACATAATAATAAAAAAATAAAGTTATAAGAGAAAAAAAAATATTGGTGGAGTAGAAAAGATTTTTTTCACAATCCACATCAATTTATGAATTGACATGTTTAATAGAAGTCTCAAAATTCCTAATCTATGGAACAGTAAACACTTCCTAAAAATCTTATCACCTTGATACATGAATTCAGTTTTGTTATGATATCTTCTCTGATAGCTTTTTTATGTATTTTGTGCATTCATTACCTTCCTCTTCAAAAAGTCTTCTAAGAAAGAAGAAAGAAAAGGAAGAAGTAAGGGAGAAATGGGGAGGGGAGAATAAATGACAGAAGAAAGGAGATAACAAAAGAAAAGAGGCAGGTTGGCAAGCTGGATTACACCTGATTGGATGCAATTAAACTTTCCCATCAGTTAAAATTTCATTCAAGGTCCTTGCTTGAGGGGTTACAGGAAAACATAGAAATTGACTCCAAAAGGCAGAATTCTCCTGTGAAGGGCATGCATTTTCCGAGCATTATCTAGGATTTCAGAGATGTCCCACTGGGATCTCAGTATTACAAAATTAATCACAGCATTTCTTATGATAGATTTCATGGAATACTGTTTTTCTGTTTGTTTTTTTGTTTGTTTGTTTTCCTGTGGCTGTCAATGCTGTTGCTGTTTGCCAGTAATCGTTATTGCCTTTTAAAATTTTCTGTTGATCAAAAAAGCTGAGGAAATGATGGGTTAAGCCAAGGAGGCAAATTTAAGTGTAAAACTTTTTGAATCTTAAATATACTATAAGATGTAGTGCTTTGCAAATTTATTTTGGAATAAAACTTAAAAAACATATTATCTTGAGAAAGATGTATTCTATGTAACATTCTGAGAAAAGCTCTTTCTAATTTTTATCCCAGCTCAGGGAACATAAAATGAAAACTATCATAATCTGAGTCCCTCTGTAAACCAGAGCCTTAGACAACCTTCATTTTATAGATAAATATATTGTAGGAACTTAGGGAGTATGAAAGAAAAACTAGTTATTATGAAACTGGTAACACAGAAATAATCAGTCCAAGGAGGCAATGATTTGCCGCCTGCCATAGGCAACTTGGAATTTATGCTTCCTGGCATTCTTTAAAGAACCATGGAGAAAAAATTTCCCCATTGACCAGCTAGGAAACTGTAGTTCCCAATTAATAAAGGATTGTGTGATCAGTTGTTAACTCCCCATACTCACAAGTTCATGCCTAAGTTAGAATGGATGCCTAGGTCTGTGTGAATGCTGTACACCATACAGTTTTGGAAAGATGTTGGTCCTGAAGATGTGGGGCAGAGGTCAGGACATATCAAGTTCAGTGGGTGTCAGAAATGGACACTGGCCGGGGGCTGGATACTGAAATAATTGATGGAACAACAGAGAAGAGACCATAAATAGAAGAGAAAGAGCGAGACATCTGACTGTGCCAAAGAACTGAATGTGAAGGAAGAGGGACATATATTAGAAGAAATACATCAAGTAAACCATTAATACGTAGGGCAAAGTGTCTTTGAGGAAAGGTAAATATACAGGACCAGGTGACTGAACCCATGAAATCTGGAAAGAAATAAAAGTAAGCCCTGTCTTGTGGCATTCTCACCATTTCTTGTCCTTGTTGGGGTATCTGTGTTGTGCATCAGCCTTCTAATAAAGGACTGGCATTCTAAGTGGTTCCTGTGGCACCAAGGCAGCAAGGCCTCCATAAAACCATGCAATCTTAGCTGACAGTTATGTGAACTGGTGTTCAAGGAGTTTATAGCAGCAGTGCTACTAGATTCACTGACATAGTATATATTTTTTTTGTGCACTGTCATCAAACGACTATGTTGCTTCATGTTATTATTCTGTATTATTAATATTGGCATCCAAGATTTTAGATATACTAGCCACTCATCTGGTTTCATACATTCAGCCTACAGGTTTCTGCTAATACTATTATCTTGCTCTCCTGTCATGGTTTGTGTACTATTACTAAGCCTTTGCTCCTTGCAGCCATGTGTCCAGGGTCCTGGCTGCTCATTATATGAAGGTGAATCTTTTGGAACTGGAAATAAGACACGTTTAAATGTGCTTAAGCCATTTTGATTCCTAATACTGACACTCTAATAGTACAATTTTGAAAAATTAAAAATCAGGTTGTGTTATCCATTCTGGAAGTCCCAGCATAAACTAATTCTCAAGAGAAATGTGTCAAAGTGTTTTAGTCTCCCATTTACATTCCTAGACATTCTTTTGACTGATAGGAGACAAATTGACCCATGCTGGTTGCCTTTTTTCCATCCCTTACCTTTGCTGGGTAGGAAAAATTTTCCTCCTACCCTTCTAGGTTCTTTGGGTAGTCTAATAATCAAACTAACCTAAGACAGACTCACAGGGAAAGAACAAATTTAATGGCATATGCAGGGATGCCATGAGAATATAAGATTCAAGAAGCTAAGCAATTGAGTCTTATATGCCATCTTGAGCTAAGGAATGGGATAGAAGCCAGCCTTCAAATGGGAGAGTAATTCACATACCATCACAAGAGCAGATGTTTGGCAATTAGGTGTTTCTCCTTCCATAGAGATAGATCATTCAGGTTTAAAAAGTTATCTCTTGGCACTAGCTCTCTTTCTGGATGAGGCCCCCTATCTAAATTGTAAGGGTAAAAGTTCTTTCTTGAGTCTGCTGGGTCTTGATTTCCTCCAGTTCAAAATAGTCCACATGGCAAAGTAAAATATTTTGGGGTGACTTATTCTGAATGCCTTCACCTTCAAATCTGTATTTCAAGCTTATAAAAGTATTTCTGTAATTTTCAAACAAAACAAAAACAGGAAAGAATAGAAGTATAGATATAAACTCCCAATTAGTGCTGATGAAAGCAAGTTACCCCCATATGCATTTTATTCAGCAAGTAAAAAGTCTGAATTTGTAAATTGAGTTCACTCAAGCTTAAACTAGATTTGAGCCTCAAAGGCTCATAGCATTTGGTTTTGCTTATAAAGAGTGCTTGACACTTCCCAAATTCAATTAGCTTTGATTCTTGCAAAGTCACATTATAAGCAAAACTTGAGTCTATAAGCCTATTTTAAAATAGCCTAAGTATATTGTAGTGTGTGAGATTATATTTTTACTTTATTTTTTAAATTGTTACTTCATTTCAGGGAATAGATTAGTTCATTTTTTTTTATTATGAATATTGCATTATTGGATATTTGGGGGACTGGAGGCTTTTGTTTGATCCTTTTCAGTTTTTGCACTCTTTAATGACTTCATTTCAGTACTGAAATCAGAGTAACTATGATTCAGTTTTTCTTGCCTTGTGTAAGCTAGAAATGCCTTGTTAAGTAGGTTTTACTTACTGTCTGGCCAAAAGTTCTGTGCAGAGATTTTTTTCAGTTACTTTTTTTCTCTTAAACACAAGTGTTTAGAATACAGTAAGTAAACCTCATATATACTAAAAGCAAGGATTAGAGATATCCATTGTTTATGAAAAGCTATTTTTAAAATGTCTTTTTCTTAAATCACACTTTGTCTAAGAGCCTGACTACAAGAAAAACAAATAAGAGAGCAAAAAGAGTAACTATCTTCTATTTATCTTTTTTATTATAGTAATAAGATAGGTTTCACAGATGAACATTTAGAGAAGAGAGATCAGCAAAACATAAAACAATCTTCTATAATCTCCACACTTGAAGATAACTTATATTAACAATCTTATGCATACCCTCACTGACTCCTCTCTATGCATATGAGATGAAAAATATAAGAATCACTTCAACAGTGCCCAGCAGTGTTAGTACTCATCCTTGTTGTTACGGTTACATTTAGTCCACTCCATTGTGGGTTAGATCAGCAATTCATATATTCATTCAACACATATCATTTGAATATCTATTATGCTTTAGGCACTATTCTTTGAGATGAGGAAAAAGCAATAGAAAAAGCAGGTAGCAATCCTTATCCTTCTGGAGTTCATATTCCAGTGGAAGCAGACATGCGTGTGTGTGTGTGTGTGTGTGTGTGTATGATAAATAGATAAACAGATAAGTCATCCAGTAAGTGCTATGTGCTATGAAGTGATAAGTGCTACGAAGAATCTAAAGCAATGTAAGAGAACAGAGAGGCAAAAATAGACGGTGGGGAAAGGTTATAATTTAAAAGAAGTCAATCAGGGAAGCATTACTGTCAAGGAAATATTTGAAAAGGCTTTAAAAAGGTAAAAAAACAAACAAAAAACATGGCCTGGCAGAGCAAGGATACTTTGAGCAACAATGTAAAGTAGTACTGGATTATAACCCAAAGTATACAATAAATCTCAATGAGTTCCTACTGAAACCAATAAACACTGAGTGAGGAGAGTAAGCAAGTCTCCTTAACAGAAGAGTTCCAAATGATTTATATAAATACCCTCAAGGAGGTGGAGCATAACTCCACAAACTCTAATGAAAATTAATAGCTATGCATGTTTTGCTGAAAATATATTTAATGAAAAATAAATTCATTAGTATTACAGAAAAAAAAATGAAAAGGTAAGGGAGATAATCATAGATAAATTTTGGAGAAGAACATTCCAGGAAGCAGGTGAATGCCAAACATGTCTAAGAAGAGCAGGAAAGCCAGAGTAGCAGAATAAGGAAGAAAGGAAAGAGTAGGCTATGAGATTGAGAATGATAATGTAGAGTTTTATAGGCTACTAAAGGACTTGGACTTTTACAACTGAATATTACAGTTTGTCACTGCAGGTTTTTTGAGCAGAGGATTGGCACATCCTGATTTGTAATGTCCAATGTTCATCTTGTATGCTGTGTTGAGAATGGATTATGTATGTAGGGGATGGTGAGATGGCTTGAGGGAATAAATGAGGAAATCAGTAAAGAAGCTGTTATAATAATCCAGGTGAGAGAAAATGAAGGCTTGGAACCAGCATGGCAGCAATACAGAAGGTAGAAGTGCCTTAGGACATATATAAGAGAAAATGCAATCAAGAATGACTCCAAGGCTTTGGGAGGAAAAGGTTTCCATTTCTGTTAAGTTTAAGAGGTCTATTATACATCCAAATGTTGATAGTGAGTAGGCAGTTGAAGAGATGAGTTTGGAGTTCAGTGGAACCTTCAGAGTAGAAAATATATAATCAACAATAATTAATTGACAGGTGGTTGAATATAGTAAAAAAAAAAAAAAAGAGAAGAAATGAGAATTAAGGGCTAAAAACTAGCAAATTCCACAATTTAGAGGCTATGCAGATGAGGAAAAACCTGCTCAAGAGCCTGAAAATCATCCATAAATGAGGAGAGAGGGAAACCAAGGTGTGTGGTGACCTAGAAGCCCAGAGAATAAAATATTTCATGCATGAAGTACTAAAACACTGTTTTCAATGCTACAACAGGGTCAAATGAGAAACACCTGAGGTTAGACAACTGTTTAGCAACCTTGTAATTATTGGTGGGGTGACCACACGTGCAAGTTCCCTGAGACAGTCCTGCTTTGTGCCCAGTTCTTCAGTGTCATAATAATTTGTGCTCCCTTTTCCTCTCAAAGATGCCCAGGCTTGGAAACATGCTTTATTTTCAATCAAGCTATTGATCACCTTGTAACAGTTGTTTCATGAAGTGATGTGAAAAAAAAAAACTAATTATAATCAGATCAAATGATAATGGAAGGGAGAATTGGAGAAGTGAAACAGACGTCTTTTGGAAAGGATTTTGCTGTCAAGTAGAACAGAGAAACAGACTGGTAGCTGGAGATGATTATGGGATCAATAGAGGGCTTTTTTAGGTGGGAGAAATGATAGTTTTTACTAAGCTAATTGGAATTATCTGGTGAGAGAGGAAAAAAAAACAGGATGTAAGAGAGAAAGGAGAAATGCTGAAGTGCCAAATTGAGAGGCGCTGTGTCTGATTCAGAAGTCAGGTGCATGACTTCAGAAAGGAACACAAAAAGATCAATCCATACTAACAGGAAGAGAAGCAAAATATATAGATGAAAGTATGTGAAGTTTGAAAAGTTCCAGGGTTATGCATATTCACTAACTAATTTTAGGATGTGTACCAGAGGGCTGGGATCTGCACAAGCTTTTGCCTGGAATCCAAGTGCTGGCAGTGCCATTTTTTCTTGCCCTCCTTCAACCTAGTTGGCCAGATGCTTGTGGAAGCCAGTTTTTACTTTTTCCGTCTATCATGTTAGCTCTGCTTACCCTGCTCCAGCATTTATCTGTGGACCTGCCCTGGCAGGTGCACCTCCAAAATGGCTCCCACCCCGCTCAGGACCTGTATTTTCCCGGAGTAACTACCACCTTGTCAACTCTGGCAGACAGCCCCAGCTGAGATCTGCACTTTCCAGTACAGGTTCAGCCGTTGGGTAAAGGGAGGCACCTCACCCACCAGCTCACTGCAAGCTGAAGTTGAGCCTCTCAGCCAGCCATTCTAGGGACAAGTTGTGCTCATTAGTGTACCCGCATCAGTTGCAGTCCAGCCACAACAGGACTGTACACACAACTAACAGAGGGCACACTTGGCTCTGGTGATAGGAGGAGATTGTGCTATTGGGTACCACAGGGACACTTCCTATGAGAATAGGACATGTAGTCAACCTATTTACTCCAAAGAAATACAGTGAGTCAGACAAAATGAGGAGACCAAAAACTATGTTCCAAATGAAAAAATAAGACAGTCTCCCAGAAAAAGAGATAAAACAGATAAGCAATCTACTTGATAAAGAGTTCAAGTTAATGGTCATAAAGATACTCATCAGACTTGAAGGAAGAGTGGACTGACTCAGTGAGAACTTCAACAAAGAGAAAGAAAATATTAAAAAACCACTCAGACATCAAGAATACAACACCTAAAATGAGGGGCGCCTGGGTCGCTCAGTCAGTTGGGCGTCTGCCTTTGCCTCAGGTCATGATCTCAGGGTCCTGGGATCAAGCCCCACATCAGGCTCCCTGCTCAGTAGGGAGTCTGCTTCTCCATCTCTCTCTGCCTCTGCCCTCCACATGTGCTCTTTCTCTCTCTCAAATAAATAAAATCTTAAAAAAAAAAAAAAGAATACAATACCTAAAATGAAAAATACCCCAGAGGGGAATCAACAGCAGATTTGAGAATTCAGTAAAATGGTTCAGTGATCTGGAATAAGCCTAGCAGAAACTAAGCTGAACTGTAGAAAGAAAAAAAAACAATTTTTATTTATTTTATGTATTTTTAAAATTTTTTTGACATGATTCTAATTCTTTTTATTGTGGAAAAATATGTGTGGCATAAAATTTACTGTCATAACCATTTTTAAGTGTATAGTTTAATGGCATTAAGTACATTCACATTGTTGTGCGACACTCACTGCCACCCATCTCCAGAACTTTTTCATATTACAAACTGGAACTCTGTTCCTATTAAACATCAACTCTCTATTCCTCCCTCTCTCCTACCCCCAGCCTCTGACAACCACCAGCCTATTATCTGTCTCTACGAATCTGATTACCCTAAGTACTTCATATAAGTGGAATCACACAGCACTTGTGTTTTGTGGCTGGTTTATTTCATTTAGCATGATGTTCTCAAGGTTCACTGTTCAGCCTATCAGCAGGATTCTAATTTTTTTTTTTTTTTGCTAGACAAAGAGTCTGTTTATTTATTATGTTCAGTTAGCCACTGTATAGTACATTATTAGTTTTTGATGTAGTGTTCAATGATTCATTAGTTACATAAAGAATTTTTTAAAAATGAGGATAAGTTAAGCAATGCCTATGACAACATCAAGCATACTAATATTTTCATTAAAGAAATCCCAGAAGGAGAAAGGGGCAGAAAACTTATTTGAAAAAAGAATAGCTGATATGTTCCCTAACCTGAGGAATGAGACAGATATGCTGGTCCAGAAAGCACAGAGAGCACCAAGAAAGTTGAACTGAAGGAGACCTACAACAAGACACGAAATAACTAAAATTTAGGCAAAAACTAAAGATAGAGAATCTTAAAAGCAATATGAGAAAAGGAACAGTTGTGTAGTAGGTAAACATACGGCCACTTTTCATCAAAATCTTTGCAGGCCAGAAAGGAGGGCATGATATATTGAAAGTGCTGAGAAGAAAAGAGATACATTCAAGAATACCTTACCCAGCAATGTTATCATTCAGAAATGAAGGAGAGCTAAAAAGTTACTCAGAGAAACAAAAGTTAAAGGGGTTCATCACCACTAAGCCAGGCTTACAGGACATTCTGGACACTTCTTTAAGTGGAAAAGGCTAGAATAACTAGAAGAAAGAAAATCACAAAAGGAAAAATATTCACTAGCAAAAGCAAACATACATTAAAGGTAGTAGATCAATCACTAATGAAGCTAGTAGGAAGGTTAAAAGACAATGGTAGTAAAATCAACTATATCTACAGAAACTAGTCAAGGGACACACAAAATTAAAAAAAAGGAAAATATGATATCATATATATAAAGTGTGGAGGGAGGAGTAAAAATTTAGTGGTTTAAGAGTGTGTTTGAACTTAAGCTACTATTGACTTACTACATCAGCTATATCCATAGGATGTTATATATGAACTTCATGGTGACCACGAACCAAAAACCTATAATAGTATACAAAAAGTAGAGAGAAAGGAATCCAAGTATAACACTAAAGAAAGTCATCAAATCACAACAGAAGGGAGCAAAAGAAGAAAGAAACAGAACTACAGACACAACTAGAAAACAATTGACAAAATGGCAATAGGTACATACCTATCAAATGTAAATGGAATAAATACTCCATTCAAAAGACATAAGGTGACTAAAGGGATAAAAAAAATCTGTATGCTGTCTACAAGAGACTCACTTCGGAACCAAAGAAACATACAGACTGAAAGTGAAGAGATGGAAAAATATATTCCATGCAAATGAAGGCAAAAATAATCTGGGGTAGCAAGGCTTATATCAGACAAAATATGCTTTAATACAAAGACTGAAAAAAGACAAGGAAGAGTATTATGATAAAAGGACAATGATAAAAAGAACAATGTAAATATTTTTGCATGTCACAGAGGAGCACAGAAATATAAATATAATAAGCAAATATTAACACATATAAAGGGAAAAGTTGACAATAATAAAATAGCAGTAGGGGACTTGGATACTCCACTTACAGTTATTTCATCCAGACAGAAAAGCAGTATAAAAAGGTAGAGTTAGAATGACACATTAAATCAGTTAGACTTAACAGATACATACAGGACATTCCATCCAAAAACAATTGAATACACTTCTTTTCAAGTGCACATGGAACATTTTCTAGGATGCATCATGTATTAGGTCACAAACAAGTCTCAACAAATTTAAGAAGACTGAAATAGTATCAAGCATCCTTTCCAACCACAACAGTATGAACTTAAAAATCAATTACAAGAAAAAAAAATGGGGAAATTAAAAACAGAAATACATGGAAGCTAAACAATGTGCCACTAAACAACCAATGGGTCATTCAAGAAATCAAGAAGAAAGTAAAAAAAATACCTGGAGAAAAGTTAGAATGGAAAGCAGTGGTTCAAAATCTTTGTGATACAGCAAAAGTAGTTCTAAGAGGGAAGTTTATACTGATTCAGTCCTCCCTTAACAAACACAATAAATCTCAAATAAACAATCTAATCTGACACAAAGCTCAAAGCTATTAGAAGGAATAGTAATAAAGATCTGAGTGGAAATAGAGACCCCCCCCCAAAAAAAAAGGAAAAGCGAAGGAAAGAACCAATGAAACTAAGAGCTGGTTCTTTGAAGAGATAAATAAAACTGATAAACCTTTGGCCAGACTCATCATAAACCCATGCATATATAAGTAATTACTCTTATATGCAGAGAAGACAAGAATATACAATGCAAAAAAGACAGTCTGTTCAATAAATGGTGTTGGGAAAACTGTATCAATACGTGCAAAGAAAGAATGTGGACCACTTTCTTATACCAGATGAAATAAACTTAAAATGGTTAAAGACCTAAATGCAGGACATGAAACCATAAAACTCCTCAAAGAAAACATAGTATACTTGTGGACATCACCCTTAGCAATATTTTTCCAGATCTGTCTCCTCCAGTAAGGAAAACAAAAGCATAAACAAATGGGATTACATCAAACTAAAAAGCTTTTGCACAGTTAACAAAATCACCAAAAGGAAAAGGCAGCCCACTGAATGCAATATATTTGAAAATGATATTTCTGATAAAAAGTTAATATACAATAAATATAAAAAATTCATCCAACTCAACGGGAAACAAAACAAATAATCTGATTAAAAAATGGTCAAAGAACCTGAATAGACATTTTTCTAAAGAAGTCCTACAGATGGCCAACAGACACATGAAAATTGGTCAACATCACCAATCACCAGGGAATCACAAATTCAAACCACAATGAGATTATCTCTTCATAACAGTCACAACGCCTAGTATCAAAAAAGATATGAAAAAATGAGTTGCCAAGGATGTGGAGAAAAGGGTACCCTAATGCACTGTTGATAAAAATTTAAATTGGAGCAGCCACTATAGCAAATAGTAAGGAAGTTCCTCAAGAATTAAATTTGGGTATTTACCCAAAGAAAATGAAATTACTAATTTGAAAAAAAATATATAAGCACCTCTTATGTTTATTGCAGCATTATTTACAATAGCCAAGATACAGAACAACCTAAGTATTAATTAACAGATGACATGAATAAAGAAGATGTAGCATATGCACACAATGGAATATTACCAGCCATAAAAAAGGATGAGACCTTGTCATTTGTGACAACATGGATGGACACAGAGGGTATTACACTAAGTGAAATAAATCAGAGAAAGACCAATAGTACATGATTTTATCTATATGTTTTATCTAAAAAAATAAAACAAATGAACGAACTATCAAACTACAATAAAAATAAAACAGAAACAGACTTGCAAATACAGAGAACAAAAACAGGTGGTTGCCTTCTGGGATGAGGGGATACGTGAAATAGGCAAAGGGAATTAGGAGGTACAAACTTCTAGTTTTAAAATAAGTTAAGTCATGGGGATGGAAGTACACAATAGGAAATAGGGTCAATAATATTGTAGTAACTTTGGTTGTAACAGTTTGTCACTACACTTACTCTGCTGAACATTTTGTAAGGTATGAATTGTTGAGTCACTGTTGTGCACCTGGAAATAATGTCAACTATGCTTAAATTAGAAATTATTTAAAAATTGTATCACAGGTGGGGCGCCTGGGTGGCTCAGTTGGTTAAGCGACTGCCTTTGGCTCAGGTCATGATCTCAGAGTCCCAGGATCGAGTCCCGCATCGGGCTCCCTGCTCGGCGGGGAGTCTGCTTCTCCCTCTGACCCTCCCCCTTCTCATGCTCTCTCTCTCTCTCTCATTCTCTCTCTCTCTCAAATGAATAAACAAAATTAAAAAAAAAATCATATCACAGGTTTTATAATGTCTAGATTATGACCACAGGAAAGAAGTAGCATTGGAGAAAGCCAGGAGATAAAATCCTCAATGTCTGGTGGGGTATGGCTTTGGGTTAGTAGATGATTGAGGGATATTAGATTGTAGGATCTGGTGACACAACATTCAGGGCTGAAGATTTTTGGGAGAAGGGAGGAAGGATAATCTTGAAATGCTAATGAGGAAACAGGCAGGGTATCTCTTTTACTTTGGTCCAACAGTAGGAGAGATGTGGGAGAAAAAAGCCACTTGAGAAGCTTTCGAGAAAACAGTTAACTGAGGAGAAGACAGGTTTTTATTAGAGCAAGAGGAGAGGAGAACAGTAAAATTATAGAGGAGTTCACTAATTATTGATTTTGGCTTTTAAAGAACACAGTGGAAAGATTAAAGAAGTTACACAATGAAAGAAGATGGGATTCAAAAAAAGGGTATTATTAAGAGCCTTACATATATTGGACTCCAGAGTATCATGAAGTACCTGGAAGTCTTGAGCTTCTGGGAATCACTGACATAGCGGTATCCTAATGATACAGTTACTGTTAGGCCTACTGGTCTCAAAGCAGAGAGTGGTCTTGAGAGGTAAGAATTAAGGGTAATGGGAGAAGCAATCTCTTTAACATTGGCCTCAGGAACATTTTTCTAGATATTTCTGTTCAGGCAAAGGAAATAAAAGCAAAAATAAACTATTGGGACTATACAAAAATAAAAAGCTTTTGCACAATGAAGGAAAACATCAATAAACAAAAAGGCAACCTCTTGAACCAAAATATACGAACTCATACAACTGAACACAAACACACACACAAATCCATAAATAATCCAGTTGGAAAATGAGCAGAGAACCCGAATAGACATTTTTCCAAAGAAGACATACAGATGGGCAACAGATACATGAAAAGATGCTCAATATCACTAATCATCAGGGAAATACATGTCAAAACCACAATGAGATATCACCTTTTATCTGACAGAATGGCTAGTATCAAAAAGAAAAGAAATAACCAGTGTTGGCAAGAATGTGGAGAAAAAACAGAAACAGTAATTTGAAAAGATATATACATCTCTCTGTTTACTGCAGCATTGTTTACAATAGCCAAGATATGGAAGCCACCTAAGAGTCTATCAGTGGATGAATGGATAAAGAAGATGTAACACACACACACACACACACACACACACACACACTCACTGAAATATTACTCAGCCATAAAAAAAGAATAAGATCTTGCAATTTGCAACAACATGGATGGATCTAGAGAGTATTATGCTGAGTGAAGTAACTCATGCAGAGAAAGATGAATTCCTTATGATTTCACCTATGTCTGGAATCTAAAAAACAAAACAAACAAAAAAGGCAAAATGAAACCTATAAAGAAAGAAAACAAACTGGTGTTTACCAGATGAGTAGAGGGTGGAGGTAAGAGCTAAATGGATGAAGGCGAGTGGGAATTACAGGCTTATAGTTATGAAATGTATGTCATGGGGATGAAAGATACAACATAGAGAATATAGTCAATGGTACTGTGATGTATTGTATGGTTACAGATGTTGGCTACACTGGTGAGTACTGCCTAACATGTAGAATTGTGGAATCACTATGTTGGACACCTGAAACCAATGTAACATTGTGTCCACTACAATTCAATGAAAAAATTAAGTGTAGTAGGTGAAAGGATAATTACTTTTGGTTATCTCTAGGTCATGAACTATTATTTAAGTCATCAAATACTCTATGACATAATTATAATAGATGAATTTTATTCTATTGTAGAGACACAAAATAATTCCTGAAGTTAATTCAGTAAGCACTTATTAAATGCCTAAAAGGTGCTAATCACAAGCACTAGGGATACAACCCAGGAATTCAGATCCAGATTTTGCTTTGATTAAACTGGAAATACAACAGAGAAATATATGGAATGAGGATGGAAATGAGCATTCCTAAATTACTATGGATGTTCAAGAGAGGTGGGCATAGGATAGAGGGTGGTGAGAGGTGAAAAAAACTGAATTTACTAGGCAGAGATGAGTGTTGGATTGAATGAGAAAATAAACAGCACCCTTGGAGAAATAAAGAGACATAAAGTTTGAAAGGACAGTGGATGGTGAGTGGACGGTGGCATAAAGCAGAAGCAATGAGCAAGTGCAGAATATGCAGCTTTGTAAATCCTGGTAAGAGGTGTTTCATTTTTGTGTCTTTTCATTTTGCAACTATTAAACACGTGGGTAGTTTATCACCTTTTCTCTATTATTATGTTTGTTGTTTATGATAATGATTGTCTCTTAGATAATCTTTTCTTTGGATACTCTCTCTAGAATTGTTTATTGGGAAGAAAACAACATCAACATTTTATTCATTTATTTTTGGTGGAGGAGGGGCTGAGGGAGAGGGAGAGAGAGAATCTTAAGTAGGCTCCACACTCAGCCTGACATGGGGTTCAATCTCATGACCTTGAAATCAAGAGTCGGAGGCTTAACTGATGGAACCACCCAGGCATCCCACATCATCAATATTTTAATCTAATTTTAAAATATTACCAAATTAAACTTTAAGTAGTAAGGCTTCTTCCCCCTCACTTTCCCCAAAATTCTGTATTGCCAGTTAATTCCATATGATAGAGGAAACCTGAGATCTCATTGTCTTTCTTTCTTTGTGATACTCAGCACTTGTTTCACTTTAACTATCTATATATATCTCCTCTTCCCTTATCAGTCTAGTACATGTCTTTTGACTGTTTTTATTAGAATTATCTTTAATTGATTGAGAGCTTTTTTTTTCTTATTAGTATAATTAGTTCTTTACTTTTTAGTAATATTTTCCTGGTTTATCTCTGTCTTGGCTTTTTTTTTTCCCTTTATATCTTGTTTTTATTTATTTATTTATTTATTTTATTCTTATGTTAATCCCCATACATTACATCATTAGTTTTAGATGTAGTGTTCCATGATTCATTGTTTGTGCATAACACCCAGTGCTCCATGCAGAATGTGCCCTCCTCAATACCCACCACCAGGCTAACCCATCCTCCCACCCCCCTCCCTTCTAGAACCCTCAGTTTGTTTTTCAGAGTCCATCGTCTCTCATGGTTCGTCTACCCCTCCGATTTCCCCCGCTTCATTCTTCCCCTCCCGCTACCTTCTTCTTCTTCTTCTTTTTTTTCTTAACATATATTGCATTATTTGTTTCAGAGGTACAGATCTGAGATTCAACAGTCTTGCACAATTCACAGCGCTCACCAGAGCACATACCCTCCCCAGTGTCTATCACCCAGTCACCCCATCCCTCCCACCCCACCCCCCACTGTCTTGGCTTTTATATGATATTTTTGCTATACAAAAAATATTCATTTTTACTTTTTTTTAGATTTTATTTATTTAATTTGTTTATTTATTTATTTGAGTGGGGAGACAGAGAGGAACAAGCAGATTCTGTGCCGAGCACAGAACCTGACAGAGGGCTTAACCCACTGAGCCACCCAGGCACCCTTACATTTTAATTTTTATAGTCAAAATTTTTATAGCCTTTTTATTTATAATTAAGTATTTCATGTTATACTTAAAAAGGCTTTTCCCATTCTAAGATCTGTGGTTTCTTTTCTAGTATATCTGTGATTTGTTTTTATTTTTCTGTAGTTTTATTTGTTATTCATAATTTTTATACAACTAGAATATGGAGTCTGAGGAAGAAAGGATCAAAGATGTCTCTGGGACTTAAACCTACAGATTAAGAAGTTAAATATACCATTACCTAACAGAAAATGTGCAGAAGGAGGTGCCAAGGAGTAGCCCACAGTAGAAGCAGCTTTGTTTTGGGAGCTGGAATGTTAATTATCTTCCAGAACTCTCAATTTACAACTCTGTAAAAAAGGTTAAATGATCCTAACTGCCTTAGTAAGATTATGACACTCAGTTATTAGTTACATAAGTTCACAGCACAAGTAGCCTGTAGGATTATCCAAGCAGATTCCTGATACAAGTCGCTGTAAGTTATGAAGAAAATAATTTCTCCCCTGCCCTCCATTAAAAGTATGCTAGGGATATGTCCCCTGAAAATGGCTATGATATATCATAGCTGGCTGTAATCTAAATTATGTTTAAGCTAAGTGGTTCTGAAAGGAGATAAAATGAAAATTCATAAAGCCTTTCACAAGAGGCATCAAGTTCATAATTGTAGTTATTACTTCATATCCAAATTTTCTATGTGGACTTTTGTAGCTCTATTCTATCTGCATATCTCTAAGTCCAGTAGCCTTCATTCCCATATTGTAGCCTTCATTTTAATATCCTTCCATGTTTACTCAGAGTCAAGAAGTGAATACTTTTGGGCAACATTTGGACAAGTTGCATCCAATAATGATGGAAAGTCAGCATCTCATCACTATGATCAATAGAAATTGGAAACTATGGGGGAAAAAAGTTGCTGTTCTTGATTAAATATTAGCATTAATATTTTAGCAATAGTAACTGTGAAATGTCCTTTCTCCCCTTGAGTTCATTAAGCCACCAGAGAAGCTTTATAGACTCATTATCTTATTCATGTTGGGCTTTTCATCTATCAATCTCAAAGAGTAAAAAATGAGATTTAATAACTTTTGAGGTCATGGTACTTTTCACATCTACAGAATTATGCAGAAGATCTACTTCATCGACTAGACTTTGACTGGCATTGTGAACTCTGAACTTCAACAATTTAAATTCCACAGAGGTCTTTTTGTGTTCAAGTATGGTACAAATACAAAAAATGCACAAATTATAAAGAGATACCTCATTCTATTACTACAAATTGAAGACACCTGTGAAAGCCCATCCAGTTCAATAAATAAAATATACCAGCACCTCAGAACATCACTTATTTTAATATTAAAAAGAATGTTTTCTTCTTCACTCTCTTCTTGCCTTTTCTTCCTTCTGTTATTTTTAATCTAAATTGTACTACAATCTTTATATTCATTGAATCTGACTAGATACTCATAAACCTCAGAGAAAAGCATCCTGAGATCTTTGAGTTGAGGAGTAGTATTTATTTACATTTTCTATAAAATCCTAAACTGTGGTTTCCAGTATCGGGCACATGAACTGATTTTTTTAGGAATTACACAATTCATCTCCAGATGTGTTCAAATAGATGTATTCCTAATCATTAGGCAGTTTTTCCTACAGTTTGTAATTCTCCATAATTTACAATAAATAATTCTAATGTTGTATTTTATAGCAACACAAAAATAGGTAATTTGCATTTCAACAGCAGATCTTTGAACTTTTGCATCCAGTGTATATTCCAAAACTCTAACTCTTATATAAGGGTCAATTCCTGAGTTCTTTGACAGATCCTGGATGGAGTTTTTGTTTACATCTGACTACTAGGCTTCCTCATTCATCCTCTTGAGTACTTTACTTAATAAATACTTAATCTTACTCATGAAAATATTTTATGTTGCCCATTAATTTTTAAGTCCCCAATTGATAAGTAGCTATTTTAGTTTAAGCTGTCAATAACATAAGCAGTTACCCAATTAAATGTGTTTGTGCTTGATTTATGCAAGTAACTTTCCTATTATTTTCTTAATTTTAAGAATTTTCTAATTGAAAAAACTTACAGTTGTAGCTAAAAGCCCCACTCTTTTACCATTTTTCCCTTTCTGCCAGTTGGTACTCACTCCCCACAAGTTGTTCTCTAAAGTTTCCATGTATATTTTTGTATTTTTTGAATTAATGTTTATTCTCATAAATAAGACATTTATTGTATAGTACTATATCCTTTTACAACTTGATTTTTTATTTTACACTCTGGCAGTTATTTTTGTGTAATAAAAAATTTTTATATCTCTATAACATTTCATCAAGAGAATAAACCACTGTTATCCTTTCCCCTATTAGTAGAAAATTAAGTTGTTTGCATTTCTTTGCTATTATACCAGTGGCATAAGGTACATTGTTATTCCTGTTTCCTTATATACATGGAATTTTATTCAGGATAAAACTCAGAAGTGCAGTCTTTAACTTACTAAGAATTTCAACTTATCTGGGGCACCTGGGTGGTTCAGTCCATTAAGCATCTGCCTTCAGCTCAGGTCATGAGCTGGTGTTCTGGATTTCCAGATATTGAAAGATAATAATGGCTTCCAAGATATCCATCTTGCAATACAAGAGAAAACAAAAACATGGGAAGATCATGCTTTCAAAATAACTTGAAAGTAGAGAATTCTTAAATATCAAAATAATTACAAAGAGGAAAAACATGACCTCCCAGAGCATGATCTTATATGTCCCTGCTCTACCTCATGCCAGCCACAAGCCTTTATAGCGGGAAAAGTGGATTCTCTGAGAGCAAATAAACTGATTAATCCCTAGCCAGATTAACAAGGAAAGAAGGGAGAAGACACATATTAACAATATCAGGACTGAGAGAGGTGACATCTCTACAGTTTCTGGTCATGGTCCTCACTATGGACAAAGGGGAGGAAACGATGCATTGGGGGAGGGTAAGGGAGAAGACTGGGAGGCTGAACTGAAATTGAAAGTATGAGTATGAAATCATAGCTAAATCTCTTAGCTCTGGCCCTTGGAAGGTCCTAGAAGCAATGATAGCCCAGTATCCATGAGCCCACCTACCACCTAGATCTTGGTTTCAAAAGAAGTATTTAAAACTGGACTATTTCCTTACACCACACACAAAAATAGACTCCAAATGGATGAAAGACCTAAATGTGATACAGGAGTCCATCAAAATCCTTGAGGAGAACACAGGCAGCAACCTCTTCCACCTCAGCTGCAGCAACTTCTTCCTAGAAACATCACCAAAGGCAAGGGAAGCAAGGGCAAAAATGAACGACTGGGACTTTATCAAGATAAAAACCTCTTGCACAGCAAAGGAAACAGTCAACAAAACCAAAAGACAACCGACAAAATGGGAGAAGATATTTGCAAATGACATATCGGATAAAGGTCTAGTATCCAAAATCTATAAAGAACTTATCAAACTCAGCACCAAAGAACAAATAATCCAATCAAGAAATGGGCAAAAAATGGGAACAGACATTTCTGCAAAGAAGACATCCAAATGGCCAACAGACACTTGAAAGAGTGCTCAACATCACTCGGCATCAGGGAAATACAAATCAAAACCTCGATGAGATACCACCTCACACCAGTCAGAATGGCTAAAATTAACAAGTCAGGAAATGACAGATGTTGGCGGGGATGCGGAGAAAGGGGAACCCTCCTACACTGTTGGTGGGAATGCAAGCTGGTGCAGCCACTCTGGAAAATAGTTTGGAGGTTCCTCAAAAAGTTGAAAATAGAGCTACCCTATGACCCAGAAATTGTATGACTGGGTATTTACCCAAAGATACAAATGTAGTGATCTGAAGGGGCAAATGCACCCCAATGTTTATAGCACCAATGTCCACGATAACCAAACTATGGAAAGAGCCTAGATATCCATCAACAGATGAATGGATAAAGAAGATGTGGTATACACACACACACACACACACACACACACAATGGAATATTATGCAGCCATCAAAAAAGTGAAATCTTGCCATTTGCAATGACGTGGATGGAACTAGAAGGTATTATGCTAAGCGAAATAAGTCAATCAGAGAAAGACAAGTATCATATGATCTCACTGATATGAGGAATTTGAGAAACAAGACAGAGGACCATAGGGGAGGGGAGGGAAAAATGAAACAAGATGAAACCAGAGGGGGAGACAAACCATAAGAGACTCTTAATCTCAGGAAACAAACTGAGGGTTGCTGGAGTGGAGGTGGTAGGAGGGTTGGGGTGGTTGAGTGATAGACACTGGGGAAGGTATGTACTATGGTGAGCACTGTGAATTGTGTAAGACTGATGAATCGCAGACCTGTAGCCCGGAAACAAATAATACATTATATGTTAATAAAAAAATAAATAAAATAAATAAAAGGCTGTTGTTGAGTTTTACAACTATTGACAAGCAGGTTGCATAGAAAAATAATAACATAATTGAGACAAGACTGATTCACACAACACATGATTTGGGTTCCTTAAGTCCAGATACCAACTCACAGTTTTTAAGGTTTCCCCCACCCACTACTTAATAGTAGATTCCCAACCAGAGCCATTGATCTACTGACTTAGAACTTAAAAATCACAAAAATACCCAGAGTCAAAGCTCATATTCAAATCCCAAGATTTGGGATTCATAATTCAGTCAGAAGACTGAATAGAAATCATAGGGTTTCTTAACTTCGGAATGAGATCAACACATTTTCTTTTATTTTTAAAATAAACATTCATCTTACTCATTTAATCTGCTCATGGTGATACATTTACGTGTATGTCATTTTGCCCTTGAATTTATCACCAGTGTCTATTTAAATTAGTCTTTTCCTAGGAGGCAAGAGCCATGTTGCTAAATTGATCCATCTACGACTCAGCACAACAGATAATTTAATGAATTTTACCTTAATGATAATGATGTTAATTAAAAATACTACTAAATTGGAAGTTTACAGATTTGCCTCCTCTTACTTCTGATGGTCATTGCATTGATTGTGATGAACAGATGGTGTGTGGAGAATCAAGCTATTTCACACAGAGATGATACTCTTTCTTAGCTTACCTCAGCCTCAAATATCACAACCTTATGTTTTTTTTTTTTTAGATGAGAAATATCGTCAGGCATTCCACTGCATGCTACTAGCTTTTAAAAATCTTATCAACAAAATATAATAGCGATCAGGAACAAAATGTTAAAAGCATAATTGTCATTTATATGACATTCATGGTGAGCATGTGTCCAAGTTTTGTTTGAGTCATTAACAAAAGACCAACAGAATGCAAAAATGATTCAAGAGAAAATTCAAAAAAAACCCCCAAAAACCCACATATAAAATAATAAGTTTTGGAAAAAGCTTAGATTTTAAAAACGATTACTAAAATCATAACCTTGGGGATTACCTTCTCTGTAAGACAGAAATCAATTACATCAACAGTGTACACAAATAACTTTTCTATTATCTATTTTCCTCAAGTTGATCTCTAACTTTGCGGAATCTGGGTCCTGATTAGTAGTAAATAGTAAGACCACTAAGTCACATTCTCCTAGAAATTCAGATGACCTAGTTTGATAAAGAGTAGTTTAATATGACACTAAAAGAACATAAAGTCTTTTTGTGCCTTGTTTCCAGGTTTTAGTTAAGTTTCTCTAATGAAATATTACATTTATTTTTAGTATTAATTACAACATATAAATTAATGAACTGTGTAATATACAATGAACTGCTTCTCTAAATTCTCATAAAAGCAAATTACCTTCCAGTAGTTTAATTTAAAAAAACTTTATTTCTAACCTTTATACCCATGAATCCCAGATGTATGAAATATATGGTAAAAAGGGTATTTTTTATGGTTCAAATTATATACATATAATAAATACATACTCACATATATGCAAACACACCAATATGAATATCAATTACCACTTATTGGGTACACTATATAATCTTAGTCTAGTCAAAGAAATAAAACAGTCAAACTGAAATTGAGATTGATATCTGATAGTATTACATTCAGCAGTGCAATATGTAATGCTTCCACATGAGTATGAAGATACCACTATGTTGTTTCCAATTTATTATCCTCAGAAGGATAAAATTAGAATTTATACCTGGTCCGCACTTTGGAAAATACTTGTGTTTTGCAATTCAAATGCTCTGTAGCAGAATTAATTTTATACAATTACTTTTAATCTTAAGAAAATAAATCTCTCACATTGCTTTTGATGGTTCTGGAATATCCGCACCCTGGTTTTCACATACTGTTTACAGTTATGTTCTGTTCCTGAATACATTTGAATGTACATGTTTTTCCTCAATGATGTAAACTCATTTGTTTTGATAGTAGCTTCATGTATGGGTCATTGGCATGATTCAATTCATTTATTTTCTTGAGAGCTGAGATCCATGTTTATATTCTTTGGAAAAAGAATATGTGATTCCAAAAGTGTTATAAGAAGGAATGTGTTACATGTTCACGTTAGGATACAGATTTTGAATGAGTTCCTTTCAATGACGGTCCTACTAAATCACTTGCTGCCTTCCAAAGCTCATCAGCTATTGAGCAATTTCAAGTTTCAGACAATCAGGGCATTTGAAATGGTGTACTGCTTCTCTGCTTAATCAGGTGATACAAAAATGCATTAACATCCATAAGGTATATTTAATAAATGAATAAAGAATATGTTTAAAGCCTTAAATTATTTTTCACTAGCTCTTGGAAAACTAAGAAGCTTTAGCTTATGCTACTGTCTATTAGACTAACATTTTAGTAAAAGAAAGAAAGAAAGAAAGAAAGAGAGAGAAAGAAAGAAAGAAAAAAGAAAAGAAAAAAAAAGAAAAGAAAGAAAGAAGGAAAGGAAAGGAAAGGAAGGAAAGGAAGGGGAAAAAAACCTCTATCTCAGTTATTCCTTGTTTTATTAGCCAGGTATCATTTGATTCCTTTTTGGTAACCTACTAATACTATTTCTAATCAAACAGTCTTAAATGCACAGTGCCTGTTACAGACTCCAGCCAGAAATCCTTTCTAACACAACAGCATTAATCTGCAAAATTTAATTCCATCTATTCTGTTTTCTGCAATTGGGCTATTGTTGACTGACATTACAAATCCTTACATACAGTGAGCTGTATGCTTCCAAAGAACATTTACAAAACTGGAATTTAGGCTACAATTTGCAACGACGTGGATGGAACTGGAGGGTGTTATGCTGAGCGAAATAAGTCAATCAGAGAAAGACATGTATCATATAACCTCACTGATATGAGGAATTCTTAATCTCAGGAAACAAACTGAGGGTTGCTGGAGTCGGGGGTGGGGTGGGAGGGATGGGGTGGCTGGATGATAGACATTGGGGAGGGTATGTGCTATGGTGAGCGCTGTGAATTGTGCAAGACTGTTGAATCACAGATCTGTACCTCTGAAACAAATAATGCAATATATGTTTAAAAAAAAAAAAGAAGAAAAGAAGATAGCAGGAGGGGAAGAATGAAGGGGTGGAAATCGGAGGGCGAGATGAACCCTGAGAGACTATGGACTCTGAAAAACAAACTGAGGGTTCTAGAGGGGAGGGGGTTGGGGGGGATGGGTATTAAGGAGGGCACATATTGAATGGAGCACTGGGTGTTATACGCAAGCAATGAATCATGGAACACTACATCAAAAACTAATGGTGTAATGTATGGTGATTAACATAACATAATAAAAAAATATGATGGAATTTAGGCTACAAATGAAGCATTCATTATTCTTTAAGTCAGAAATGACACACATCACTTCTGAATCCACCTTTCAGCAAAACCTGAAATTAATGACAGATGGGGAAAATTTTAAAATTCAACTGCTTGGAAACATAAACACAGGAAATGCTAGAGGTGGGTGATCCAGTCTATAAGCTAGTCCCCTACATGTGACCGAATTTTAATCAATTAAAATGAAATAAAATCAAAAGTTCTATTCCTCAGTTACAGTAGCAACATCTGAAATTCTCAGCCACATGTGTCTCCTAGCTATAGCATTGTACAGTGAAAATACAGAGCAGTCATCACTGCAGAATGTCTTATCTGTGCTGTGCTTTAGATGGGTCTGGAATATCCACACTCAGCTTCTCTATTAGACTGACTCTGTTATGTGTTGAATAATTTTTCTTCCAATTTTATCTATACCAAGTGAATGTTTGAGGAGAGCCATAATCTATGTTTATAAGGTACAAACACTCATTTCTACCCATTTGGAAACCTTATACTACTACTTTTTTGATACTTTGTTCCTGGTAGGAACAGAAGGTGATATATTAACATTTGCTATTAATTGGCTTCCTTGTTAATTTACACTTGCATTTTTAACACTTTCCTTGAATGTTACATTGCCAATTTACTTAATGCATAGAGGATGGAAGCTGTAATATCTTCTGATTGACTTGTAGCTTCCATTAATCCCCAAACTCATCTGTATCCTATTTCTCTTTAAAAAAAAAAAATCCAGAATGAGTATGATGCTCGCCCTTAACTGAGAACAATGTTTTATAGCAAAAATAATTAGAAAGCAATGTTTCATTTCCTTTTATTTCCTATTGTGATTTGGAAGTTAGAATCCAGTTTTTAAATTCTACCCGTTTGTAGGAAAAAAGTGTGCTTAATGCCCCAAGCACCCATGACAGCTGACGGGGGTGGGGGTGGGGGTGGGGGGGGAGTCTTCCTGTTTCTACACCTGAGCCAATACTTAAACTAAATTGTGTGATTCACTATTTCCCAAACCTGTACTGGGTTTCTTGCCTATTTGCTTTTTTTCAGCTTGTATCCTCGCCAAAATTCCCACCTCACCCCATTCAAACTTTAATATTATTCCAGATTTTAATATTCCTAATATACATTAAGTCATTTTTATGTATATATTTCATTTATCTATTCCCCTTCTACTCCATAAGCTTCTTGAATGTAGGAATTTGTAAGTTACTGGACTATGTTATTATCATGGAACTAACTATATATTGGGGGTTTAATATATATTAGGTAGATTTAATTGACTTTCTTTGAGAGAGAGAGAGAGAGAGAGGAGAGAGAGAGAGAGTGGGGAGAAGGAGGGGCAGAGGGAGAGGGAGATCTCAGGACCCTGAGATCGTGACCTGAGCCGAAATCAAGAGTTGGCCACTTAACCGACTTAGCCACCCAGGCACCCCAGGATTTAATTAATTACTATCAAAGTGTCCATCTACAATGAAATAGAGCCATTATCTTTCATAACAGGAAGCTTACAGAAAAGTAACATACAAGTAAATTTTTTACTTAACGAAAACTTGAAACAGATTCATATACAAGGAATACAAGGAAAGTGTAAGTTTCCGTATCTGGTAATTAACCCAACATTTAAAAATGTTCTCCTGTTGGCTTATTTGTTCCAGATCTTTTCTTTTTAAATAAAACCATACAGATCCAGTCATATTGCCCTTTATAACTTTCCCCAATCTCATTTCCCTCTGTCATTCCCCTCACAAAACTACTATGCCGCAGGTGGTATGTCTCTTCAATCGTGTTTTTCAACTTCAGTAAGTGGTACCATGTTTTTGAGATGCACTATTATGCCAGAAACTCTCTTTTAGAGGTGGCTTGTCCATGTATACATCATTTATGTTAATTCACTTCAAGATTTTAGTTTTAAACAAATGGCTTTTTCTTACTATTTAGAACCCTAGAGCATCGAAGAATATTTCTTAAACAAGCAGATAATATATTTTTGCTATATTTTGTTTCTGAACTCTTTTAAGATTAAGTTAAAGAGAAAAACTATTCCTTTGTGAGGGATTTTTTTTTTTTAATTCCTTTTCACTGACTTCACAGATAAATAAACAGTGGCTGCCAATTTCACTTTCAGGATAATTGATCCAAATTATCTAGACCAAAGCTCTTTAAAAAATGCAAACTGCAGTCAATCCTTAGAAATATAATTGATTAAAAGTCTAAAAGGGTGTATGTTGATTTAAAAGCCATATATTTAACCAGTCCTGGATTGTGCCCTTTAAAGATATACAGAGCATTCCTTTAGAAAACTCATGACTGCATCAGTGCATTTGGAGGGCATTTACCTAGGGTCTATTCATGGCAGAACACTGAGCTAGGTGTTGGTGATAAAATAAGACGATTCAAACACTTGTGAAAGATACTTGACCTTGTGTAATTACAACTAGAAGAATCTTTTGCAAACTATAAATCCTATTGGATTTGTGAGTTAAAAAAGATCAATGAGACCTGAAATAATTGAAGAATACTGAATGAGAGAGTGATTTGCATAACTTATGGCAAGAAGAATATTCCTGGCAATGGAATGCCCTAACTGGAGTAGTTGCTGGATACTGGAAATAAGTATGTATTGAAACGAAAAGGAGAAGATAATGGAATCCATTGTGAACTATATTTGGTTTCTTCCAGAGTGCCTGACTTTTACGATTCCTTTCTTTCCGTTCATGGCCTTGAAAAGCCATAATGATGAGCTCTTCACACATTTGTATCCTCTTTCACTTTTTGAGAAAGACGCTTGGGAAAATATGGGGATGTTTTAATGTCAGCTGATAGACCTTAGCTGAATCAAAACTGTGGGTGAAAATAATCTTTAGGGATAGATTTCCTTACAACCACTTCACCAAATGTATTAGAAGAACATTCACAAATTTATCAGGAAGAGAAATGAGGTGTAGAGAAATAAAATGGTTCAGCCATCAGCAAACAGCGCTTCTGGGACAGAGTTGAAGAGAATCCTAAGGTTGGAAGAAACATTGAGAGGTCATCAATTGCCACTCTCATTTGCCTGTTAACTGTACTATTCAGTGCCCTCCAGACGAGAAATTTCTATGTCCTTTCTCACTAACCTCTCAAAAGTTTACAAGCCCATGTTAATTAACTTTACCTCAAACTGCTCCTGCCTGACCGGCCGTCTTAAGCAGAGTGAACATCAGTCCAGCAGATAAGTCTGCTGGTACTTTCATTTGCCTGCCCAGAAAGGCACAGTACTGCTAATTTTATTTATTTCCAATGTAAAATTGAAAACCATGTTCACTACAAAGTCAGGAGGTTAGAATAGTAGCTCTTTTTTAGACTTGAAGAGATGAACTAAGGTATAGCCAAGTTAGTGTACACAGGATTTGAATTTAAGTGTTGTATGTTCCATACTTAGTTTCTGTCGAGTTTACTGTGTTCAGGTACCTATCATGTTCCATGCTGAAAAGCAGGTGAGTTGGTGAGGAAAATAGATGCCTTCCCGGTAGGAGTCACTGATCCTTACCGTGTTACTCTGCTCCAGATGTTAGTATTACTTCATCTCCACTCCTAAAGATTACATTTCAGGCCCCAGTGTGGGGAAAAGTATGATGCTGCTGCTAAAGATTTCAAGGAACTTTAAGAACCAAATTTCACAAAATAGAAAAACAAATATTATTCATCATGATGCACTTCTATTCAATCAAATTTTAAGAATAAGGACAGCATGGTATTTTTACATGTTGCTGAAGTGAATAATTCGTTGAAAAATCTGTGAAAGAAAACAATGCTGGCCTCACCTGCAAGAGAGAGGACTTTTTTAAAGGAGTATGAAAAAATAGTCAAGATTTCCTTCACAGAGTTTTCCTCTAATAAACATAAAATTTATTTAAATTGGAAGATATTGACATAATTATATGCATATACTTTAATAATCACTGCTTTGCACAAAGGTCAACTAGATGCCATTTTCCTTCACCTTCAAAGTGACATCAGTCCAGCGATTTCCCCCTCTCTTGCTGGCATCTTCCCTTACCACTGTATCATAGCACAAATAGCTTCCAGCTCTCAGCTACTTTAGGATTTGCCTCAATTGCAGAGAGCTGCCTTACCCAAGCACATGCCTATCCTGGTGAACATATGTCCAATGACTGATATTTGCCAGCTTATAAAAACCCAGATATTTAATGCAGAATACTCTTGAGACTCCATTTATGTTCACAGCCCTCCACAGAATGCCCCAAGCCATTTTTTTTTCTTTTTTTTTTGAGCTTGCATCACAGTTCTAATGCATGACATTTCAAATTCATCCTCTACTCTATCCTGCTTTCTTCTTTTCCTTCTACAGGAGTTGATCCCTAATACAGCATGCGAAAATCCATCTCAGGGTATGCTTATGTAAAATGCCATGTGATGGTGGCTTTCTTATCAAGGTCACAATATGCTCTTCACACTGCTAAATCCAATGGCCAATTTTCAGTTCTCATCCTCCTTGGACTACTAATTGGCCTTGAGCCTCTCTTCATGCCCTATTTTCTTCAGTCTCTTTTCCCAGAACAACCATTAGCAATCCCTTTAAAACACAAGATAATTCGTCTCCTTCCTTTGTGCAAGAGTCTCCAATGTTTGTCAGATCAATCTAAGCAGAAGCCAGAGACCTTATGATTTCCTTCAGTGTCCAATATGGCAATTCCTTCACCCTTAACCCTTTGACTTCATCCTCTATTACACCCCCCCGCTCATTTTGCTTCAGCCACATTTAGCTGTATCACTGTTCCTTAATCAAGCCAATCATCCTCCTGTCTAGTAGCATATCCTAAATGTGACCTAGCCTCATTTCCTTCTACGCTCCGCCACATACTTCTTGTGTAGAGATCTTACCTATATTAATTACACCATCTCCTCTTGCCCTTCATATATTCCTATTTCTTATAATTTTTATTTTTCCCCATTCTATTTTTTTGCTATCTGACACATGTGTTGATATTTTTCTTTTCCTCCCACTAAAAAGTAAGCTCTATTACAAAAGAAACTTCTTTGCTCACTACTGTAATTACAGAACTCAAAATAATTCAACAAATCCATCAGCTGAATAAATAATCATTGAATGAATGATTTAATTAATCCACTTCTAAGAGTACAATACATTTTCTGGGGAATAACAACAGAGTTACCTCGGGTGTGAACCATATAGTAGCCTAATACTTTACAATATACTAGAGATCCACAGCATTGTTGTACAGCTCTGAAATGAATAAATTTAGAACACCCACCTACTGTTCATTTAATATCCCTCCTGGGTAAATGCCTTTCAAAGCTGCAGTAATTGGTAGAAGTACCAAACATCACTTGGTTCGGGAACCTTTGCAAATTCCAAGGCTGTTCTGAGTGCTGTCATTATATATGGAGTTGAAAGTGAAGTTTTAAAGCCAGAATTCTATTTTAAGGAAAGGTTAAAAGGTTCAGTCACTACAATAATGACACATATTCATTTGCAAGAAAGATGGACAGTGATGAGGTCTTCTCAAAAGACAAGATAGTTTTAAAGATATTCTTGTAACTAAACAAAGACCTTTTTGCCCACATTAGGGTAAATGTCACTAAATCAAGAATCCTAAGTAAAATTTAATCAGCCAGATTCTGTGACGAATGGAATGACCTAGTCAAGACCTATAAGGATCCAGACCTGCTTGCCAATCTGCATTTCCTCATCTAAATTTAGGATGTATACACCCTAACAAAACAGACAGACATTATGACTACCTTGACCCTCGTGTAGGGGGGTGGTTCAATTATAACTGTCTCTGAGGAGAAAAAGAAAAAAAAAGAAGAAATAAATTCAGGATTACCAGTTAAATGCTGATCACTCTGGCAGAAAAGTTAACATCTGGTTACTTCTCCCTATTCTTCATCAGAAAGACACCTAAGCTTGGGGTATGCACCTGCCTTATGAACATGTGATTCCTTATCTATGTACATATAGAGGGGAGAAAGAAAACTTGTTCATTAGTAATGAAAAAAGCATCAAGAACAATTTATTAGAAGAAAAAGTATATAAAAAAAGTGTTACAGTTGGGACAGCTTTTCAAAGCTAAAAGAGAACTCAAATTTGTTGGTTTCTAGTAAACAGAAAAGCAATACTGACAAATGCAAAATGGGTATATTTTAAAATAAAAACCATTTGTAGAAACACAATGTAAGACCCTCAAATTTTAGAGTTAAGTACTAAGAACACATTTGGAATTATATATTTAATTTTGCCTTTAACTTTAATAATGCATAAATTTTGAAATTAAAGCCTCAACTGTGATCGAAGCTGTAGCCTCTCAAGAAGGCTCAATGTCCTAACTATGAAAGTAAAGAAAAGCAGAATTACAACAAGATTGCTCGTAAAAGCATTTTTCACTGAAGCTTATGGGTAATTTTACAGAATTAAGAGCTATTAGTAATATTAATAGTAAAAATACTACTATTCACTTTTTTAAAAGATTTATTTATTTTTAGAGGGGGAAGGGGCAGCAGGAGAGAGAGAATCTCAAGCAGACTCCCCACTGAGCCAAGAGCTGAATGCAGATTTTGATCCCAGGACCCTGAGATCATAACCTGAGCCGAAATCAAGAATCATATGCTTAACTGATTCAATCATGCAGATGCTCCTATTAGCCACTTCTATTAAGTGCTACGTGCCAATCAGTATTTTAAGAGTTTTCCATATATTTTCCCCTTTTATCTTCATGAACCTCTCCTCTTTGGAATTAGGTACTATTATAATACCCATTTACAGATGAGAAAACTGAGACAGAATTCAAATACTCCTGGAAAGGACACAGAACTAAGGGATGGGGCCAGATTCCTGACCTCTAAGCCCATCTTTTTAATCACTTCACTGTTAACACAAACAATTAGCTTAGGGAACAAAAGTGGAAATACAGAGCTCTAGCAGTAAGTCTGTCTTCATGGTGCCAGGAAGGACAGTCATAAATTGCAAAATCCAGGCAATCTTCAGGTCATTTTCTCTCCCCCATGGCAAATAAACAGCTCGACTAGTAGTTTTGACAGAGCACATCAGCTGATTTGGCAAAGTCTTTGTCTAGCTACCATATACTACTGGGAAGTTCTTGGCCAGAGTCCTTGTCAGCTTTATTTCACAACACTGTTAATCATGTACTCCCAGTAGAGGTTCAGACCACAACAGAGAACCTTAGATCAAGTCTTCACAGCTCAGCGGGTTTAAGGAAAATTTAGAGGATAGCACTATGCCCTCTACATCATCTTATTGCCATATCAACAGATTTACTCTTGGGCAATTACTTCAGGAGTTTGGCTGTGCAAAGAAATTCCTCAATACCCTAAGAAAGTAAATAGGTTAATGGCATTAATACTTTTCTACCTCAAGTTTGCATTGCATGTTTGTTACAAATTAAGTAGGGTTAGCAAATGTTACATAATGCTTAGGTGACAAATAGACCAGGTTTATAAAAACTATTGTGCCCCCCACAGACCCTCAATTGACCTATTTTTAGGCTCTACAGTCTCATATTTAAAAGGCTAATCTTTTCTTTTGCACTTAACTTTTACTTCTGTGTAAATACCGCTCAAATAATTTCTAATCCTATAAACTCAGCTGGCCCAAGTAACTTAACCTCTTGAAAGGAAAATAGTATGTTAGCATATTTCAAAAATCCCTTGAGATATAGTTAAATGGAGAAATTTGATGTTGAATACTAATGGTGTTCAGAAATAAGTTAAATAGCAACAACTTGTGCCAGTCTGCCTGGATCTCAAAGTTAAGGGACCAGGGTTACTGCCTAAGCTGACCTGATCTAGGAACTGGCTTGACTGTAAATAAAGATTTGAGTCAAATATCATTATATGGTGAGGAAACTAGGTCATGGGGTTCATGATGAGAACATAAGAGGAGAAGCTAGGGAAATAACAATCCAAAGAGAAAACTATGGAGATGGCTGGAATCATAAGTATGCTAGTAGACAACCCTATGTGTCTTATGCCTTAAGGAAGCATTAGTTGTACATTGTGTAGCAATTACTTAGCAGCTTTAAGACAATGTGCATTTATTATCTCACAGTTTCTGTGGGACAGGAATCCAGGCACAATGGAGCTGAGTGCCTCTGGCTCAGGGTCCTCAATGATGAGGAGGACATTCAAGCTGTCAGCGGGGGCTACAATCATCTGAAGGATTAACTGGGTCTGAAAGATTTGATGCTAAGCTCAGTCTTCTGGGCCTCTCCTTGGGTCTGCCTCATGATATCGCAGTGAGCTTCCAGTCGGGTGAACTGGCTATGCCCACAGGCAAAGGGAGAGACAGCACACCCAAGGCTTGAGCTACTGTACTTCTACAGCTTACTCTCAGAAGAGACATTCCATTCCCTTGTTACATTCTGTTCATCAAGAGCAATTCAGAAGATCCAGCTGTGACTAAAGGGGACGAGAATACACAAGGGAGCGAACACCAAAAGGCAAGATCACTTAGGAGCTAGTTTAGAAGCTGCCTACCAGAAAGGGTAACAGAAAAGCCAGAATGTTATCCAGTTAGGAAGACCCTAGCTTTATTTCCATTTTATCTAAAAACTGCTTTTCAATTAACAGGCATGAAGGGTGAAATTGACAGTAAAACAATAACAGTAATGGACTTGAACACCCCACTTACATCAATGGGTAGATAATACAGACAGAACATCAATGAGGAAACAATGGTTTTGAACAACATATTAGACCAGATGGACAGATATAAACAAAATATTCCATCTATAAATAGCAGAATACACATTCTTTTCAGGTGCATATGGAACAATCCTCAGGATACATTACACGTTAGGTCACAAAACAATTTTCAAGGAATTTAGGAAGTCTATAATCATACCAAGCAACTTTTCTGACCACACCAGGGTGAAACTAGAAATCAATTACAAGAAAAAAACTGGAAAACATATAAGGGCTAAACACATAAAGGCTAAACACATAAGGCTAAGCAACATATTACTAAACAGTCAATGGAAAAATCAAAAAGAAAATCAAATGGCAGAAATGAAAGTGGAAGACAAATGAAAATGGATACACCATGGTTCAAAAAGTCTTTGCTATGGTGAACGCTGTGAATTGTGTCAGACTGTTGAATCACAGACCTGTACCTCTGAAACAGATAATACATTATATGTTAAAAAGAAAAAGAAGGTAGTAGGAAGGGAAAAATGAAGGGGGGGGGAATCGGTGGGGGAGACGAACCATGAGAGACTGTGGACTCTGAGAAACAAACTGAGGGTTCTAGAGGGGAGGGGAGTGGGGGGATGGGTTAGCCTGGTAATGGGTATTAAAGAGGGCACATATTGAATGGAGCACTGGGTGTTATACGCAAACAATGGATCATGGAACACTACATCAAAAACTAATGATGTAATGTATGGTGATTAACGTAACATAATAAAATTTTTAAAATTTTTTAAAAAGTCTTTGGGAAACAGCAAAAGCAGTTCTAAGAGTTTGTAGCAATATAGCCCTAACTCTAGACACAAGAAAAACCTCAACTCCAATCTTACACTTAAAGGAATTAAAATAGGAACAAAGCCAAAAGTTAGGAGAAGGAAGGAAATAATAAAGATCACAGTGAAAGTAAATTAAATGGAGACTAAACAAACAATAGAAAAAGATCAATGTTACTAAGCTCCTTCTTTGAAAAGATAAACGAAGTTGATAAACCTTTAGCACACCTGATCAAAAAGAGGACTCAAAATAATCAGAAATGAAAGAAGATTTACAACTGATACCAGAGAAATACAAAGGGTTATAAGAGAATACTATGAAAAATTATACACCAACAAATTAAACACCTACAAGAAAGAGAAAAATTCCCAGAAGCACAGAATCTTCTAAGACTGTATCAGGAAGAAATAAAAAATTTGGAAAGACCGATTACTAATAAAAAAATTGAACCAGTAATCAAAATACTCCCAAGAAACCAGAGCCCAGAATCAGATGGCTTTCCAGGTGAATTCTACCAAAAATTTAAAGAAGAGCTAATACCTATATTTCTCAAACTACTTCAAAAAACAGAAGAGGAAGGAATGCTTGAGAATTTATTCCATGAAGCCAGCATTATCCTGATACCAAATCAGATACACACTCCAAAAAAAAAATTTAAAAAAAGACAATTATAGACTAGTAGTGCAGATGAACATGGATGTAAAAATTCTCAACAAAATCTTAACAAACCAAATTAAACAACATATTAAAAAGATCATTCACCATGATCAGGTGGGGCTTATTTCAAGGATGCAAGAACAGCTCAATTATCTACAATTATTCAATGTGATATACCACATTAACAAAATGAAAGAAGTTCACATGATCATCACAAGAGATGCAGAAAAAGCATTTGACAAAATTTAATATCCATTCATTAAAAAAACAAAACCTTTCAACAAAGTGGGTTTTGGGAAACACCTCAACACAATAAAAGCCATATGACAAATCTATAGCTAACATCATGCTCAAGGGTAAAAAGCTGAAAGTTTTTCCTCTAAGATCAGCAACAAGGTAAAGATGTCCACTCTCACCACTTTTATTCAACCCAGTACTGGAAATCATAGAAGCCACAATCAAATAAGAAGAAATAAAAGGCATCCAAAAAGGCAAATAATCAAAAATAAGTGAAATTTTGCCTATTTGCAGGTGACATGATACTACATAGAGAAAACCCCAAAGACTCCACCAAAGAACAGTTAGAAGTAATATGTGAATTCAGTAAAGTTGTAGGATACAAAATCAATATAGAGCAATCTGTTGTTACTACACAATAATACTGAACTAGAAGAAAGAGGAATTAAGAAAAACAATTCCATATACAGTTGCATCAAAAAGAATACAATACCTAAGGATAAATTTAACCAAGAAGCTAAAAAATAGGTACTCTGAAAACTCTGATCGTCATTCATTATACTGCAAATCAGTTTTGAAATACTCTTTCTCAGAATTAGAGCTCCTATCTCTTGTATTGTCATATTTGTTTGCAGGTCCCATTTTGGCTAGTTTCTGTTTTTTCATTTAAAATTTTTAACTATTATATGAATAAGAAATACTCTTTTCTTGATTCAATGTATGCCCACCAGGAGATGGACCTTAGATCTTGACTCAGATTTTAAGCCTATTATTCTGATACTGGTGAGAACCTTCTCTTGGATTTTGGAAGTAGAACAGGCTTAGGTTCCCAGCCTAATGTTCAGTGTCCAACATGGAAACTCTAATGTGGCTGTGCTCACCGAGAAGAGAATGAGAAAGTGAAGAACATCTAGCACTCACACTGCTACTAAAGTTCCACCAGGCTACAATCTGCCTATGGTACTGCATCTGTAGGCATTACAATCCCATAAACTATGTGAAAAGATGGTAGCTTCTGGTAGCTTCCCTGCTCCTCCCCTTTCCAAGCTCAACTTCCTGTCTGGATTATTTGCTCTGAATAGAATAGGAAAGGTGTAGTACAAAGATGAGTAATGCCTTCTGAATGCCACTAACAATACCCGCATGTATTAACTCTCGGTATATCATCCGACTCCATCAGATCAAAGTTTTTGAGTTTCTCTTTTGAGCAGTTCTAACTATTTGTAAGAATGAATTTTTAATAACTTTTATTCTTAAAGTTTCCCTGCTATTAAATGGAAATTTTACTCATTTTGAGAAATATAATAAGACATATTCAATCTCGTCATTACCATATGGATCCACCTTTCTATCTATGTTACATTATGGAACTTTAGAGCTTAATTTTTCCAGATCTTTACATATTTTATTATTCATCATCCTAGAGATTATTTTATCATTAAATCTTCATTATCCATCAATTATCACCAGTGATGTATGAAATAACTAAAACAGGAAAATAGAAAACAACATGGAGTAGCCTAGAAGAATGACATAACTTCCTTCCTTAGTTTTCTTATTGTATCATCTAAAGTATTACACCAAAAAAATAAATAAATAAAATAAAGTATTACACCATCTTTCTAAAGATTTAAAGAAGACTGAAGACATTCTCTGCATTGTGTTTGCTTTTAAAAAACACAATTGAGAATTCAGAATTTTTGAATTTCTACCCAAAATACCAACCAAAGAAAACTGACAAAGATGTTTCACAAGTCAGAGCAGCCCTCAAGAGATAAAAATGAGAGTAAAATTATTTGTGTAAGTGAAATCCAACATGAATTTTCTTAAAACTTAAGAACTTCTGAGGGAACAATGTATTTCTAAGACTAAAGGAAAAATAAAGTCATAAAACAGGAAGAACCTAACAACACAGCATTTCAAAGCAAGACCCTAAATCATCCCATTTTGCTAAAAGTATATGTGATAGTATTCTTGCACATTTTATCATCTTTGTACACCATAGTTCTCTCAATACAAAAAATGTTCTATGTTTAGATTAGTAAGTCTAAAGGTTTGGGGTTTTTTTACTATGTCTTTATTCTTCTGTAAATTTTTCATAAAATGACTAAAAAGTATAAAAACTTAAAACGTTATTGCATTTACCCAGGTAGTAAATGCAATAACTATATTCCTGATTTCCTAAGGGCTTAGCGAACATCATGTGTTAGTTGGTGGCAGTGTTTCATTATGGTATCCTCATCATCATCAACATATCATTTAAACCCATAAATGAATCAGTAAGGAATCTTTCTCAATTAACTGATATACCTTCACTATAAGAACAATAGGGTAATATGTTCTTCGTCACTTATGGTAAAAAAAAAATGTGAAATTTCCTCTTTATCTGCAAGTGCACACTGTTAGGCAAATAAGAAGATCTCCATCAGAGGCTGCTAACTAAATAGTCATTTTAAATGAGAAGTCTGTATTTATTTGTTTTAAAAGGAAAAAAATGAGAAAATTAGAATTCTCGATATTAAAAAAAAGACAAAGGAAAGGAAAACAAAAACAGGAAGAAAAGGTTAACTAACGGAGAAATGAAAAAGAGATTCAGAAGAAAAGAAAGGGCTTATGAATTGGAGGGAGAATTTAGAGAGAGTGAGAGAGTATCCAATTCAAACATGTTATCACTCATGCATTTATCAGCCACATATTTACTCAGCACAGCATCTAAATGTGCCAAAAACTATGCTGGAAACACAAAGACAGAATCTGTTTTCCCAAGGTTCACAATGCACAGATAAGATGAAAAAATAACCTGTTTTCCCTGTTTCACAGTCAACTCTCAATTTCCTATGCAACCACCTCTCAACTGACATATTCAGATGGACTAAAAGTTATGCTGCCAATGTAAGTAGAGGAGCCAGATGGGATGAGTATAGAAGAGATAAAAGTACAATGGAAAGTCAGCAGTAGAAAAGTCAAATTCCACAATGTACCAGAAAATACTATCCTACCTCATTTTTTGTCAACAAAACAATCCTACTCAAGAGCTTATAGTACCATTTAGAAATAAGTGAAATATTTTAAGCTACAGAGAAGGAAAGAATTAATCATGCTTGGTGGAGGTCTTCATGAAACTGGCCAATGGAGGCCTCAGACAAGAGGTGACAATAACAATTCTCTTTTTAAGTATAAGATCCCCAGGTGTACCAGAAGGAAAAAAGACATTCTAAAGACAGAAGAGAAATGCACAGGCTTGGGAGAATACAAACTTGTTGTATTCAGGATGTATGAAATCAACAGATTTAAACTAAACCTAAAGCATATCACAGGGCACCTGGGCGGCACAGTCCATTAAGCGTCCTGACTCTTGGTTTCAGCTCAGGTCATGATCTCAGGGTCCTCAGATTGAGCCCCGCATTGAGCTCCTACTGGAGATTGTCTCTCCTTCTCCCTCTGCCCCTTCCCCCTGCACTCATGTGCTTGCTTGCACGCTCTCTCTCAAATAAATCTTTTTAAAAAATAAATAAAACACATCAGGTGCAAAACTTTGGTGACAAGTGACACTGCCAAGAAACTGGCCACACTAGGCAGTGTCTGTCCAGGGATTTATATAGTGCTCAGAAGGCAATAGGGGGCTGTTCAAGCAAAGAGTGATATTAACCCTCTCTGAAACTCAGTTTTCTCTTTTATAAAATAAAGGTAAAGTACAATTTTTAAAAAACTAATATTATATTCTGGATTCCCTGTTTTTGCTGATGAATAAAAGGATGAGGATGTAAGGTGGTTAAACTTGACCTGGACAATTAAAGGAAACTTGATTTCTTCCTGTTTCAGACAGACTTTTTCAGGTTGACTTTTTCATTCAGTTCAAAGCTCAAAGCCAACACCTGGAATGTTTCTCCCCTCTCAGAGCATCTTCCCTCCCTTTTCTCCTTCTGAAGATGCATGGGTACAGAGAGGAGATCTTATCTCCTCTTACAGAACTAGGTAGTGGGCTCGCAGATTCATACGTAATCTGTATTTGTGGGGATTAATGAAATCATTTGTTCTTGAACGTTTGGAACTCAGGATCCCTTTCCTATTAAAAATTATTGAGAAACCCCAAAAGTTTTTGGGTATGTGGAATATACTGTTTATATGGGTTTTATTGTTTATATGTTCATATGGATCATCTCTTGATTATTTACCATATTAGAAGTCAAACAGGAAAAAAATGTTAACTGCACATTAATTTTAAAATAAAAATTCATTGCATATTAAATCATTTTCTCATGAAAAACAAGTACTTCTCCCCCATCCCTGCCCAAAAAAATGAGTGTTAAGAGTGGAGCTGCTTCACATTTTTGCAAAGCTCTTTAATGTCTAGACGTCTGGATTCATGAAAGGTAGTTGGATTCTAATAAATACTTCTGTGTTCAATCTGGTGATATGTTTTAGTTGAAATATTTAAAGAAAACCCAGACTTGTACACCTATTTTGTTGGAAAAGGATTATTCTAAAAGTATTTTCACAAAATTATGGTTATTCTTTTTTAATACTACAACAAAACCCAATACAATGAGTTAGAGCTTCTTAAAAATAAGTAGTACTTGAGTAATCTGGAAGCTAATCAATGAATTCATTTGCACTCTCTCTGTACTCAAGTTTACCTTGCAATTTGCATAGGTCTTCTAGTCATGCATGATTTTGTAACATCTCTTGGAAAATACTGGTTGAATAAATCATGCAGATACTCCTTATGTTGACACATTTCATTATACAGTATCAAAAAATTATTCATTAATATCACCACTGATCTTATGAGAAATATCAGTCAAGGCAATTAAAAATTTTTCACATGTATCAGTTTTCTGCTACTGCCATAAATCACCACTTGCTTATTATCTCAAAGTATGTTTTCAGAAATCCAGATGGACCTGGCTAGTTTTTCTACTAGTCTTGCAAAGGGACAATCGAGATACTGGCCAGCCTGGTCTCTTGTCTGGAGGCTAGAGGGAGAATCTGCTTCCAGGATCATTCAGGTTGTTGGCAGAATTTGATTCCACATGGCTGTAGGTCTCTGGTTCCTGGTTCCTCATATAGTGTCAGCCAGGAAGGCTCTCAGCTCCCTAAAAACACCTGCATTGCTAGCCATGGTGCTCTCTCTGTCCACAAACATGCAATGGCATGTTACACACTCATACTTTGAAGCTCTCTGATCTCCTCTTCTGTAACATCTCTTTTGCTTTCAGGTAGAGAAAGTTCCCTGCTTAAAAGGCTTATGTGATTTGCCCCACCAGCATAATCTCCCTATTTCAAGGTGAGTAACCTTAATTGTATTTCCAAAGTTCATTTTGTCATGTAACTTAAAGTATCCAGGAGTCTAGGGCATGGACCTTGCAGGGTGAAGTGGTATTATTTAGCCTACATCACCAATTTCTAGTTTTTCCTTGAAAACTCTTATTTTGCTACCAGAAACAAAGACAATCACGTTTTTTTTTTCTTGAAATGACAAGCAGTCTTTGTTCATATTCAAGAAACTATTTGCCTGATAACCAAGTTTAAGTAATCATCATGTCTCTGTCAGTTGTTCTTTTAAATAAAAACAGTGATCCATGGGGGATTAAAAAACAAACAAACAAACAAAAAAAACAGCTAGTTAAGCTCACAACTCAAAAAGCACCCGAGTGGCAGGGCCCCTGGGTGGCTCAGTTGGTTAAACGTTCGCCTTCAGCTCAGGTCATGATCCCAGAGTCCCGCATCGGGCTCCCTGCTCAGCGGGGAGCCTGCAGCTCCCTCTCCCTCTGCCTGCCTCTCTCTCTGTCAAATAAATAAAATCTTAAAAAAAATAAAAGCACCCAAGTGGTTTTCCTTGACACAACCATCATAACTTATTACATAGTATTTTATGCATAGTTTCCATTTTGTCACACAGAATAATAAAACAGATGTATACTCAAGGATTGAGATATATAAAATTAGCAATTTTTACTACTTCGTCAAGGACATTCTTAAGTAACATTGCCAGTTTTTAAATTCAAGTGCATGCCAGGAAAGCATACAATGACTTCTATGATTTGGTGTCCCTGCTTTGATTCATGCTAATGCACCAGCAGTTTTGGCCAATATTGCCTGTGCACCATCTATGAAAACATCAAAAAATATCTTACAATTACATAAAAATAGGTTTGACATTGCAGATAGCCTAAAAGAATCTCAGGGACTCCCAGGTCTGCAAAACATACTTTGATAACCACTAAACCCCAAAACTCATTTTTCTTTAGAAACCATATGTTTGGCTGTGGTAAAAAATTAACCCTGAAATCTAAGTAACTCAATGTATTAAAGGCTATTTATCACTCATAAAATATCCACTCCTGGCATAGGTGATTCACCAGGAGAGAGCTCTTTTCCATGTATTGATGAAATGTTCTTGGACTCTCTTTGCATTATCTATTGTATTGTTGTTCTGTTTCTTAAGGCTCTTCAGACTAACTGGGCTCTGTTGGAGGCTTCTTACTTGAGCTTTTCCATATAGAAGCAGAAAGAAACTGGCCAAACTGCAGATATCTCTAAGCAATCAACCGATCTAGACAACCCTGGCTCCCTCACATCACAAGATGAAGGCTCTCAGGAGCTCGGCTAGGGCTACTGATCTGAGTGCTTATATGGAGCTTTCTTTTATGTCCAAACTTCTCATGACATTGAGTTTGGAGATTCCCAGAGGGCTGTCCCAAGAATAAGTGTTTCAAGAGACAGTAAGAAAAATTTGCCTTGAATTGCCTTGAAAACAGCCCCTTGAAGCCTGGATATAAAGACTGACACAACATTACTTCCACCATATTATGATGGCCAAAGCACTCACAGAATCTGACCTGATTCAAGGGGAGAAAGATATGATCAGGAAATCTGTGGTCATCTTTAACCCATTAGTGCTTGATTGAATCCTGAGAAATAGTAAGATCCTCCACATTGTTCTGTGTATACGCACTTGGAGATAGTCACTCTGGCCTGGTCCCTCATTACCTTCCTGCTAAACTTGTCTATCAGAGCATCCAAATTACATCTGCTTCTGAAGTTCATGGTCCCTATGAGAGTCCATTAATATGAACCTTTGAGGCTCCCATGTCTAAAACATCAGGCCTATTCTTAATGAACCGTTCTTTCAGCATCTTATCTTCCTGCTTTCAGGACATTAGAATACTTCTAAATCTCTGAAAGGCCTAAGAGCAGCTAAATAAATCAGAAGGGGTATCTCAGTCCATGCCTCCCACTACCCTTTCCCAAAATTGTTTTACCACATTTACAGTTTTTATGATAAGGTTTTTCTTTAATGAGTTATACTTTTGGGGGGCAATATATTGGGAAGAACGAAACAACTCCCGCTCTCCTGGAACCTTCCCCCACAAGCCTTGTCAGATATTTCTGTTACCCCTACCCTTGTAATTTGACCTGAGGGTTTGGAGAAGTGCAAGGGCACTCATGTCCAGCTCCTTGAATTTCTTTGGCTTTACCTCTCAGCTACAACAGGTCTTTCTACTTCCCTCCTGTCTTAAGAGAATATCCCTTAAGTCCATTCCCCTTTGCTATACTAATAGTAAAAACAATCCAATTTCACCACAACTAGTTCTCCATAGGTGATAGGAAATACTTATAATTTAGAAGGGTAAAAAAATATTTCTCAACAAAATTAGGTTTCAAGGATATTTTCTCACTATGATATAATTCAGCAATGCCCTATTTGTTCTAGTTCACAAACTATAGTATGCAAGTCAAATCCAGTCTGTGCACCAAACTGAATCACTTTTTTAAAGATGTTATTTATTTTTTTGACAGATACATAGCGAGAGAAGGAACACAAGCAGGGCGAGTGGGAGAGGGAGGAGCAGGCTTCCCGCAGGGCAGGGAGACCGATGTGGGGCTCGATCCTAGAACCCCAAGATCATGACCTGAGCCAAAGTCAGATGCTTAACCACTGAGCCACCCAGGCACCCCAGATTTTACATATTAAAAGTACTATTAAAAAATATACACAAATGATCAAAGAAACAAACACACAAAAAAACAAAACTCAACAAAGAAGAATATGAGACAGACATGGTATCTGACTCACCGAGCTTAAAATTTTCATTATGGTACTTCACTGAAAAAGGTTTGACAACCCCTGTTCTGTATGGCATCTTCTTTCCTCCAGAAGTGATAATTGCCTTTGCTGAAGTGCTTGGAGAGATACAGTGAAGCCTGATACTTCAATTTAACTAAATCAGTTTAACTTTTTCTAAAAAATCCCCATCTCTTGCATAAGATCTATTTTGATATCTGACATACACTGAATGTTCAGTAAATTCTTTTTGTGTGTGTGTCCCAGTTCTTTTTTTTTATTAATTTTATTTTATTATGTTAGTTACTATACATTACATCATTAGTTTTTGATGCAGTGTTCCATGATTCATTGTTTGCGTATAACACCCAGTGCTCCATGCAGAACGTGCCCTCCTTAATACCATCACCAGGCTAACCCATCCCCCCACCCCCTCCCCTCTAGAACCCTCAGTTTGTTTCTCAGAGTCCATAGTCTCTCATGGTTCGTCTACCCCTCCAATTCCCCCCCCTTCATTCTTCCCCTCCTGCTATCTTCTTTTTTTTTTAATTTTTTTTGTTATGTTAATTCCCATACATTACATCATTAGTTTTTGATGTAGTGTTCCATGATTCATTGTTTGCATATAACACCCAGTGCTCCATTCAGTACGTGCCCTCCTCAATACCCATCACCAGGCTAACCCATCCCCCCAACCCCTCTCCCCTTTAGAACCCTCAGTTTGTCTCTCAGAGTCCATAGTCTCTCATGGTTCATCTCCCCCTCCGATTCCCCCCCTTCATTCTTCCCCTCCTGCTATCTTCTTTTTTTTTTTTTTTTTAAACATATAATGTGTTATTTGTTTCAGAGGTACAGGTCTGTGACTCATCAGTCTTACACAATTCACAGCGCTCACCATAGCACATCCCCTCCCCAATTCTTATTTCCTATCCAGCCCTCTTCTCCTCAGTGAAGATGATGAAACAAGAATGTATGTGATTTAACTAAGCAGAGAGATGAAAGCACTGATGTTTTAGAAACTTACATGTATTTAACTGTTTAAATGGAGCTGTTTAAAAGGAGAACATGATAAATTTGTTTAGAGACAAGTTGAGCTTGATATGCCCTTTTAATGACATCTAAGGGAAGAATTTTAAAAATACGGATGCAATTTGAGGAAAAGATTGGGTGTTGAATAGATCAAAGTGCTTCTCATTTGGGCAAACATATGACAATTAGAATCATGAACAAGAAATCATAAACAAGAAAGTGAGAATACTGGAGACCATGAGCAATTTAAGAGTCAGAGAAAGGCCAGTCAGAGAGGAAGCAAGAGAATCTGGGTGGCAAGGAAATAATTAATAAAGAAAGTGATACCCAAAGAATGTAAGCAATTTCCCCAAGACTCCCCAGCTAGATTTTGCAGAATCAATATTCCAGATATCAAAACTAATACCTTCCCACTACTAAATGCTTGACACACCTTCCCCCCAAACCAGCTTGTATTAGTTTCCCATTTCTGCTTTAACAAATTACATTTGACTCTTGAACAACACAGGTTTGAACTACATAGGTTCACTTATACATGGATTTTTTTTTTCCAATAAGTACCCTGGAAACATTTTTGGAGATTTGTGACAATTTGAAACAACTGGGAGTCAAACCATGTAGCCCAAAAATATAAAAAAAAAAAAAAAAATTAAGAAAAATTTAGATATGTCATGAACGCATTAAATATATGAAGATACTAGACTATTTTATCATTTACTACAATGAAATATGCACATATCAATTATAAAAAGCCAAAATGTATCCCAAGTTAGGCACACAAATGTATACAGTGCCATTTGCAGTTGAGAGAAATGTAAGCAAATGTCAACCTGCAGCATTAAATCATAACTGCATAAAATTAACTCTAGTAAATGCTGTGCTTCTGTAATAATTTTGTAGCCACTCCCATTGCTGTTGTGGTGAGTTCAAGTGTTGGGAATATCTGCTTTAAATGCTGTGTGAAGCTAATCATCTCCCTAAGAGCACTCTGTCTCTCCACTAAATTGCTCATCACAGCAAAAAGTGATCTCTCGAAGTTCTCACTATTAGTACTTAGATTTTGGGGAAGTCAAAAAGTTGGATACAGATTCTCAGCTGCGTGGGGGTCAGTACCCTTAACCTCCATGCTGTTCAAGGATCAATGGTAAATATATTTTTTTTTAATTCTGGAGACCAGAAGTCTGGAATAGGTCTCAGTGGGCTAAGTCAGGGTGTCAGGGGGAGGGATTCATCTCAAGGCTCTGAGGGAAAACCTGTTTCCCTGCCTTTTCTAGCTTCTAGAGACTGTCCACAATCCTTAGCTCATAGCAACCTTCCATTCTCAAAGCCAGCAATGGTCGCTTGAGTCTGTCTCAAAGGGCATCACTCTGGCACTTTAACTTTTGCTTACCTCTTCCACATTTGAAGGAGATATGTAAATAGATTGGACCCATGTAGAGTATCCAAAATTATCTTCCTATTTGAACGTCAGCCAATTAGCAACCTCAATTGCTTTTGCAACCAAATTCCCCTTTGCCATTCACAGGTTTCTGGGATAAGGATATAGATATCTTTGGGGTTCTCTTTCTATCACACTACTGTAATTCAAATTGCTTCCCACCCCTTAAAAATTCCATCTCAAAAGTGAGAGTCACTCCTGTTTTCAATCCTAACTTCAGTCAATTACTAAATTATGACAAGGCTTCTTTCATTCATTTAGGCATCATTTAAGTACATACAGGGTGACTTCAAGGTTCAGGGTAATATCTGTGATCTAAAAAAGAGGAATAAGCTATAGTGCTTGTCTTCAAGAAGCTAAAGCCTGCTTATTCAATTTGATGTACTTCTTGTTTTTCTTCCTTTATCTTTATCCTCATGCCTGAATTAAAATAACATTTCATTCTTTCTCTTCTTTTATTCCCCTTTCCTTCACATGTAGCAGCTGAATTAATCTGAATATTCAGCCAGTGTCTCATGTTTTTAAGTACTTGCTCCTTTATTTCAACATTTACAGCGTCCCTTCTAAAGCGTATATCCACATGTGCAGACTGTTCATGAGATGTCTGGTCTAAAAGAGACCTTTCAGCTTTTCCAGTCTCACCAGCAGTTCATTTTTCTTTCAAATGTGTATAAGAACCCGAATGCATCTTCTTTCTCTTACTGTTTCCTACATCCAGATACCTTTTCCAGCATCTCGTTCTTGATCTACAAGCGACCCATATAGATGATAACACTACTTCATTTTGCTACTTCCCTGTTCCAAAGTCTGTAAAGAGGCTTCACTTATCAAACATATCCAACACCAGTCTTGTAAGTCCAAGCCCACACTCTAGTATCGGGACCTGCTTTGCTTATGAATTATCTCTATGATTGTGATGGCATCTCCTTCTACTGCTGGAAATCCATCTTTAACCTTCTGATCACATCATGCTCATTCCAACATTGAATCCATGTGTTCCTGCACCTACTCCTTCCTGGAGTAACTTCTCTCCTTCTGTGTCTTTGTCACAATCCTCTTTACACCTTATACCCAGGGTTCTTCCACAAACCCTCCTTCAATATCTTTCACCCAATGTTGCAGTTTTTCACTTTTTGACCTCCCATAGAAGGTACTGTCATTTTCACGCAGCATACTGCAAGACGACACCAGTCAGAAAACACAGAAACCCTCAATTTTAAAACAGCTTGTCAGTGGTTAAAAGAGCAAGGAAAGAGAGGAAGACATTGTGACATTACTCATAAACAACCAGTAACCTCACAACACAATTTTAGAAAACTGAAAAAAATTAGAGTCAATAAATATGGTATTTTGAATGCTATTCCCTATATTTAGTCCTTTCATCATTAAGCACCTATAAGCTTAGGCATACCAACAATGTATCTGGCTTATCCAAAACAAGTCATGCCTTTTACCCATATGCTAAACTTTAACTTTCACACATGTTGGGCATGTGTTAATTGCCAATCACATGGTCAACTTAGTTGGATAGAACTGAACAGGTTATTGAGACTTTTAGAAGTTTAGTACCTCATGACAAAACAATTTTTAAAATAATGCAAAATTCATACTTCAGCCAAATCAGCCAAACCGTGTTTATGTGCAAAAACAATTTTTACCGATGAGTCAACTCCCAGCCAAAGTGAATTTATATCCCAAAGTACTTTCTACTGATGAGACCATTAAAAATTGTAATGAAATTTTGCCACCTTAGTAAAACAAAACAAGACAGTAATAAATATTGAGAAAATAAATTGAATTTAAAAAGCCAACACCTACTTAAAAACTGACAAGTGAGAGAGGGAGCAAAAAGTATCAACTCCAAGAACTAAATTAAAGTGTACAGAACAAGTGAGCCATTCAATTTTCTTTATGGCTCTGTGGCCTGGTTTGACCCACTGATGTCATGCTTCATTTCTTAAAGAAGCCAATCACCATCACATCTGCTTGTTTCTCACAATCAAATGACTTCACAATACTCCCAATCCTAAGGTCTTAGACTACTGACTATCTTCCTGAATTCTGATCTTAAAGGAAAGTCATAAATGCATTCCACCCAAAGGGGAAGCATGCAAGGCAACAAGAGTTTCTTTTGGAGACTGTACCTCATGGCTGTCCTTTTTATTTCCCCCAAGAATCAACAGTGGTAACATTTCATAAGTATTTGAGGGCTTGATCTGGAATAATGCAATCTCTCTCCAAAACAATAATAATAATAATAATAATAATAATAATAATAATAATAATAATAATA
>NC_058409.1:11322571-11435782 GCF_002201575.2 Neomonachus schauinslandi
TAATAATAATAATAATAATAATAATAATAATAATAATAATAATAATAGTATATCTCAACATGTAAGCAAAATAATAAATGCCACAGTGTCCCATATTGCACAGTATTAATGAGTCATTGAGGAGATGACATGACACTGCTGTAAGCAGTAACAGGTTCATCACTCCAAAATTTAAAACAAAATGAAGCAAAGAACAAAAAACTAAAAGGAAGGTGTTGTACAAGGAATCACTCTGCTGGTGTTAAGAGAGTGCAAATGAAGCACAAAGGTGAGAGGCCCCAGTGAGCCTATAAGCTTTTAAAGGGTGATACTTCTACAATTCTTCACACCACAAAAAAGTCCTGAGCATAGACATAGATTCTGTGCCAGATGATTGAAACAGGAGCTCATAAAAGTATTGTGTGAACATCACTTTCTTAGCAGTATACTGTATGCCACAAATCACACTATTTGAGATGTACTAAAACAAAATTCAAAAAAATGATAATTAAAATGTTTCCCTGGTGGGGCGCCTGGGTGGCTCAGTTGGTTAAGCGACTGCCTTCGGCTCAGGTCATGATCCTGGAGTCCCTGGATCGAGTCCCGCATCGGGCTTCCTGCTCGGCAGGGAGTCTGCTTCTCCCTCTCCCACTCCCCGTTTGTGTTCCCTCTCTCGCTGTGTCTTTCTCTGTCAAATAAATAAATAAAATCTTTAAAAAAAAAAAAGTTTCCCTGGTAAAACCTTTTTTAAAATTGTAAGATATAGAAAATTCTTGTGTTGGTGAAGCATGTGATCCTTTGGAAATACTTTCATATTCTTTATTTTTTCCTTTTTCTTTTCTTTTTTTTCTCTTTTATTTTCTTTTATTATTTATTTTATTGTGTTCAGTGCTGGCTAACTGAAAAAAAATATATATATATACATAATTCTATCTACTAGGGAGTATCTCATTGGGAGATGCCCCATTTTCGTAACTGGTGGCCAGATTGTCATGCAGACATTTTCTCTAGGGCATCTTCCTACCTCTCTCCTTTAATTCCTCCTCCAAACTAAGGAACCTCAAAATTCAAAAGGTCTTAGAGAAAAAAAAAAGTTAAAAAAAGATAGTCTTTGAGGCTAAGTATATAAAATTGATTGCTTTATTTAAATACAATAATTAATAAGTTTTAAAAGCATAACAGCTTACCTTGAAAGTTCTTTGTGTGTAAAGCACTATGTCTATGTGAGCAGTTTTTAGCCTTTCCTCATCAAGCCCCCTACGTATCTGTAAACAAAATGGAACATCGACGGAGAATGTGAGGTTTGACAGTGAGCACTGGAAAAGGTAGGAGAGAGAAAAGCTACCATCTAGGAATCACCTCCAACAAACCCTGCACTGTGCTGATGGACTCCAACAGCATTGAGCCAGATGCATCAACTGTATGAGAGCCATGATCATTTGGAAGTGATTGCCCATTTAATCTGATGCCACCCATGTTATGGGACCATGAAAGAAAAGTGCTATTAAATTTTCCATTTTTGTATTTTCTGCTAAGATAAACCATCTTGCTTCTTTGGTGGAGCCAAGTGCCCACAGTGCCAGGTGCCTGATCCCATGTGTGTGAACTAGGGTAAAATCAAAGACAAGTGATACGAAAAAGAGTATTTAAAAGGTGAGAAAGTATTGATATATTAATGCAAGGCATAAAAATGTAGCTAGAAGGCTTGACTGGCTGTCTCTAACTTTTAAGAGAAGTTAAAAGAGAGAGGAAAAAAAAATTACTTTAGCAGTTACACTTGAAAGAAGACATAGTTTTAGACCTTAAAGCCTTGGTGAACTTTGTTTCATTCCTTTTGTTTTCTATTTGTTACTACTAGTGATCACCATCAAAAAGGAAACAAACAAACAAACAAAACCCTCAAAATTATGTTCATTCTTACTCAGTTTCTATTTGGGAAGAAGGTTTTATAGCACTTGATTTTAGACCCTACAAGAGAAAGATAGCTATACCAACAAAACAAAACAAAACAAGCTGGAGTTTTCTATAGTGGGAGCAATTCCTGTGGTAGTCAAAAAGTAGGACTAAGAAAAACCCCAGGAAGCCACTCCTAAACCCATAAGCAATTCTGGAGGGGTGTTTTTAGGAAGACCCCTCTTCAGTAAATCCAGACATAGCTCAATACAGCTTTAAAAGCAGGGAGAGTTGTGAAGATCACAAGAGGAAAGGTGAGGGAAGAACACCTGAAGTCTCACATGGGGCTGGCACCTGCCCACCATTCTCCTGAGAATAGACAACTCTAAGGGGCTGTCCTTTCAGTGAAAACCAAACTCTATCTAAATCAGATTTTAAAATTCTATTGCAAGACCTCAACCTGAAACTAATAAATCATAACCTCTGGGGAAAAGACTCAGTAATCTCTATGTTTTAAAAGACCCCCAGTGATCTTGGTAATCAGCTAGTTTAGACACTAGTATTTTAAAGGTAATTAACTCTTAATTACTTAGACTAGTGTGAATTTTTTGCAAGCATTGAGAAGGACTGACTAGATTCATACAATTTTATATTTTTGAATGTTTGGTAGAATTCGGTATTGAAGTCACCTGGTCCTGAATTTTTCCTTGATGGAAGATTTTTGGATAGTGATTCAATCTCCATACCAGTATTCCCTTTCTTCATGATTTAGTGTTGGTACATTGTATACTTCTAGAAATTTATCCATTTGTTCTGGTTTAGCCAGAATACTTCCTTAGTCTATAATCTCTTATAATCCTTCTGATTTGTTATCAGTTGTAATGTTCTTTCATTTCTGATTTATTTAAGTCTTCTCTTTATGTCACTTAGTTTAGCCTAGGGTTTGTCAATTTTATCTTTTCAAAAAAATAACTTAGTTTCATTAATTTTTTTCTATTGTTTTTCTATTTTCTATTTCATTTATTTCTGCCCTTATTGTTGTTATTTTCTTCCTTCCACTAACTTTGGGCTTGTTTTTTTAAACTTTTTCTACCTCTTTCAAGTGTTAAGTTAGGTTGTTTGAGATCTTTCTTCTTTAAAGTACTCAGTCGTCACTTTGAATGTCCCTCTGTATACTGATTTTGCTGCATCCAGTAAGTTTTAATATTTTCATTCATTTTCACTTGTCTTGAGGTATTTTGCAATTTCCTTTTTTAAAATTTTTTCTTTGACCCAATAACTGTTCAAGAGTTTATTATTTCCACATTTCTGTGAATTTTCCAGATTTCCTTCTGCTCTTGATTTGTTATTTTATGCCATTGTGGTCAAAAAAGACAGAGGTTATGACTTTAATTTTAAATTCATTGAGATTTGTTTTGTGAAGTAACAGGCAATCTTCCCCAGAGGAAGAATCATGTGCACATCAGAAGAGTGCGTACTCTGCTGTTTTAGGTTGAAATGTTCTATGTCTTTAGTTCCATTTTTGTTAGCTCACTATATGGTGAGCCTTGAGGGGAAGTGATGGAGTCTTCCAGCCCAATTTACTGTCTTTGTTCTCCTGTAAGAAGCTAGATTGTAATGGACCCATTGAGTGCCAAGACTGGCAGAACTGACATCAGTCCTCTGCAGAGCCCCCTTGGAAAAGTTGGGGAGCTAGAGATAACAAACCAATACTAACCCTCCTCTGGGAGAAACTAGGAGCTACAAGGTCTCTTTCTGATCCTCTGGCGTTTACCCCAGTAAGAGACTGCTGAGAGAGTGTCCCACAGCTCTTTACTAGCTTCAGTAAGTTTTGTGTATTTCCAAAGTGCAAGACCCTTTCATTTAGTTTCTGGATTTCTCAAAGGGATTTTGTCTGTGATTTGTTGCTTAATTAGTGTGTTTGTGGGAGTAAGGATGGCCTGGGGGCTACTTTGCCATTCTGTTGATGTTACTGGATCTAATTAGCTGTTATATATTTCAATACCAACAACTTTGAATTGGGATCTATGTTTATGAAACATAAACCTGAAGCCTTTCCTGTTTTTTTTGTTTTGTTTTTGTTGTTGTTTTTTTATTTTCTCATCAAGGAGGAGGTAGCTTCTACACAGCAAAGGAAACAATCAACAAAACTAAAAGACAGCCTACTGAATAGAAGATATTTGCAAATAACTTATCTGATAAAGGGTTAGTATCCAAAATATATAAAGAACTTATAAAACTCAATACCCCATATGTGAATAATCCAATTAAAAATGGGCAGAAGACATCAATAGATATTTTTCCAAAGAAGACATACAGATGGTCAACACATACATGAAAAGATGCTTAACATCACTTATTATCAGGTAAATACAAATCAAAACTACAATGAGATATCACCTCATAACCATCAGAATGGCTAAAATCAACAACACAAGAAACAACAGGTGTTGGTGAGGTTGCAGGGAAAGGGGAACCCTCTTGCACTGTTGGTGGAAATGCAAACTGGTGCAGCCACTCTGGAAAACAGTACGGAGGTTCAAAAAAAACAAAAAACAAACCTGTATGGAGGTTCCTCAAAAAGTTAAAAAATAGGGTGCCTGGGTGGCTCAGTTGGTTAAGCATCTGCCTTAGGCTCAGGTCATGATCCCGAGGCCCATATTGGGCTCCCTGCTCAGTGGGGATTCTGCTTCTCCCTCTACCTTTCCCCCCCGCTCGTGTTCTCACAACTCTCTCTTTCAAATAAATAAATATTTTGTTAAAAAAAATTTAAAAATAGGACTACCCCACATGATCCAACAATCACACTACTAGGAATTTACCCAAAGAATACAAAAATACTAATGCAAAGTGATACATGAGCCCAATGATTATAGCAGTATTATCTACAATAGCCAAATTATAGAAACAGCCTAAGTATCTATCGACTGATGAACGGATCAGGAAGTAGTGATACATATATACAAAGGAATATTACACAACCATAAAAAATAATGAACTTTTGCCATTTACAACAACATGGATGGTGCTAGAGAACATTATGCTAAGTGAAATAAGTTAGTCAAAGAGAAACAAATACTGTATGCCTTCATTCATATGTGGAATTTAAGAAACAAAACAAACAAGATAGGTAAACCTAGAAACAAACTTTTAACTATAGAGAACAAACTAATGGTCACCAGAAGGGAGGTGGGTGGGGAGAATGGATGAAACAGGTGATTGGGATTAAGGAGTGCACTTGTCATGATGAGTGCAGGGTGATGAATGGAAGTGTTGAATCACTATACTGTACACCTAAAACTAATTACATTGTATCTTAACTCATGGAATTCTTTTTTAAAGATTTTATTTATTTATTTGACAGAGACATAGGGAGAGAGGGAACACAAGCAGGGGGAGAAGCAGGCTTCCCACTGAGCAGGGAGCCTGACGTGGGGCTCAATCCCAGAACCCTGGGATCATGACCTGAGCCAGAGGCAGACGCTTTACAACTGAGCCACTCAGGTGCCCCTTAACTCATTGGAATTTAAATAAAAACTAAAAAAAAAAAAATGAGGTGAAAAGGAGCTAACTGAAGTTCAGGAGGGATGAAAAAATGGGTAATAAAAGGAAATATTTCCTACTTTTGATACAGATTTTAGTTTTGCTTTAGAAGTAGTAAAAGGAGAACTGATACTATAAGAAATCAAATCAAGATGTTGAGGACAAAGGAAGATTAATAAAAGAAAGTATTAATTGAGAAGATGACAGAGTAGAAGACAGAAAATAGAGATATAATTAATAGATAACTGTAGTTCCTGGAAAAAATAACAAATAGAGTAGACATCAACAATAAAAAAAACAAAAATAATAATAGCACTTAAACTATGGAACATCTTAAAATCAAAAAGGCCTGCTTAATACCACAATGAACTGAAAGAAATCCCATATCTAGACATTTCAGGATAAATATTTTTAAAAAGATTTTATTTATTTATCTCAGAGAAAGAGAGAGAGAGAAGGAGCACACCTGCATGAGTGAGGGGAAGGGCAGGAGGAGAGAGAGAATCTCAAGCAGACTCCACACTGAGAGTGGAGCTGGACACAGGGCTCAATCTCATGACCCTGAGATCATGACCTGAGCTGAAACCAAGAGTCAGACATTCAACCAACTGAACCACTCAGATACCCCTCATGATTAATATTTTTAATGAAGGAAAAAGTTATTCTATGAATCTACATAAGGAAAATATTACCTACAAGGGTTCAATATTCTGATTATCCTTAAAGTTTTTGCTTTATCCATACCAGGAAACATTGGGGGTATTTCATTGACTTCTGAAAGCAAAAGTGTGTGCCCCAAATATTTTACTAAAGTATGTTTCATTTAAGACAAACGTATGAATCTGGAATGTTTCAGGAAATATTCCACCTATGCATTTGAATGTTTTAAAGTTATAATCCAGGAAGATAACAAGTGAATAATAATAATGCTCAAAAATTGAGACTTTATGGAATATTTAATCCTAAGTATTGTAAGAATTTAAAATATTCAGCCTAAATATTTGTTGAAATAACATTAAAAATTGAAGGCAAACTAACTGTTCAATAGCAATAAACTGGATCTAAAATCCTAGATTATGTCAACTCTGAAAGTGAGCGGATTAAAATAAAGCTTCCTGATTAAATATTAAATTGGAGGATGTCAGTAAAAGTATTTTATTGTTTAAGAAACAGTTTTATTTGGATAAAACTGAAATGCAATAAACTGCACATATTTGAATGGATAGAAATTAGTATGTTTTGACATCTGAATATGACTTTGAAACTATCACTACAATCAAGATGACCCATCATCCCTGAAAATTTTCTCTTCTACCTTTGTAAATTTAACCTCAGCCCCTCCCACACCCCTGCTTACTCTAACTACAGATTAGTTTACATTATTTAGACTTTGTATAAATAGAATCATACCATATGTATTATTTTTGAGATTCATTCCTGCTGTAGTGTGCATTGTTTGTTTTTCTTATTGTATGGATATACCACAATTTACATATCAATTTACCTGCTGATAAATTTAAAAGAATGGACAGAGAGACATGAACAGACATTTCTCTAAAGATGACCAACAGACACATGGAAAGGTACTCAAGATCACTAATCATCATATGACCTCACTGATATGAGGAATTCTTAATCTCAGGAAATAAACTGAGGGATGCTGGAGTGGAGGGGGGTGGGAGGGATGGGGTGGCTCGGTGATAGACATTGGGGATGGTATGTGCTATGGTAAGCGCTGTGAATTGTGCAAGACTGTTGAATCTCAGATCTATACCCCTGAAACGAATAATACATTATATGTTAAAAAAAAGAAGAAGAAGAAGAAGAAGATAGCAGGAGAAGAATGAAGGGGGGGAAATCGGAGGGGGAGATGAACCATGAGAGACGATGGACTCTGAAAAACAAACTGAGGGTTCTAGAGGGGAGGGGGTGGGAGGATGGGTTAGCCTGGTGATGGGTATTAAAGAGGGCACATTCTGCATGGAGCACTGGGTGTTATGCACAAACAATGAATCATGGAACACTACATCTAAAACTAGTGATGTAATGTATGGTGATTAACATAACAATAAAAATTTTTTAAAAAAAAGCTCAGGAAAGAAGTACTGGTGAAGATGTGGAGAAAAAAGAACCCTCATGCACTGATAGTGAAAATGTAAACTGGTGCAGCCACTCTGGAATATAGCATGGAGGTTCCTCAAAAAATTAAAAATAAAACTACTCTGTGCTCCAGTCATGCCACCCGTGGGTATTTATCCAAAGAATATAAAAACACTAATTCGAAGGGATATATGCACCCCTATGTTTATTGCAGCTTCATTTGCATTAGACAAGTTATGGAAGCAGCCTAAACGTCCAATGATAAATGAATGGATGAAGAAGACGTGGTATATATCTTCAATGGTATATTATTCAGCTAGAAAAAAGAATGAAACCTTGTTATTTGCAACAGTATGGCTGGATCTGGAGAGCATAATGATAAGTGAAATAAATCAGTCAGAGAAAGACAAATACCATATGATTTCATTCATATGTGGAATTTAAGAAACAAAACAAACAATCAAAGGGGAAAAAAAAGAGAGAGAGACAAATCAAGAAACAGACTCTTAATTATAGAGAACAAAATGGTTACCAGAGGGGAGGTGGGTGGGGAGTGGGGGAAATAGGTGAAGGGGATGAAGAGTACACATCTTGATGAGCCCTCGGTAATAATATGCAATTATCTTGATAAGTCCTCAATAATAAGCAATTTTTGAATCATTATATTGTACACCTGATACTAATATAACACTATATGTTAACTGCACTAGAATTGAAATTTTTTTGTTTTTTCAAAAAGAAGGAAGAGGTAACATTTGCTTTATGTGTTCAAGGTTTAAAAAATTTATGATTCAATCTTTCCCTATTTAATTTTGGTACAATGTGTCTTTTAGAATAAATTCTATACACACATAAAATTTGATTTAGTCATTTTACCATTTAGTCATATTTATTATTATATAGAGGCACTATAGAATCAGTGAAAAACAATGTAGAACAAAAGAATAGCTATGATTTCTGAAATTCTAATTTTATGATAGTGCTTATTTTTGGAAACTTTCTTTCAGTTGGGTTCATAGGTATGTTAGCTTTTCTAGCGTTTTTCCACTCTGAACTAAAAAGGATTTTTCATGTAAACCCATACCAAGACCTTAAGGGAGAACAAAAATACTTCTGGAATGTAAAATAAAATTTAATGCTACCCTAGAACATTTACAAGTAATGGTAAGATCATTACAAATGGACACAGTCTCTACGACTCCATTTTTAAGAGATTATATAATGCCTAGACAATTAATAATCCTGATAGAGTACAAGGAAATATATGCATCTATGAGGATAATCATCCTTGCCTTAAGGAAGTACAGATGTTAAACAAATATAAACACTATAAATAAGTAATTACAAATTGTTAATTGCTATGAGGCCAACTCACAGCCAAAGGAGAACACTGAGGAATTTCAACTTCCACTGCTGTTCTACATTAACTGAGAATTACATGTCAGCAAAACAAGTCCTTGTTGGACATGGCTCTCAAAATATAATATGAAGTCTGATTTGACAAAATGTGTTAAATATGCCACACGTGGAGGAGTCTCAGAGAAGACAGCAGAGTAGGAGGTTCCAAGCTCACCTCCTTCATGGACACATCAGGGTTGCAACTAGATATATGCAATAATATTATATATTATACACACACACACACACACACACACACACACACACACACACTGGAACATTACTCAGCCATGGAAATCTTGCCGTTCGTGACAACATGGATAGACCTAGAGCATATTAGGCTAAGTAAAATAAATCAGAGAAAGACAAATACCATATTATTTAACTTACAGATGGAATCCCAAAAACAAAACAAAACAAAAAACAGTCTCATGAATTCAGGGAACTGATGGTTGCCAGAGGGGAGGTGGCTGGGGGGGGATAGGCAAAATAGATTGATGAGTCAGACTTTCAGTTAGAGATGAAAAATATACCATATGAAATATAGTCAATAATATTATAATAACATTGTATGGTGACAACTGAGGACTACAGTTATCATAGTGAGCACTGAGTAATGTATAGAATTGTTAAATCAGTATGTTGTACACCTGAAACTAATATAACATTGTATGTCATTATTCTTTAATAAATTTAAAATGCCGCACATGATACTTGAAAAACCAGAATGACTATAAATCTGCTTAAAATCCCTAATCATAATTGTACACATATATTTTCAGAATATCTACACTTCAGTTATGAAGAGGTATATAACATTTATAATGGCATTCTTCAGGGGCACCTGGGTGGCTCAGTTGGTTAAGCATCTGCCTTCGGCTCAGGTCATGATCCCAGGACTCTGGGATCAAGCCCTGCATCAGGCTCCCTGCTCAGGGGGAGTCTGCCTCTCCCTCTCCCTCTTCCCCTCCCCCTGCTCATTCTCTCATGCTCCCTCTCTCATTAATAAATAAAATCTTAAAAAAAAAATAATGGTATTCTTCAGGCATGTTACTATGACAATGTATATGGATGGCTTGCTTTTCTTTATCTTATAGGGTAAAAATGATCTCAACAAGTCAATGGCATTTATTTACTCATGCAGTAAGTATGTATCAATGTTCCATTTGTGTCAGGTGATATGCCAGACACTGTGAAAATACTAGAGAACAAAAGAGAAGTAGTCTCTGCTTTGGCAGGGATACTGACTAGTTATAGTTATTAAACTAACATAGAAAATTGTGCTATATAGTTACAAATTATAGTAGGAAAATAACAGGGTACTGCAAGAGGAAATGATTTAGAAGAACTCATTAAACTGAGGTGCAAGTCATTTTAGTGTAGGTAATGTGGAAAACTTACCAATGCTCAAGATATGTGAAATTGTACCCAGAGTCCTCTGAGGTCAAACACGATTAGCCATTACACTGTGATCAGAATGATTTTGTGGGTTTCCAGTATTTCAGGATTTCTACCAAGACCTTGGTTGCAGAGTATCATCTATACCAGCAATTTTCAACTTATTTTCTACCCTAGCCCTCATGATGGATGATGTTGATTACTAATATATTTGGATTTATTTCTACCAACTTCTTGTGCTTTCTTCTTACTCTGCTTGTTCTTTGATTCTCTTCTCTAATTTCCTGCACTCTGTTCTATCGATCAAACTTTATCTTTTTCCCCTCTACTGTTTTAGAAGTGCTGTATTATGTCATTTTTGTGGCTAACTTTAAATTTTGAACATGCATACGTGACCCAACAAATCTAAAGTCAATTTCTCCGCTCTTATGCCAAAGAGTACAAGAAATTTAGATTACTGTAACTTTTATAACTACTACCAAACTGCTACATGTGCACATACACAGAACCACACACAGTATCTATATTCACAGTATCTTTCTTGCATTTCACCCATGACTTCTCTGTCATTCAAGACCGTTTATCAAATGAAATAAATGATATCAGAGTACCCTACATTCTACCATAATTTGTAAAACAAACAAAAACAGTAAACCATTCAAAACATGTATTCCCTAGCTTTATAACTGGGGACACCTCAATCTTAACTCACTGCAGGTGTTTAATTTCTATTGGGTTAGGTTAATAGTATTAAAAACACTAACCACCTCAATAATATAGATTGCATGAGTTAAAATTCTCTTCTAATAGTTCTATGACCAAACGTTTTCTTCTATTAGTAGTCCCAGACCAGAACCACCTAGCTGTACAACAACCACATCATACAGTCAATGCCAAAAGGTGGCTTGCTCTGATGGCATTCTGTCAAGTTCAGTCTCTATCACTGTGGAGGGTGTTTCAGAGAAATTGCTCAAAGTTAACATATACAACTCCCGTTGCATTCATGGTGTCTATGCTTTCAGTAGATAGGTTAGAAAATGCAAAAAATAAAACTGGGTTAAATACAGTAGGTAGAAGTACATGTGGAAATGTCTTCTGGCTTCACATAATTTTAACCAAGTTCCTTAGAGGGTGATTTAGTAATATACATGTACTAGTGAAACAATTCAGGGAGTCTAAGAATATACCGACAGTTTATTTATATGTTGTATTAGGCATAAGAAAAGATTCAGACATGTGTATGTTCCAATGTGGGCTCTAGCACTTATGACCCATGTGACCTTCAAGTAATGACTTAACTTTGTGAGTTTGCGTTTCTGCATCTATAATCAAATCTGTGTTTCCCAGTACTTATGAAATATGAAGTAGGTAAAAGTGATGTAAAGAGTATATACACAAAAAACCTGGCACAATACCTCACACAAGTCTGACAAAGAATGAAACACTTTCATTATTTTTGCATGAAAAACATCACATAGATCATAGTCTATTCTGACTGAGCTATAAGAGTATATTATTTAAATACTGGTACTGAGAAATACTCTTGGAGCTGTTACAATAATGGTACAATTCAGAACAACTTTCAGATAGACACTAACCAAATAAATCTTATTAAATTACATTGAAAGACATTTTAAAAACTGAGTTAGACAATAGCTAAAGCACAGTATCTGACAAAAAAAATTCCATAAAATCCACCACTTGCTATTTCCAAGAATACTACCTTTACCAACATCATATATGCTATATGAAACTTTCACGGCTCCATGCATCCTCACGTACGCTTAGATGCTGCCCATAAAATAAACGTTGACTTGGCTTATCTAAGTCATAACAGAAGCATGGAGGAGCTCTAACTAATTAAAGGATAAATCATGTAAATAAAAGACATAGATCCTATATTGCCATTTTATTTCAAAATTATTTGTAAGTAACACCAACCGGAGAAGTTTCAAACAGAATAAACAGGTCAAACATTAGATATAGGTTTATGCTATTATATAAGAAAGCATAATATATCTGGAAACTATATAATGGATGAGATATAGGAGAATAAATTGATTTTTTTATTGAACTGAAGGTGGAGAGGATAGAGGAATACATTATAAGGTTTAGTGAAGTTTCTATGAAATACATTTTGCAAATGTAACACAGCATGTTTAAGAACCACTGAAGAAAACATCATCTTCTAACTGATCCTTTACTGTTTTCCCGAGAATAAACATGGAGACTAAGTGTCTTGCCCAGACTCATTTTAGGGAAATATTTTCTATCCACTTCTTACAGAAAGAGTTAAGAAGAGGTAGAAGCATATAAGATGAACTTTTTACTTTTACTGAAATACTGCATACATTTCCCCTAAATGGAAATACCCAAAGAGTTTAGTGGGACATGGTTCCGGGTATTGCTTTAAAATTTGTCATCATCATGGGATGCCTGGGTGGCTCAGTTGGTTGGGCATCTGCGTTCGGCTCAGGTCATGATCCCGGGGTGCTGGGATCATTGATCCATGATCATTAAAATAAAATTTGTCATCATCCTAACAGAAGCAAGGAAGACACTCATTTTCAAACAGAGCTTCCACTTTCTCACTTAAGACCTAGGAAGACAATGAAAAAGATGAAAATTTAATGTGAGGTTGACAAACTTAACCATGGCTCAACCATATGGTACTGAGCAAAAAGAAAACCCATCAGCTGACAGGAGATAGGATGTTCCTTTGTCCTTCCATGGTATTTACATGCAGAATTGCAAAGCATTGACCAAGAAGCTCAGCAATGCATGGGTGTTCCTCCAGCTCTTTCAAATCACTGGAAGCAACCCCCTCAAATCAGCTGGTTCCTAGGTAAAGAGTCAAACTATCAACACTAGAACCTGTATTTTCCTCATCAACATGTTTTTATTTCCTTCTCTCCATTCCCGGCAACTAATTTCATACCATAAGATTTAATCATAAATTAGATAAAAATACATTAAAACAAAAATAGACTATTTTAATGTATGTATTACATTTATTAAAATCCAATAGGATTTGGGTTTTGTTTGTGTATGTGTGGTATTGTGAAACAGACCAATACTTCAAAGGAAAAATAACAAGGGATTATCTGTCATCTCATGTAATAAAATGCTTTTTTTAAACCAAACTAAGGAAAACAATATGATTTAGAAGAGAATATCATGTGACAAGAAGGTTAAATAAAATAGTATTTGAAAAGAGACTTCTGTATGTGTACCCATAAATGCATATCTAGGTCCATGTACTCAGTATACTTCATGGAGATACTACAAATTGGTAGAAAACTTACTGATTGTGGAGGGAAAATGAAGTGAGGTTCTCACTTCACATAACACATTATTTACAAATCCACAGTTATAAATAAACAAAAGAATAAACAAAAACATAAAATACAGGGATAAGAGATAAATGAGTAACTGTACGCACTTAACCTTTTGATGAACAGTACAATGACTGAACTTACAAGATAAAATTTATTGACAAACCTGACAAATAATTTGTATAACATGGGACCATTTGTACACATTTGTCTACCTGGCTAATATTTTTAATATGTAAAGTGTTTATAAAATGTATGAAGACAAAAATTATTAGACAACATCAGAAATCATCCCAGCTATGTATTTCCTTCATCTGTAAAATGGGGGATTATAGGAACATCATACCATTACTTACAGGGGTGTTATGAGGATCAAGCAAATCAATAAATTTAAAACAATCTGAATGGTGCCTAGTGTTCAATAAATGTTGGGGGAAAAAATCTTGTCAATAGATTTACGCAGAAAACCCACAAAAGTTGAAGTGTTGCTAAATGAAAACTGCTAAGCCATACTACTAAAAAGTAAAGAAAGAAAATTAAAAAAAAAAATAAATCCAAGTAATATAAAATGACTTTCCCATAAAATTCACATTTTGAAATAACAGAGCTTGGAGCACCTGGGTGGCTCAGTCAATTAAGCATCTGCCTTCACTCAGGTTATGATCCCAGGGTCCTGGAATCGAGCCCTGCATCTGGCTCTCTGCTCAGCAGGAAGCCTGCTTCTCCCTCTCCCTCTGCTGCTCCCCCTGCTTGTGCTCTCTCTCAAATAAATAAACAAAATCTTAAAAAAAAATAACAGGGTTTAGTGTAACAGAAGTACTATACAACAGATATTCTCAGCCAGTTTTATTCAAAGTATGAATTAAACACAAACTTTCTGAAAAGCACTTTGATCGTATTTATCAAAAATTTTAAAGAAATATGTATTCATCTAAGGAAACTATCATAAGAAAATGCAGACAAGATACACACCCAAGGTATATCATATCTGCATTATTTACAGCAAGGAATTATATGGATGCCTAATAACAGGGAAATTGTTGTATCCAAAGAAATGATTATTTATATAATAGATAGTATGCTTTACTTTATTAAGGCACTACATTAAGACATGAGGAAGTAGAATTATTCTCATGTATATATATTTCTCCATTCATCAACAGCTATTTATTATGCAGAGAAAACTATATTACTAAAGGAAAACACTGCAGAAAGTTAACAGACCTTATTCTTAATATATAAGGAATATGTAAACTTTTAATTTTCTCAATTTTGTATTTTCTACTTCCAATAGTGAGGAGTAACTTCTAAAACATTTTCTTTTTAACTTTTCGAACTAGCAAAGTATTACTATATGTAGCCATTAAAAGCAAAAGTTAAAGCGTAGAGATATCTGAGTCAGACTATAGCTCTATGCATTGTTTATAAGATCAGCTACTCAATTTGTAAACCAATAAGTGTATGCTGAGTTGTTTTGAGCTTTTCCTTGGGCTTTGCTATTGCACTGGAGTGTAACTAGAATTGTTTAAAAACATTGATTTAAGACCCTGAGTTTCAAGCGTAAACAAAAAATCAGTCTTAAAGATATATTTTAGCTTGCCACCTCACATTCTGAACTGGAACTATCCCAATCTGAGAAAAAATAAACATACAGATTTGTCTTTTAAAGATCAGATGACACCCCCAAAATAGTTACCATTTGGTGATTCTCATTACAAGTAAGAATCCACATATTCCTGCCTAAAGTTAAGGAAGACAAAAGAGAATGGATTCAGATCATCACACGGTCCCAGTATGTCCTCATATGTCAACAGACAGGTGAACTCCAAGAACAGACTGGGCTCAGTTTGGAAAGAGCAACAAGGCAAAGAAAAATTTAAGGTGACACATGTCGCATCATTCAGCAAAAAATAGTCAGGAGCTGTCTCATAAAGAATAACAGAAGGTTGTAGGTTCAAAAGGGGTATTTAATCAAAATAAATGGCACTGTAAAGTTAGCAAGCTGGACTCTTAAGAGATGTTTTGTCAAAGTTCAAATGATTTGGGGCTCATTTTAAATGTGGTGCAGCTTGAAGCTGGCCCAGTATGTCGCAGAAAAGAAGTCTATGAAGAAAGGTGATCAAGCCCTCTGCCATTTATCACAATGACTTTAAGTGAAAGTGGGTGTTTTCCCATGATGGTTTAGAAAAGGAATCTGAATGACACCTATATGAAGTACACAGACACTGAAAGACGGGCAGGGGGAGAAGAGCTCTGGAAAGTAGAAAACATAAATAAAAGACCCTATGTCTAAATAGGGCAAGGTGTCATTGAAGATATTTTACATAAGGAAATAGCATGTTCAGATCTGCATTTTAGGAAGATTATTTCCACTAGTATATAGAAAATGGATTGGTCAATACGGGACGCAGAGGGACAGAGGAGGAGTCATCAGGTGATGATGGCCTACCCTAAGGTTGGAGGAGAACAATTGGAAAGAAGTGGACAGAAGGGGGTGAGTTTCATGAACTCACAAAAGCAGCCTTTGGTGGTTGATTGAACTTGGAAGATGTGACAAAGAGAAGAATCAAACTGGGTTACTGGTTTTTCTTGGATACTGAGGGATGTGGTCACTCACTGACATTGAAAACATGAAGCATGGGACAAGTTGGTCACAAGTGGACAAGGGGAAAATGACAGTTTCAGTATGGGAAAGGTAGAGATATCTAATAGGTGGCTGGATATAAAGATTTCAAACTCAATGGAGAGGTCTGGCCCAAAGAGGAAGTTCTGCCATGGATATGAATGGGATCATCTAAAAAGATAAAAAGACCTGATGTGAAGAAAGAAGGGCTTAAAAAAGGAACAATCAGAGAAATGGGAGAAAGACAAGAAAATGGCCATGCCATAGAAGTTAAATAAGTATTTTGAGTAACGATGAAAAAAGTATCAAAGAATTAATACCATTTTTAATCCACCACCATATATATGTTTTTATTTCTCTAACAACAGGAGAGAGGGACATCTCCATTATTTGGCATCACTACCTTTTAGGAAGCTTTCATTTTATCTGAGCAATTCATTTAGTGATAATGTATTAATTTGAGACAATCGTATGTTTATTTGCTTTTCTAATGGATGGAGATGGCGGGGCAGACTATTTTAAAACACATCTACCAAAGGATCATTTAGGAGGTGATTTCTGAAGAACTCTACCAGATGCACAGTCTAATGAATATTTCCCCCAGGAAATCCTGATGGGTCTATGGCCCCTTTGTGTGTACATCTGGCTTCATTTGCAGCCTCCTGGTCCCAACTCCAGCATGACTGTTAACTTTAGCGATGCTGTCCATAGAGCTGATGTGTATTAAGGGCAGCCAATTACATTACTTTGCTAATTGTATTAGAATATTTAACCAAGTAGAGCCTATTTATAGATTGTACTCCGTAAATAAAAGTGTCTATTCGAAGTGGCAAATTTGTTTCCAGATAATCCTTGGAGATGGCAGTTAGCATATGACCCTCTGCTATTATTTTTTAGGATTCACATCCTGCATTTTCTAAATCCTTTCGAAGTCTCATAGCAGGAAACAATAAATTCTTTGCCAAGTATTTCTTTAGCAGAATCAGCAAATCCACCTCCTCCAAATGGCAGAAGGATGCAGATCCTGGTCATGTTTTTATTATCCTGCTCTAATGAACCGAGTCCAAATTTCTAAAATGTGTGTTCTCTGTTTTAGGCTAGAGTCCCTGAGATTTGTAATCCTCAACTAGAGCCAGAGACTGTTTTCCTATCAGCAAAACAGAGGAAACCATATTTGCAAATTCTTCAAGATCTCCCAAGCCAATCTGTTATAAAAATGAAAACTATTATTATGACAAGACTTAGCCCATAATTTATTTGTTGTGCCACAGTAATCTCCTTATTTATTCTGATTGAAGGCAATCACAAGTCTGTTCAACACTCAGAGTAAGTGGAAATAAGCCAAATCCAGTCTAAACACTGAGAACAGAAAACATAGGCACCAGGGTGATTTCAGGGTAAATGCCTGAGTGTGCAAGGTGACACAGGATGCCGACCTTGAGTGTGCAAACAAATTCAATTCTTATCTTAGAATCCAGAACTTGGGACTTCATCCTACCCCAAAGAAAGGAGTTTAGCTTCATCTATTATAATAAGCAGAATTCAATTAACACTGTCAAAGAATAGCCTGGGTTATAAAAAATGCCTAAGGGACAGGAAAATTTTTCATACCTCTCTCCCACCCACTCCCATCCAATCACCCAAACAAGAGACCCCACTCAGCTATGGATTAAGCTCTTCAATGGCTATAAATCTCCTATACCAATGCTCTTTTTTATTTTTTTCCAACGGCAGGCTACTTTAATCCATCGAAAATTCATATTCATATATTTGCTTCCACTTTTTCTTTGTTTAATCCAAAGTTTATCAAATTCAACTGTTCAAACTTTGTGATCTCTTCCAGGTTATTTTAGGATAACCTCCGGTGGACATATATACACATTCAGAGACCAAAATAACTTTAATGGAAAGAGGCTATTGAAAAACTGACCTGTTAAAACATTTCAGCTAATTCTGCCTTGGCACGAACCAACTGTTCTTATTAGTTGAGTTTAGGTTACAAAGGAACAAACATACCCCTTTTCTACACACATCCTCACCAATGACCTCTCTTTTTATAATTTCTACAGATATTCAATATTTAAAAAACTTGGTCTGCAATATGAAAAGGTCTACCTGTGCAAGAAAGAAAACTCTCAGAAATTAATCCAGTGTTACTGTAATTACTCAGGAAAGCAGTGAAGAGACAGCAAGGGAACATTCCTTGACTGTGTAGCTTGTCAGATATTGGAGCCACCTTGATAGAGTAAGCATTTTGAAGGTTATCTTTCTGCTGCTTTATCTTTTTACGAGCCTATCTGTTTGGGAGTCACCCATGGTCCTCTCCATAAATGCTAAAAAGACATTTGATGACATAAAATGTCAATTGATTCTACATTTCACACAGCCAATAAAAATGTAATACATGCAAATTTCATTCTTTTCTCCCTCTCTCCATTTATTGAAAATGTATTTTAAAATTACCAATTACAGTAATTAAAATTACCAAAATTAAAGATGCTAGCTGTCATAACTGTTCTTTCACATTATTCTTGCTATTCTTGCAGAGCAATTACAGGGCTGAGTCACAAAGCCTCACCCAACTGCAGTGGATGTTGGGAAATGTAGTTGAGTTATGTGCCCAAGAGAGAAAAGCAATGGATCTAAACAACTAGTAGGTCTCCACTACAAAGCCTATAGAGTAAGCATTAATGTAGTACGGTGTGAAAGGATATACCTTTAGAAGATCACAGTTCTTCTCTGAAACCTAAATTTCCTTTCAGACTAAAAGTTTTCATAAAAATAGCTTTGTACGTAATGACTTGCTCTATCAGTTCCCAACTTCAACATACTGTTTCTAATTAAAATCACTCTTATTTATCAACCAGTTGCACTACTTTAATGATCATTTAACCTAAGACCATCATTTGCCTGGTGCCAGAGCTTGGAAGAACCTTGTGACATCTCTGTATTTCAGATCAAGCTTTCTCTTCAGGCTCTGATAGCTAGAGCTTGACTCTTTAAATTCTTACCTGAGAACAGCTAACAGCTCCAGGGGCTTCCCTCCTATATTCCTCATATCCTGTGGGTCACCATTACTTGAATCTGCCTTTACTTTTGACTTAATAAGGTAGTTGTCCTGAGCACAATCCCTGACCCCTGTCTCCCTCCATCCAAATGCCTGAACTTCTTCATAACTCTTCCCATGACCATTGTACTCCTTGGGGAAGGGTCTGGCAAATCACTCCTCAGTATCACTCATTATCTGGGGGCAGTAAACATCACAAAGAATGGGACCTAAAGGATTCTGATAAGTGTATGATGTTCATGGCTGGTTAAGGGAAGCACTAAAGAAATCTGAAGCTGAGTTAAATGGAACCAGATCCAAAATGAAAAAATAAAATAGTTTCCCTAGGAATCCAGAGAATGAAGAAGGGATTCTCAAATTCAAGATAAAAGAAACATAAAGTCATTTGACAGGATAGTGAAAACAACAACCTCAGAGACTGTTAAACCTGCACCACGATTCTCAGGTGTACAGACTCATGTTTTTTATAGCTCTGTTAGGGATAAAGAGAAAAAAATAATGATAAATATACTTCTTTTCAGTCTTTGTTCTATCACCTTCTTTGCTTATGTAACCAAGAGTATTCATGAAATCTGCTTGTTGAAATAAAATCTAGGGACGCCTGGGTGTCTCAGTCGTTAAGCGTCTGCCTTCGGCTCAGGTCACGATCCCAGGGTCCTGGGATCGAGCCCTGCATCAGGCTCCCTGCTCAGCAGGAAGCCTGCTTCTCCCTCTCCCACTCCCCCTGCTTGTGTTCCCTCTCTCGCGGTCTCTGTCAAATAAATAAATAAAATCTTATAAATAAATAAATAAATAAATAAATTCCAAAACCCATCATGAAAGTCTACAAGTACATTTTTCATTACCTGGTCAGTTACAGTATTTTACTATATACCTTTAAACTCCAGTAATAAACTGACAAAGGCAGTATCACATTAGAAAACAGTACAAATACAATCTAAATTGTTTTGAAGTCATCACTAGTTTGTATACTCAAATGAGATAATATCATAAAAAAATTTTCTGAAATGCTTTTTAAAGCCTGTATGTTACTTTTTGTTTGTTTGTTTGTGATGATCTTTAATGCAGTGGAGAAAACTTTCCTGTTGTTTCTAGCTGAAGAAGCTGGTATCGTTATGGAAACTTGATTTCCTATTATTACTGGAATGGTAAGTGCAAATATTGAGGGAATGTTCAATTTTGTTTTGAGAGAGCCCTCCCTCCCAACCCTCTGCCATCAGCTTAAAGAAAAATGCTCTTTGAATGAACTGCTTAAGACATGCTATCTATTTCTGAAATTACAAGAAAGGGCCAGTTTCAGGATTCATTTAAATCATCTGTTTCACTGCCATAGAAAAAACAGAACTCAGTATTATGGCTTTTCTTAAATATGGAAAGTCTATGGATAAAGACTGTCAGGCTTGGCTGTGTTAAGCCGCACTATCAAATCCGTATAATTCTATATGCAAATGACATGCTTATACGGGATCTTCATCTCTGATCTAATATTTTCATTTTAAAATGAGCTAGCTAGAGGTTCTCTGAATTCATTTTCCTATCTCTTTATGATCATTCAAATTATTATGTTAACATTATTCTATTTATTAGAACACCTTTCAGCTAAGGATATTAAAGAGCTTTGACAAGCATGAATTAAATCTCCCCTAAGAAACAAGTTGGCACAAAGCTGAGATAGAGTGACAGGTAAGTCAAACAAAGGAAAACAACAACAACAACAAAAGCAATGTGCAGGTTAAGTTCCCCTGCTCAAGGTCAATCAGGAAGGAAATAGTCAGTGTCTATTCTATATCCAAGAGGTTAACTCTTTGCAAATGAGGACCCAAGTGGTCAAGTAACACTATTTAGATAAATTCCTTGCAAGGCTAAACTTTGAAGCAGAAGGAATAATCTTAAACTAAAGAGTTTCTGACAAAGGCAATTTCACAAGCTCATAAAATGGAGTATCTCTTAAGTACAATTAATGAATGAGCCTCATAAATGTGTACTTTAGAATAGTTATTGGCACCTATCATACAGGGCTGAGAATCCTGACAGAAACCAGTATGATCTCCAGTCTTGGCACACAAGAAATTAGGAAAAAGCTCATGCTGTGTAAGTTTGCCCAATTCATAGGCATGTCATTTTTTCTTATTCTAGCATGCCTGGTAGGTCTCGGACATCAAAAAAAGGAGTACATGAGAGCACAATATAGAGCACACCTTGACAATTTCCTTCTATTGATATAACAAATATATTCCTCAATTATAAAATAATTCTAAGTCACATCAATGCATCCAGGGAGATTCACACATTTGCATTAAGGACTTCCTGTTAAAAATGGAATGTACATTGCAGCATCATTTATAGATCCCTAAGTTATTTAGTTTCATTGAATTGAATATTTTTAAATAGACATGAGAAATATGATTCATAGTAGAAAAAGTTCATCATGATCTAGATGCAGCTATGTTCCACAGGAAAATTTCAACCACCAAAGTGCAAAGACAAAATGACTGACTTTTCTTGCCACACAAAATATTGACAATATTCTCTTATAACCTACTCTTAATTGTTAGTTGGGATGTCAAACAGAGAGCATACTGACCTTTAGAAGTAGGGCTTTAATGAACAAGAAGACAGGGCAGGGAGAGGTATAAAGCATCAGAAGGAATTTAACTTAAGAACAAACTAGCTTTGGGCGCCTGGGTGGCTCAGTTGGTTAAGCGACTGCCTTCGGCTCAGGTCATGATCCTGGAGTCCCGGGATCGAGTCCCACATCGGGCTCCCGGCTCGGCGGGGAGCCTGCTTCTCCCTCTGACCCTATCCCCTCTCATGCTGTTTCTCTCTCTCTCTCTCTCTCAAATAAATAAATAAAAAAAAAAATTAAAAAAAAAAAAAAAAAGAACAAACTAGCTTTGACCCCAACCAAACCCAAAGTCTATCCAGAGGCCCATTACAGATAAATACATAATATAAAGATAAATAATTATAATTAATATAATTATTTTATGTGTGCTTTTAAGTTTCAGTAGTAGAATGTAAATCAAGAGATAAGCAGTTAATAAGTTATGGTTTACTGACATGTGGAATACTCTGACATATTTAAAAACATTAGGTGTATCTAAGCTCATGGGCAATATATATTTTATATTGTAAATTGTAGAACAACATTAAGCCAATCTAATTTAGTGAAGAAAACACCTATGCTAAATACAAGTGTATGCTTGTATGATAAATAAAAATTTACAGATACATATTCAAATGTTAATATTACTTGCCAGTATAGAGGGGAGTGGAATTGGCAAGCAAAGGGGAAGTTTCAGCTTTTACTTTCTGTATAAGGAAAGGGTTCAGAATGAACCCCTTTGGCATATGGATTACTTTGAGCTAAAGTCAGTCAAGGTCCAGAAGACTCAGGAAGAGCTTTTATGCCCCTCTTAACTTCCTAAAACAATTTAGATAAAGGGCCAGGTCCAGGAAGACAACTGTAGATAGCTGTAATGAGTATGGGCTATGTATAGTGGGGTGGGGGTTTGGAGGGAAGCTCAGCTCAGCAGGGCCTGGAGCTCAAATTCTTTTCTGTGTCCTACTCTCTCTGCATGGCATGGCAAATGTTTGTTTGTTTGTTTTTTTCCAAATAATTGTTCTTTCCATCTTCCTGTAAGTTGTATCCCACCCCTTTGAAGTCTCAGACTTCTAACCCTTTCTCCTTCGCTCAGCATGGCATGTGAGCCTCAGTAACTGACTACCTGTGGAGGTCTCATATTCTTATGGGGTTCCTGTACATACGTAATTAAACGTGTTGTCCTCCTGTTACTTTCTTATACCACTTCACCCACTAAGGAACTTAGAAGGGTGGAGGAAAACTTCTTCCTCCCTAACAATATATATTATTTAAGGCTTAGAAATGAAGCATCTATTTAGGTGTTATTAGATCAATTTTTGTATGATTTGAAAGTCAGCATAGCATAGTGGTTAAGACTAGAGGCTCTGGAGTCCTATTGCCTGTGCTCAAATCCATATTATGTCTAGCTGTATAACCTTGGGTAATGTGCTCTATGTGCCTGTTTATCTATATAAAAAAGCCAATAATAATGGCTCATACCTCATAGAGTTATAATGAAAATTAAACAGTTTAGAATAAGTTCTTGCATAGAGCTAACCTCAATAAATAAAGAGGTTAAGTATATTGGCTATTATTATCATTATATTAGATGATTTTGATGATGATGATGATGATGGTAAGTAAGGCATCAGAGAAGAATCTAATAGGTATAAAGTCAGAAATAAAATTCAAGAGGATATTTAAGCCATGGCAACATTTAATTTTAAAAGACAGTAAAGCAATGAATTTGCAACTCTGAGAAATAAAGTGAATTCTATGAAATTAAATAACCTGACAGACTGTCATTAAAATATTAAAGAAACAAATAGTGCTTATGAAATACTAAAGCAAATATAGCAGTTTTAGGGTCCAAGATAGCAGCATAGGAAGACCCTAAACTCACCTTCTTCCTCAGACACACCAAATATATACCTACAAATAAAGGATTTCCTCCTGAAAAAGTAAGAACAGCTGACTGAAGAGCTTCTGCATGGCAAAGGATAGAGGGACCACAGAGAGAAGAGTAGGAGACATGGAGCCACGGTAATGATTGGAACCTCTACCCTATGCTGTGACCTGCAGTAGGAAGGGATATCACTGAGGTGCCTGCATGTGGATTTACCTGCCTTTGGGCACAGCAGTAAACAGTAGTTTAAAGGGCAACTAGAGTGTAAGTGAAGGAAATCCATTTACTAACCCTACAGCACCTGCCAAACAGCAGGGAAACTGCAGAAACTCTCCAGAATCAAAGGTGCTGGTGACCACCACTGTTCACGCCTACCCACCACCTTGATGGCACAGACAGGATGAAGATCCAGAAGGGCTCTAGCTGGCCTGCTAGGAGTAGGCTTAACAGATATACAGAGAATATTCCATCTAAGAACAGCCAAATACACCTTCTTCTCAGGTGCACATGGAACATTCTCCAGGACACATCACATGTTAGGCCACAAAACAATTCTCAATAAATTTAAGAAGATTGAAATTATATTGATCATATTCTCTGTGATATGAAACCAGAAATTAACTACAAGAAAAAAAAAACTGGACAAAACAGAAACAAATGTAGAAACACTAAAACAACAAATATATTAAATAAAGGAAAGAAGAAAAACAAACAGTACCTTCAAACAAAGAGGAAAAAATATCAGATCAAATCTTTGTGATACAGCAAATGCAGTTCTAAGAGGGAATTTTATAGCAATTTTAGAGGCCTCACTCAAGAATCGAGAAAAATCTCAAATAAACAATCTAACCCCACACCTAAGGAAACTAGAAAAAGAACAAACAAAGCACAAAGTTAGTAGTAGGAAAGTAATGAAGATCAGAGCAGAATGAAATAGAGACCTAAAAAAATAGAAAAGACCAATGAAAATAAGAGCTGGTTCTCTGAAAAGAAACAAAATTGAAAAACTTTTAGCCAGGTTCATCAAGAAAAAGACAGTCTTCAAGAGAGGACCTAAGGAATCTACAAGTAAGAAGCAACAGGAAGAGAAAAAAGAGGGCGGTGTTTCAGAAGGAAGCACAGGCCCACTGACAGCTGAGGAAGTTTGGGGAAACATTCTCCAGGGCCAGAAGGTCAGAAACTGAAAGGTCTGAGACTTTACCCTATTTGCAAGCTAACAAGTTATGTTGCCCTAGTCTCATGGATACTGATAGGAGACACAAGATGGGTTTATTCATTACAGAAAAAGAAGTAACCAGATAATCAGCATTTGCACTAGTTCCTCAAGCCCTAATTCCCACTGCATGATAAAAGAGTAACACCTTCACAAGCACTGGGGTTGAAGTAGTAGGGGCAATACCACTCCAAAATATGCCTCTAGGCATACTGATTATTTTAAACTTTTTTTGAATATAGTTGACGCACCATGTTATATTAGTTTCAGGTGTGCCACATAGTGATTCAACATCTCTATACGTTATGCTATCTTTAAGCTGCTTATTTTTAAGAAAAAGCAGGCATAGGTGAAGCTCTGAAAACTGAGTATAAGTTACCCTTTTGTAAGAGACTTGGACATTTACAAGGGAAATCTCCATTTGTAAGTGTTCCCTCTCCTTACCAGGATTCAGGATGCCTCTGAATCTCTAGTAACTCCTATCAATGGAGAAGCCAATGACTTCAATCTGCATGGCAACCTTACCCTGTTTACTGTGGTTTCCCTAGTAACCCCCTTAACTGGCCTTCCCTCCATCCCCCAACATTGTTGTCTTTAGTTGGGGATGGTATTTAAGGTGGTGGCTTGGACTATTTCAGGGAGTTACTTGGTTTTCCTGTGTATCTCCCATGTATACAAGAAGTATACATGTTATTAAACTTCTGCTTTTCTCCTGTTAAGCTTTCTTTTCCTGGGCAGCAATTGAGAGAAATAATCATTTCATATGTGAGGGAAGAGGATAGGCGAAGAACTAAATAGAATACAATCCACACTACACAAAGACACCTAATATCTCCAGACTAAAAGAAAAGTCTTTAATATAAGCCTACTTGGATTTTTCAAACACTGACACAAGACCGACGAAGTTAAGGAATCTGAAAGCAACATTTTCCTAACAACTAGCAACTACAGGAAGGGCCTCAGCCAAGAAACTAGAAGTGTAGAGGGATTATTATTTTTCTCCTTCACAGGGTATATCACAGGAGAGGCTCTCTGACCTCAGGGAATGCATGGCTTTTATAATGGACTGTTTAATCTTTGTCCAGAGGAAGATATTATTTTTATTATACTAAAGAGTAAACAAATTACCCTTTGCTCTGAAGTTAGAAACTCTGTCTTCAAAGACTGCACCCTACACAAATGTATTTGAAAAGATAGTCTAGAACGAAGGCAGGCAATATCCCCATTCAAACGACGTGCAGAAACACAGAAGAGCCAAGGAGATTTTTCTCCACACACAAATGTAACGATTCAGAAAACCACCCTTGAGGCCTTTTTTGTCCAGATGAAAGAGGATGACAGGGGCGGGGGGGAGGGGGGGAGTCAATCCTGGACCATCAGGAGCTGAAGATGGAAGCCATTACCAAAAGGGAAGGCATAATCTTGTTCACAGGAGTTTCAGCTTAAGAGACCCAGCATAGGAGAATGACAGCTTACTGATCTCTGAAGACACCATGAAAGAAACAGCATTTCAACTGAGAATGAGTTAGCCAATCAAATATGGGATTAGAGGTACTCAGTTGGAAGGAAATATGAAGATTCAAAACTCGGAAATAAAAGGTATGATTCGGCAAACAGAAAGAAGTCCAACACTGCTGAAAGAAGACAATTTATGTTAATGAACATTTTAATGTTCATTTCTCAAAGTACTACATTCTTGTTCCTCTCTCTGGTAATAGAGTAACTTGCAGATGGGCAGCAATTGAGAGAAATAATCATTTCATATGTGAGGGAAGAGGATAGGCGAAGAACTAAATAGAATACAATCCACACTACACAAAGACACCTAATATCTCCAGACTAAAAGAAAAGTCTTTAATATAAGCCTACTTGGATTTTTCAAACACTGACACAAGACCGACGAAGTTAAGGAATCTGAAAGCAACATTTTCCTAACAACTAGCAAATTATAGATTCTCTTTATTACTGTTTTAGGTACTAGAATAATTTGTGAATCTGCCTTTAGCTTCCTGTCCTTTTCTCCTAACTATACAAATGCAACTTACTTTCATGAATGATAACAGATTCCAATCTAACATAGCATGTCTTGCTCTGACATTTACAAACACACAGCTGTGGGAACAGATAAATCTGGCGTAATGTTTATTTTCTAAGTGTGTGAACGGAAAGGGAATGCTTCTGCTTAATAAAGCTCCTATAGCATTATAAATTTAAACAATATGATGAAAACTGTCCCTGAGAGAAAAAAAAAAGAAGGGATAGCATAATCTGAAATGTCCATTACATTATCTAATGTTATGTTGAATGGGTGTCTCTCATACAACATGATATATAGCTGCTTAGAATCAGGTGATACTGAATTGCATTTTCTTCAATTCCCATATTTGGAAAATGAGAAAAGGACTCCAAATATATGCATAACATTCAAAACTTCTATTAAAAATTCAGATGAAGAATGAAACGATTGAGCTCTTATCATGTAGTCCTAGAAAGACTTGATTCTCGTATTTGCCTTTGAAAATAGAGCTATAGATATTTTCAGTGATAAAGCACCTCTGAAATACTTTTAAAATCTCCTGAGGACTACACTCAACAGCCAACTACTTCTTCAATTATACTTTCCATTCTTTCTACACCCAATTTCCATCTTTTCCAGTTACACTGTTTCCGCTGCACACACAGCTATCTTGACTAAGAAAATGATAAATATAAAGTGAGGAATACATTCATTAGAGGAATAGAGGACACCACTGTACAATGGCAACAAGAAAAAAACAGGATCTTTTTGGAAATTTTGTTTTTGTCATTCAAATAAAATTCCTCTCTAGGCTCACCTTAATAGCCCTTAACAGCACATGCACTAATATGCCTTGCTGCTCCTGAGAGTACATTATTTACAGATCACTTGTTCTCAGCAGAGGGTGGGAGTGGGGGGCAATTTTCCCCTCCAGAGGACATTTGGCAAAGCCTAGAGACATTTTTATTGTTATGATTTGAAGGGGAAGTTGCTACTGGCATCTAGTGGGTAAAGTCCTGGGATGCTGCTGAACATCCTACAGTGGGCAACGCAGCCCCCAAACCAAGAATTATCCAGCCCCAAGTATGAATAGTTCTGTGGTGGAGAAGCCCCACCTGAGATTAACATTTCACCCAACAGCATTCCAAACTACTGGTTCTCCATGTCTTTTTTTTGAGCAGCTTTTGATTCCTGTGATAGACCGATTTTTTCTAAAGCACCAGCTGCTTATGATTCAACGAATTGAGGTCAACTATTGTAACTCCTACAACTTGTTCTCATATTCACAAGCTGTATTTTACTTTTTATGTCCACATTACTATAGTGGAAAGGCACTGATGGGATCTCTACTTCCTAACCATAGAACCAGTCTTTGTGGTCTATAGCAACTCACCTACTTCTTTCTAGAATATTCCTTGAAAAACAACAAAATCCCAGGGAAAATGATGGCATCTGTGGCTGTCCATTCTCTGAGCCTAAATATTCACTTTGCTCCTGAGACTGCCATTGAAAATCTCTCAGCATGCTAATCAAACCCCTAGTCAGAATTGGCGATATACCTATGTAGAGTCAGCGACCCTCATCACAAAATACGCCTGAAGAATTGAAATCATCAGGAACCCAACAATGAGGCATTCTTGTCCAAGGAGTTCAACCAACATTTATTTTGGGAAGAAGAACTACAATTAACCACTTGGGTATTTCCTGAAGAGAGAGAGAGAGTGTGTGTGTGTGTTGGTGTGTTGGTGTGTGTGGGGGGGTTAAATTCCTGTATCTGTCTGGATGCTCACACTAGATTGTTAACAGCTGTCATTTAGGTGCTAGAGTGAACACTTGGCTGAGCTGATAGAGTGAATTCCCTTTAGAATTTATAGGTTTGTTCCCTCAGCTGCTGGGAGTGCACTCAGCTAAGCCTCCTTTGATGCCCAAGCCCTCCCTGGGACTTGAAGAGAGTCACCTTGGCAAAGGTCATGCCCTTCCCCTGAACACCCTTCATACAATGACTGTGCAAGGGTACAAAGACCTGACCCCAAATCCAGACCCCTCCGATGGGCAATGCATGCATCAAGCTCCTCCTGAAGCTTTGGTTTTACTGCCTAGAAGCTAAACTTCTTGCTTTGCATAATCCAGCTTTCTGTCCCTACAGGGACATTCCCTCATAAACTTTTTGCAAACTAATCTTTATTTCAGAGTCTCTGGGAAATGACCCAAAACCTCGAATTTGTTAGATCACCTTCTTCTTATACCGTAATAAAAATATATTTTATACAACAATACCTATTATATGTAAAAATAGGTAGTGTTCATGATGTGAAGATGAAACTGGGGTGTAGACCTTCATTGTTAAATAAAATGTGCTCAACCCAAATGAGTGCTTTCTTTTCCTTTTACACACTGATTTAATAGAAGGTTATATTTATTTGACTTCCTAACACAGATTCAGTGTACTGATGATTATTTACTTGTTGAGTACAAATGTGGAATGGTGTGCAAACAGTTCTTTCTTTTTTTTTTTTTGACAGAGTCTAGATTGATGGACAACCAAGTTAATTTGTAGGTCCCACTGTGTGAGATAGGCCTCTGTTTGATTATCAGGCTGTCTCAGGTGGAAAACTGAAATCGCTGTGTATTCAATTATTGAATCTTGACACACCAGGTGCAGAGGTCAGTCCACAAAGTGGTTGCTTTTGACTAAGAAAACACACTCAGAAAGGGGTTTAAAGAAACTTGGCACTGTTGAGCCATGTCTTGATAGATTACCTGAAATGGCCCATGTTCAACATCAGAACTGGGCTGCATCGACAGTACAAGAGAGGATAAATCAATGCATTTGGCAGTGCTATAAACAAATCAATACAAAAAAAGGAAGAAAAATTGGGCTTTCAAGAATGTTTCAGAAGTACCCTCTGGATTTAGGTAAAATAGTGTCAGTATTCTGAGGACTCCAACGTTAGGGATAGAATCAGCCAATTTTAAATAATGGAGGGCCTCCCCCCCGACACACTGCCCTTTCCTTATCATTTCTTACTTTTTGATGCTTATTAGAAATTAGCATAAATACCCAAAACACTTTATTACTCAAGCTTTTACTATCACCAAAGTGTAAATCACAAGAGATGGGGGGCGGGCAGGGTGAAAAGAGCACCGTTCCACTTTTAATGCCCTTTCTTATGAGAAGTAATAGCTGCTGGATAATTCCAAACAGACAAAATAGAATTAAACCTAATTTGAAGTTCTACTGCCTTCAGTTTTTGCATAAATCCACCCAGCACAGAACCAGGCACTTGAGAGGTGCTCCATAAGTATTCATTAACAGAAAGAATCTACTAAGTCCGTATCCATAATTCAAAGAATGAATTACACTTACCACACGGCATAAATTCAACTTCCTTTTGCTGACAGATCCACAAGCCAGGGAAGGTTTATCACAAAACTTGAATCCCTCTAGCTCTTTCAGCTGCCTTGTTCAGCTCTGCTGGATGAAAATGTGGGAAAAGTGGTGGGGACAGGAGAGCAAGGGCAGCTGCTGCTGCTTTCCCCATTCTTGAGCTACCTTCTGGGTAAATAGGTGAAATTAGTTAAGTCACCTGCTGACATGGGTTTCCACTGTGTCCTTTACAAAGAGCTCTAACCATCACTCTGTGGGCCTGCCTGCTCGTGGAACTCAATCAGCCCCTTGATGGGTTCTGAAGGCCTTGTCACAGGCATCTGTCATCACCAAGATCCTTCACCTCTGATTTCACCATCTTTGCACATACGCTGTCATTGGCCTCACATTCCTTTCTTCTCCTTTATCAAAGGAGAGTAATTTTGTTTGAGACATTCTCCTCAAAAGTCATGAGTCCCCCTTGGGAACTCTTTGGACCACATCCACACAGTCCGTTCTCTCACAAAACAGGGCATTACCATCCCCACATTCTTTCCAAGGACATAATTAAACTCCTTGCTTTAAAGACCATGGGGGGAAAGAAACATGTTTAAAATTACCATCGCTGGGTTATTTCTAACAGGTTATCCTAGCTCACAGTGACATAAACATTTACCTGTGTTTGCTAAAGTTCTCATCTCTATAATACAGTGCCCAGAACTACCTGTTGTATATCAGAGGTGCTGTGCTCTGTGCAGTTGTTTTCTTCCATTCTCCTTAGACCAAAATCACCGACTTTTTATCTGTAAATATGCCCCCTTTCCTAAGTTTTAGGCTTTTGAAAATTTACTTCCAGGGTTAAGGAATTTGGGCAACATTCACTTTATGAAAAATGCCTATTTTTCTCACTTGCTCCTTTCTGTTCTTTCAGATTTGTATGCTTAGTCCTCCTGCCACATCACATGTGGGATAGTAGACAAAGAAATTCAGACAATCTTAATGCATTAGAAGTATGTCCTCCACACCTTGTACTAAAATACTTATCTCCACAACCACCTGTGCTGTATTTTAATGTAGTGTATTATTAAAGTCTAAACCTAGGAAATTAACATAATTGCATGCAGAAAAAAAACTTTAAGGAGAGAAAGTCTCACTTTTGATCTCTACTTGCATTCCTGAGGTAATACCCTGCCTCTCATCCATTCCTCCAAACCGTATATTTATTCACTCTTATTGTGGGTCAAACAAACCCGTGAAGTATCCTGACATTTGAGTTCAGAACTAAAGCATGAGGTTTGATGGTCTGCAACCTCAAATTATTCCCAGACTTTTTAAGATGCTATTCTTTGTAAATGAATAGCAAAGGCAGCAAGTGCAAATAGTTTCCCAGACCAAGTATTACTTGTCCAAGCAGGATTCTTCAAGTTTTTTGTGTGTACCTCATTTAAAATGCTTATTTTGAATGACTTTTGAGGTCAAACTTTCAAAACAGAGTCCATGGAGGGAACTTTCACATTTATTAGTATGAACGAGTAAAATATTAATAACAAACTGTAAGACACTGATTTCTGTCTAGAAACAGAGATAATCCAAACTACGGATCAAATTTGGCTTTCACAGTAGGATGACCCGTTGTCCCAGTTTTCCCGGAACTACTCTTGTTTCGAAACTGAAAATCTCACATCCTGGGAAACCCTCAGTTCTGGGAAAACCTCAGTCCTGGGAAAACCACTGGTCACCTTATTTTCAGAAGAGCTTAAAAAAGATCACCAACAATTTATAGCATATGTTCTTAATCATCTATCTTGAGAGCAACAGAAGAAAATCATCAATATGGACAAAACAGACAAACCATTTAAGACCTAGTATAATAAAATGTGTTGTATACTTTTGATGAGGTTCATAGCAGGCTGCCCCAGAATGTGCCACTTTGGCATCTGCATTAATTGAGCTAAAGGCAGTTAAGGACTAACACTCAAGAAGAGCTTTCTACCTCCCCCTTACCTGTGTAAAAGAAATTGAAATGGGGTCCTGCACCAGGAAAAGAGCTATTACCAGAAATAAATTTTTACATCAGAAAGACTTATCTGCATGGCATGGTAAACATTTGTTTACCAAACATTTGCTTTTCCCATCTTCCTGTGAATTGTCTTCCTACACTTTGAAGCCCCAAACCTTTAGCCCCTTCTCCTTAGCTCAGGGTGGCATATAAACCTCAATTGCCTGTCCTTGGATCTCACATCTTTGGAATTCCTATATGAATGAAGTTAAATTTATTTGGTTTCTTCTGTTAATGCGTCTTATGCCAGTTTAATTGTAAGAGCACCCAAAGAAACTAAAAGAGAAGAAAGAAAAATTTTCCTCCCCTACAGTTTGGTTATTCGGAAATATTTATAGTATCCAAGATATCAGGCTACTAGCAGGAAATTATTGACACTGTAACATATGTTCATAAGTAGATACTGTTTAATCAATATATGTATTTAGAAGAGAGAGAGAAAGTGAGAGAGAGAGCAAGGGAGCATGGCAGGAAAAGGCAGAAAGAAAGAATTTTAAAATTCACAAATTTAAGCAGTCATGGTTCTAAACAGTCATGTGAACACAAACTGAATATGATATTTGGGACACCACTGAGACTAATAATGATTTTAAAATAGGAACAACCAGCACTTAGTTTCAAAAATGAGACCTGTCTAATATGCAGGCCAAATGAAAAATTTTAATCCTAAATTAAATCTTAGAAATGCAATGTTTTAAACATTCCTGAATATGATATAACTACGGCCTAGTAGCTAAGGTCTGCTCAACATTTCCAGAATGGAATTGTCTTTGGGGAAAGGATGAAATATTTATGGTGCCAGGTGAAAGGAGGAAAATATATAACTCCTAAATATATCTCTTTACCATATTGATTATTTTAAGCTGGTTATTTTTAAAAAAGAACAGACACAGGTGAAGCTCTGAAAACTCAGGAGAAGTTACTTTCATAAGAGACATTGATATTTATAAGGGAAATCTCCTTTTGTAAGGGAGTCTCCCTCTCTGTACCAGGAAGAGAAGGATGCTTCCAAGTCTCCAGAAACTCATCAATGGGGAAGACTTGGACTAAAATCTGCATAACAATCTTACCTTTGTTTGCTGCAGTTTTTCTGGTAATCTTCCAAAACTGGCCTCCTTCCCTTCCACCCCTCCTCCCCAACATCTTTATTCTTTAGCTAGAAATGTTTCTTAACATTTGGTGGTTGGGCCATTTCCGACAGTTTTCCTGGGTATCTCACAAGTATACAAGAGTTATACATATTAAACTTCTGTTTTTCTCCTGTTAACCTGCTTTTATTACATGGTGGTGTGTGTGTGGGGGGGGTGGCTTAGCAAACAAACTATGTCACCAGCTAGACCCCAAGACCTGACCTTTACTATCCACCTGCTTGTACTCACTGACCTTTTCCCATATTTTTCCTGAAGCTCTTCTGTCCAGCTTATCTCTTATCTCAGGCAAATGGAAAGCAAAATTGCCCCCTCAAAAGTTATAGTGACTGCCCTACAAGACCTCTAGCTGACCCAGACCACCCAGACCAGTTTAAGCCAAAGCCCCAACTCATACCTATGAAGGACAAGGGAGTGACCTCCAAAATGACAACTACCTTTACCTCATTGTAATACTAAAATATCTGCCCAAGGAGGACCACAAGCTTCATTTACACAACATGCAATGTATGTATAGGCATGTTTCCTTAAGGTGCATGCAATAACCTTATGCCCACCTACACATACCATGACAAGGATCTCCTTTTTTTAAATAGTCATCCTAATCCTAACTAAAAAGAACCTATCCACCCTTGCCTGGGGAGTCACGGCTTTGGAAGTTATTCCCTGTGATCTCCTTATTTGCTACAAATAAATTTTACTTTTATTTTACTTAAATTTTACTCAACTTGTGTAGTTTCTAACTGCAACTCATCAAAGAATGAACTCATGTTAGGTAAGTTACACCTAGAAGAGTAGAGGAAAAATAATTGTTCCCCCCACTATAAGCACAGAGTAGGGCGTTGAGGATATGCCCCCAAAGACCCGTAACTGGAAGCAATGGAATATACGGTTTAAATAGGACTTGAAAGAAGGTTATGCCCAGGATTTAATAACAGTTTTGGGTGCATGTCTGTGGAAAGTTACTCATGAGTTACTCCAAACTAATGAAGTTATCAATTAATGAAGTTCTAGCTACTTAACACTGTCCATCAAACCTTCCAATGTTTGCCTAGTTTGTTCTACTAACTGGGTATGAGTATTTCATACATTTTTTCAATTTCCTCAAACTTCCTACCAATCCCTGCCATCCACATGACAAAATAATTTTGCTGGATTTTTCACAGAAAGGGCTAATGAATTCTGTAAATTCTCAACCTCTTAGTTAACAAAGTTTCCTACATTGGCACTTATCCTTTCTCATTCTCTCTTGTTACAATAAACTCTATTTATTTCTAAGACACATTGCTCAACAAAATCTGGGAGACCTATCACCTCCCAGGCCCCAGAAGATGCACATTACTCATTTTACTCCCATACCCTACCACTTCCTGCCATTAGCATTTTATGTTTCTCAAGTTCACCTCACTTATGAAAAACAAAAACAAAGCATTAACAACATCAACAAAACCCCTTAATTCCATATATGTTCTCTAATGGTCCAAGCCTATCACACTTTTTGCTTTTTCAAAGCAAATTCCTAAAGAAAAGGTGCCCATATAAATATGTAAAATTTAGATACAATACTATGCTTTCTTTGTCTGTTAAATTGGAAATCAATAAAAAAAGGGTAAAAGGAAATATTCATTTGAAGATTTAGAAGCATAATGCTAAATAAACATGGTAACTCCTATAAAAAAAGAAATAAATCTTAATGAAAATTTTAACATACTTAGAAACAAAATAGTGGGAGGAGGAGCAAGATGGCTGAGGAGTAGGAGACTTAAATTTCGTCTGATCCCAGGAATTCAGCTAGGTAGGGATCAAACCATTCTGAACACCTACGAACTCAACAGGAGATCGAAGAAAAGAAGAGCAACAACTCTGAACAGAAAAGCGACCACTCTCTGGAAGGTAGGACATGTGGAGAAGTGAATCCGAGGGATATTCGGGAAGATAGACGGCAGGGGAGGGGGCCTCCATCCACTGCTTCTGGCAAGTGATAGAGCCACGGAGCACAAAATTGGAACTTTTAGAAGTCAGCTCCGCTGAGGGACGTCGCTCCAGTGGCTAAGCGGGGTGTAGAACCCTTGTGGGACAGTGTGGTCTCAGGACCTCGGGGTCACAGAAAGACCGGGGATGCCTGAGTGTGGCAGAGCTCCCGGGTATCAGAGAGGGGAAGCTGGCTGCAGAGATGGAGCCGAGGCACGGGCTCCCAGCTCAGGGTTGCCATAAACCATGATCCATGGCACAGTTGGGCCACTGCTCCTCCAGCAGGGACCCAACAAGTGGCAGATCCGGGGAGACTCACCTTCCTCCCCCGGGAGGAGCGATTCGGGAGTGCACCACAGGGATCTGCTGGGTTTGGAGACTCCACACCAAGTCAGGTGCCAGAGATAGAAATGCTCAGTCACAGCTGGGTGAGCACGGAGGCGGCTGGAGATTGGGGAGATGGGAGTGATTGCTTTTCTCTGGGGGAGCACTGAGGAGTGGGGACCCGAGTTCTCAGCTGCTCCAGGGCGGAGATTGAGAGGCTGCCATTTTCACTCTCGGCCTCCAAAGCTGTAGGGAAAGCTTGCAGGGAACAAAAGCTCCCAAGAGCAAACCAGAGCAGATTACCAAGCCCGGATCCAGCAAGGGTGGGGCAATTCCGCCTCCACAAAGACATTTGAGAACCACAGCAACAGGCCCCTCCCCCAGAAGATCAGCAAGAACAGCCAGCCAAGACCAAGTTTACCGATCAATGAGAACGGCAGAACTCCAGCGCTAGGGGAATAATGCACGTAGAATCCATGGCTTTTTTTCCCCCATGATTCTATAGTCTTTCAAAGTTAATTTTTTAAATTTTTTTTCTTTTTTTTTTGGAATTTTTCTTTTTCCCTTTTTCAACCAACATCTTATCAATCTCTTTTTTAAAAATCTTTTTATTTTTCATTTTTAGAGTCATATTCTCTCCCTTCATTGTAGTTAACCTTATTTTTGGTATATATATATAGTTCTCTCTTTAAAATTTTGGGTTACAGTTTCTTCTAACAAACCAAAATATACCCTAAATCTCTAGTGTATGGCTTTGTTCTAGTCCCTACCTGATCACATTCTCTCCCTTTTTTTTTGTAATTTCTCTTTTTTAATAATTTCTCTTCTTTCTCTTTTCAACCAACTTCTTATCAATTCCTTTTATAAAATCTTTTATAATTTTCATCTTTACAGTCATATTCCATCCCTTCATTGTATTTACCCTTATTTTTGTACATATATAAGTTTTTCTTTCCTTAAAATTTTGGGAGGCAGTTTCTTCTAACAGACCAAAATACACCCCAAATCTACTGTGTGGCACTGATCTATTCACCAGCTTGATCATATATGATCATATTCCTTTTTTTCCTTTTTTCTTTCTTTCCCTTTCTTTTCCCCCAGTTTCAGGTCTCCTCTGATTTGTTTAGTGTATATATTTTTCTGGGGACATTGTTACCCTGTTAGCATTTTGTACTCTCATTCATCTCTTCTCCTCTGGACAAAATGACAAGACAGAAAAACTCACCTCAAAAAAATGAACAAGAGGGAGTACTGACTGCCAGGGACCTAATCAATATGGACATTAGTAAGATGTTGGAACTAGAGTTCAGAATTATAAAGATACTACCTGGGCTTGAAAAAAGCATGGAAGATACTAGAGAAACCCTTTCTGGAGAAATAAGAGAACTAAAATCTAACCAAGTTGAAATCAAAAAGGCTATTAATGAGGTACAATAAAAAATGGAGGCTCTAACTGCTAGGATAAATGAGGCAGAAGAGAGAATTAATGATATAGAAGACCAAATGATGGAGAATAAAGAAGCTGAGAAAAAGAGAGATAACTACTGGATCACGAGGGCAGAATTTGAGAGGTAAGTGATACCATAACACGAAACAACATTAGAACAATTGGGATCCCAGAAGAAGAAGAAAGAGAAAGAGGGGCAGAAGGTATATGGGGGCAAATTATAGCAGAGAACTTCCCTAATTTGGGGAAGGAAACAGGCATCAAAATCCAGGAAGCACAGAGAACCCCCTCAAAATCAATAAAAATAGGTCCACACCCCAACATCTAATAGTAAAACTTAATAGTCTCAGAGACAAAGAGAAAATCCTGAAAGCAGCTCAGGACAAGAAGTCTGTAACCTACAAGGGTAGAAACATTAGATTGGGAACAGACCTATCCACAGAGGCCTGGCAGGCCAGAAAGGACTGGAATGATATATTCAGAGCACTAAATGAGAAAAATATGCAGCCAAGAATAATATATCCCGGTAGGCTCTTATTGAAAATAGAAGGAGAGATAAAAAGCTTCCAGGACAAACAAAAACTAAAGGAATTTGCAAACACGAAACCAGCCCTACAAGAAATATTGAAAGGGGTCCTCTAAGCAAAGAGAGAGCCTAAAAGCAACACAGACCAGAAAGGAATACAGACAATATACGGTAACAGTCACCTTACAGGCAATACAATGGCACTAAATTCCTATCTTTCAATAGTTACCCTGAATGTAAATGGGCTAAATGCCCCAATCAAAAGACACAGGCTATCAGACTGGATTAAAAAACAAGACTCATCGATATGCTGTCTGCAAGAGACTCATTTTAGACCCAAAGACACCTCCAGATTGAAAGTGAGGAAAAAATCATTTACCATGCTAATGGACATCAAAAGAATGATCACATTCTTTTGTGATGCCATCCAGAGATGGCATTCTTATATCAGACAAATTAGATTTTAAACCAAAGACTATAATAAGAGATGAGGAAGGACACTATATCCTACTTAAAGGGGCTATCCAACAAGAAAATCTAACAATTGTAAATATTGTAAATATCTATGCCCCTAACATGGGAGCAGCCAATTATATAAGGCAATTAATAACAAAAGCAAAGAAACACATCGACAACTATACAATAATAGTAGGGGACTTTTAACACCCCTCTCACTGAAATGGACAGATCATCTAAGCAAAAGAGCAACAAGGAAATAAAGAATTTAAATGGCACGCTGGACCAAATGGACTTCACAGATGTATTCAGAACATTCCATCCCAAAACAACAGAATACACATTCTTCTCTAGTGCCCATGGAATGTTCTCCAGAATAGGTCACATCCTAGGTCACATATTAGGTCTCCACCAGGACCAAAAGATTGGGATCATTCCCTGTATATTTTCAGACCACAATGCTTTGAAACTACAACTCAATCACAAGAGGAAAGAGCATCCTACTGAAGAATGAACGGGTCAACTAGGAAATTAAAGAAGAATTTAAAAAATTCATGGAAACATATGAAAATGAAAAAACAACTGTTCAAAAATCTTTGGGATGCAGCAAGGGCAGTCCTAAGAGGAAAGTATATGGCAATACAAGCCTTTCTCAAGAAACAAGAAAGGTCTCAAGTACACAACCTAACCCTACACCTTAAGGAGCTGGAGAAAGAACAGCAAATAAAGCCTAAGCCCAGCAGGAGAAGAGAAATAATAAAGATCAGAGCAAAAATCAATGAAATAGAAACCAAAAGAACAGTAGAACAGATCAATGAAACTAGGAGCTGGTTCTTTGAAAGAATCAACAAGATGGATAAACCCCTGTCCAGACTTATCAAAAAGAAAAGAGAAATGACCCAAATAAATAAAATCATGAATGAAAGAGGAGAGACCACAACCAACATCAAAGAAATACAAACAATTATAAGAACATATTATGAGCAACTCTATGCCAGCAAATTAGATAATCTGGAAGAAATGGATGCATTCCTAGAGATGTATAAACTACCAAAACTGAACAAGGAAGAAATAGAAAGCCTGAACAGACCCATAACCACTAAGGAAGTTGAAGCAGTCATCAAAAATCTCCCAACAAACTACAGAAATGATCCCTGAAAGTAGAGCAAGAGCCCAGGGCCAGATGGCTTCCCAGGGGAATTCTACCAAACATTTAAAGAAGAATTAATACCTATTCTTCTGAAACTGTTCCAAAAATTAGAAATGGAAGGAAAACGACCAAGTGGGATTTATCCCCAAACTGCTAGAATTCATACAGGAATTCAGTCAAGTGGCAGGATATAAAATCAATGCACAGAAGTCAGTGGCATTCCTATACACCAACAACAAGACAGAAGAAAGAGAAATTAAGGCCTCGATCCCATTTACAATTGCACCCAAAACCATAAGATACCTAGGAATAAATCTAACCAAAGAGGCAAAGAATCTGTACTCAGAAAACTATAAAACACTCATGAAAGAAATTAAGGAAGTCACAAAGAAATGGAAAAACGTTCCATGCTCATGGATTGGAAGAACAAATATTGTGAAGATGTCAATGGTACCTAGAGCAATCTACACATTTAATGCAATCCCTATCAAAATACCATCCACTTTTTTCAAAGAAATGGAACAAATAATCCTAAAATCTGTATGGAACCAGAATAGACCCTGAATAACCAGAGGAATGTTGAAAAAGAAAAGCAAAGCTGGTGGCATCACAATTCCGGACTTCCAGCTCTATTACAAAGCTGTCATCATCAAGACAGTGTGGTACTGGCACAAAAACAGACACATAGATCAATGGAACAGAATAGAAAGCCCAGAACTGGACCCTCAACTCTATGGTCAACTAATCTTTGACAAAGCAAGAAAGAATGTCCAATGGAAAAAAGATAGTCTCTTCAACAAATGGTGTTGGGAAAATTGGACAGCCACATGCTGAAGAATGAAACTGGACCATTTCCTTACACCACACACAAAAATAGACTCCAAATGGTTGAAAGACCTAAATGTGAGACAGGAGCCCATCCAAATCCTAAAGGAGAACACAGGCAGCAACCTCTTCGACCTCAGCTGCAGCAACTTCTTCCTAGAAACGTTGCCAAGGGCAAGGGAAGCAAAGGCAAAAATGAACTCTTAGGACATCATCAAGATAAAAAGCTTTTGCACAACAAAGGAATCAGTCAACAAAACCAAAAGACAACTGACAGAATGGGAGAAGATATTTGCAAATGACATATCAGATAAAGGGTTAGTATCCAAAGTCTCTAAAGAACTTATCAAACTCAACACCCAAATAACAAATAATCCAATCAAGAAATGGGCAGAAGATGTGAACAGACATTTTTCCAAAGACTACATCTAAATGGCCAACAGACACATGAAAAAGTGCTCAACATCGCTTGGCATCAGGGAAATCCAAATCAAAACCTCAGTGAGATACCACCTCACACCAGTCAGAATGGCTAAAATTAACAAGTCAGGAAATGACAGATGTTGGCGAGGATGTGGAGAAAGGAGAACCCTCCTACACTGTTGGTGGGAATGCAAGCTGGTGCAGCCACTCTGGAAGACAGTATGGAGGTTTCTCAAAAAGTTGAAAATAGAGCTACCCTATGACCCAGCAATTGCACTACTGGGTATTTACCCCAAAGATACAAATGTAGTGATCCGAAGGCCTATGTGCACCCCAATGTTTATAGCACCAATGTCCACAATAACCCAAACTATGAAAAGAGCCAAGATGTCCATAGACAGATGAATGGATAAAGCAGATGTGGTATATATATACAATGGAATATTATGCAGCCATCAAAACAAACAAACAAACAAATGAAATCTTGCCATTTGCAACCATGTGGATGGAACTAGAGGGTATTATGCTGAGCAAAATAAGTCAATCAGAGAAAGACATCTATCATATGATCTCACTGATATGAGGAATTCTTAATCTCAGGAAACAAACTGAGGGTTGCTGGAGTGGTGGGGGGTGGGAGGGATGGGGTGGCTAGGTGATAGACATTGGGGAGGGTATGTGCTATGGTGAGTGCTGTGAATTGTGTAAGACTGTTGAATCACAGACCTATACCTCTGAAACAAATAATATATTATATGTTAAAAAAAAAAAGCTAGCAGGAAGGGAAAAATGAAGGGGGCATAATCGGAGGAGGAGAAGAACCATGAGAGACTATGGACTCTGAGAAACAAACTGAGGGTTCTGGGGGGAGGGCATGGGGGGGTGGGTTAGCCTGGTGATGGGTTTTAAAGAGGGCATGTATTGAATGGAGCACTGGGTGTTCTACGCAAACAATGAATCATGGAACACTACATCAAAAACTAATGATGTAATGTAGGGTGATTAACATAATAAAATAAAATTTAAAAAAAGAAAGAAAATAATGTACATAAAACTTATGAGATGCAGATAAAGCTTTACTTTGAAGAATATTTATAAAATGATTGGCATTAGGAATAAAATACTGGCTTATATTAGAATTGGGAGCAAAGAGTACATTTCAAGTAATCCAGAAAGACAGAAAATAAAAGGGACTAGAAGGGGAGAAAAATAAAGATAAGGGCAAAAATGGGCTAAGGTAGAAAGAAAGAATATATGAAAATAGATCAGAACAGAAACTGATTCCTTAGAAAAAGCTTTAAAATAGAAAAGAAATTGTGGCAAGACTGATCAAGAAAATAAAAGGAAAGGAGGTATCATTCAACAGAGGGAAGAATTCAAAGGTGACCATGATTACCTAATTCAGGATAGGACACAAAAGTTACTAATGTAAATATTCTCATCAACTTTATACCAATTAATTTAAAAATCAGGTTTAGCATAACTATTTCGAAAGACACAATTTCCCAGTATTGAACCCTTTCCCTGATTTAGCCTATAATAAATACATTGAATCAGCAGGCAAAAATCCATTCACAGAAATGCATTAGGCACACACAATTTTCCAGGTGAATTCTTTAGACATTTGAAAAGCTGATCTTATTCAAACTTTCAGAAAAATACAAGTAGAAAAAATGCATCATTTTTGAATTTTCTAATTTTTGAGCCCATTTTGACCTTTATATAAAACTTGAAACCCTAACAATAAAATGCTAGTGTTTAGTTTTCTTATGAACATAGATACAAAATCCCTAAGTAAAACATGAATATATGAAATCTAGCATTATATTTAAAAGATACACCAAATTGGATACATATTAGTAATACAAGGATAGTTTGTCATTAGGAAGGCTATTAATATAATTGATCACATTAATAGTTTTAAAAAGAAATTACTGAATAGAAGTTACTCATTCATATAAAAGTTCCTTAGTAAAATTAGGATTATGAGAAATATTCACTAACATAAAAGTTATTTGGAAAACAAAGCTGAGGGAACTTAATTAATTGTAATTAATGGCAAAAAGTAACATAATTCTCTTTAGAACTAGAACTAGACAAGTAAAATCACCAATACAGTTTTTCTGCCTCATTTCCTACATACTCTAACCCACTAACCTACCTTCTTCCTCCACCATCCTTCTGAAATGTTCTCAACAAAATCAAATATGATTCTCTTGCTGTTTAGCCTAAAGGTCTTCCACTGATCCACTGTGATAGGCAAAATAATCCCCCTACAAAAATGTCCACATCCTGATTCTGGAACCTGAGACTCTATTATACCATGTGTCAAAGGAGACTTTGCAGATGTAGTGAAGCTAAACATGGTAAGATGGAGAGTAGCCTGAAGATCCAGATGAGCCCAATCTAACCAATATGAATCCTTAAAAAGAAGAAACTTTCCCAGCTGCAGTCAGAAACAGAGGTATAAGATTTGACAAAGGAAGAAAAGTTACAGAGATATGATATGCTAATCCTGGAGATGCAGGAAAGGGGCCCCAAGCCAAGGAATGTGGGCAGCCCCATAGCTAGAAAGAGTAGAGACAGATTCTCCCTTAGAATCTTCAGGAAGGAACACATTCCTGTTGACTAGTTTATTGAGACCCTTGTCAGACTTCTGATCTTTAAAACTATAAGAAAATACATTTCTGCTGTTTTAAATAATGAAATCACCATTTTACAGCAGCAAGAGAAAACTAATATATTCACCTTATTGTATTTGTATAGCTTTTGGTATAATTTACCACTCCTTCCTTGAATTACTATCTCTCATGATTCTATGATTTCATGTTCCTCTGGTTTCCCTCCTTTGTTTAGAGCAGATCCCCCTCAATACATTTTGAGGATGGTTCTTCTTTTGCCTATTCAAAAAATGTTGATGTAACTCTGGTAATCCTTCTCCATCCTAACAAGTTTTCCACCTAACTCTGCCTTGGTTACATCTCTTATGTCAGTGATTCTCAATCAGGTCAATTTTGCCTTCTAGGGGACAGATGACAATGTCATTGTCATTTTTGGGATACCGTAATGGTGGATGTAATGGGCATCCATAGCAAAAAGGTCAGGGATGCTGCTAAGTACCCTACAATGCACAGGACAAGTCAACACAACAAAAAGTTATCTTGTACAGAATGTCAGTAGCACCAAGGTTGACAAACTGATCACATAGGCTGATGACTTCCAAATTCCCCCTTTCAACTTAGATCTTTACCCAGAGCTACACATAAATATATCTAACTGCTCAACATCTAAAAAGGAAATGATAATCTATTCCCCAAATTTGCATTTCCTAATGTTTCTCATATTAAAATAAATAACCACAGCATTTTTCCAATCTCCCAACCTGCTGTCTTGGATATTATTCTTGTATCCTTCAATTTTGAACATTGTCCAAATGCCATTACTTTCCCTTCTCTAAAACTTCATGTAAACTTTGACTTTTCTTCATGTCTATCAGGGTTATCTCCGTCTAGATTATGATGGAGTCATATTATACAAATAGTAACTTTGCATAATTTACTTTACTTGTTCTGCAAAAATCAGGTAAAACTCTTTGAATAGCATAGGCAATTCCACCAACTATTTTAAATTCATAAGGGGTTGCCACAGAGCCAGCAAGAGATGGGTGATAGATGCACTTGCTGGTTTCTCCTGAGGTCCCAGTTCCTGTGTGTTCCTTTCATGGGTGAGCTTCTTGTTGACCTAAGACTGTAGACAGTTTTAGAAAAGTACAATATAACTCCTAGATACAAGCTAACAGGCTATTTAATGAAGCACACAGTGGACACATTACAACTGAAGGAAAAATTATCTGTGTTGTATACCTATTTAAAGATGGTATGTTGATCCCAAACTAGCACTTTTTTAGTTGATCTCAAGGCATTTCTGACAACCAACAGTGCTTTTGAACTTACGTATTGAATTTAGCAACAAATAACCACTCAGGTTTGAGTCCACTGCACTGAAAGAGCCAGCTTCTCCCTAACCCTTCTACAGCAGCTGAGGTAAATTCTAAGTGATAAAGCTAGTTATTATTACCCAGGGTAAAATTTTCAGAGGCTTCTTATTACTGACAGGGCAAAATTCAAACTCATTTTGGGGGAATAAAATACTTTCAGGATCTTACTCTGGTTTATCTCTTCAGCCTTATGTCTTACCATTTCTCCTGTTATAGGCACAGAATAAATATTAGCACTAACAACTTAGTAATACCCTCAAGACATCTTCAGTCTAACAAGATTTAGGATAAACTGGCAGATTCCTAGCATCAAAGACTAAAGTTTGTAAAGAAAGCTAGCTTCTGGAGTATATTTAATACATTTAGAGAGAATTTAGTGAAAAATAAGATTGGGTAGAAATCTTCCTATTGTCCTGGTATTGGACCCAACAAGAGCCAGCACCCTCTCTCCTTCCTACACATTAGCAGAAGCCAGTTAGTTGGCTAACTGCCTCTGTTCACACAATCCACATGCTTTGTCCTTATCACTGTAAGAAGGCAACTAAAGAAAGGAGGGAATGAGAGTGAGTGTGAAAGCAGAGTCAAGTGTGGTTTCTCTAGCTTGGATTTACATGCTGATTCCTCCCCATCACACCAGGAAAGCAGGTTGGATGGAAAAGGTGCATGGAGCTCATATGCTAGGACACTGGGCAATGGGGAAGCTTCCAAAGCAAATGCTCCAGATGTACTCCAGGGAATTTTTGGATGCAGCCATCTCAAAGAAATGGTGCACCTGTATGCCCAGTTCAAGGAAAAGATTTTGTCTCTTTTCTTTAGTACATCCTTCCTGTTCCAACACCAGAAAAGTAAGGAGAGAATTAAAAGGGTTGTCTAGGCCCAGGTCCCTCTGGCCAAGGTCAAAGCAAAGGGAGGAGGGAGGTACGGAGACAAGATCAGAGGTTGAAAGTCAACCTTCTAATTCAATGAAAGCGACTGGAAATGGTGTCATGGTGTAGGGATGGGGAAGGATTATTGGATATGCATAAATACATGTTATTTCCTAAAGAGATGGGAGAAAAAATAATTCTATTTCAAGTTTAACATCGCCTCAAGCTCAGGTCGTTCAATAGATGGCTTAATTTACAATTCCGATATTTAAAATACCAAGAAAAATCACCCTAGAGTACAGTTTAGGGGAAAATGATTTTAAGAATATCTATACATTAAAAAATATTTGAGGTGGCTAACTTTTACTTTCATCTCTACACTTTTATTCTGCTATGAAAGAACATTACACAGAGCTAAAAAAAAAATCTTAATCCCATCACTCATAAAACCCCTGCTGACATTAAAATGTATATTACATGTAAATGGTAATAAAATATATACAAAAGGATTTGATATGAAATTCAAATACTTTTCTTTTCTATTCCTACATCCAGTCACCTCTGTACATTTCCTCAAAGGTAACCATATTTATAAAAATTTATCCTTCAGCATATACACTAGCATATATAATATTTACTTGTTTACTTTTACCAAAGGACCCTGTAATTCCATATCAAAACAAGTAGCTTTACCTCATTCTATTTAACAGCTGAAGTGCTGAATGTATAGTTATAATTTTTATAAGCACTTCCCAACTAATGGACAATTAATATATTCTAGCTTTCTGCTGTTAAAAATAATCCTGCAAAGTATATCCTGTGCATATATGTTGGCTTCTTTTGTGAAATATAAGTGTTCCTGTTTCACCATAAATATGCCAACCCTGAATACCAGATTCTTTAAATAGTTGCAAATATGATGGGTTAAAATATTATCTGTTGTTTACTTTGATTTATATGTGTTTAATAATGAGATTGAGTGTTTAATGTACTTATTGTTTTAATTTTTTTTCTGTGAAATACTCATGCATACACCGTACCCATTTTTTCCTGTAGAAGTTTTCATCTTTTCTATTAACTTGCATAAAATCTTTGAAAATCAGGTACATTTACTTTTTACTTGAAATTTGCACATATTAATTTTTCACAGTGCATGATATTTATTTAACTTCTTCTAGGTTATTTTCATCATATGAAAGTTGAAAATGTTTAATTAGTAAAATTACCTAATCTTTTCCTTAATGGATTTTTGGTTTCCTATGTGATTCACTGAATATCCTACCTTATTCGAAGAAATAAATCCATTCTTATTTTCTTATCACAAGTTTATGAATTAAATCTTCACAACTATATTAAATTAAAGCTTCACTTGGAAATTTATTTTGGTTTACTGAGAAAGACTTATATAAAATGAGATGATTGGTCATTTCTCAATCATATGTTACAGACTAATCCTTGTTTTCCTACTCATTTGACATGAAGCTTCATCATACACAGAATATCCCTATTTCTTAAGTCAGGAACAAAACATCAATCCCCAATGGTCACCACTGTTTTTAGCCCTTTTCTAGAAGAAATAGCTAATGTAACTTGGTAAGCTGCAGAAATAAGAAACACCAAAGTTATAAAGGAGTAGGAGACATGATCACTTCCTCTCAGATAATTCCACTATAAAATCAGAATCATCCCTCACAAAATCAACTGAAAAACTACCTGAAAAGAGTAACTAGGCTGGTGATAAAATTAGCAGTTCTTCAACTGACTCATTTGCTAAAGTATTAAAGTTATTACTATTGAATCATTTTTCCATTCATGCCATGAACTTTAACTGGTCGTGATATACTGGCATATTATACTTGTGTATAATTTAATTCAATTTGCTAATATAGGCATTCCTTGTTATCTGAATTAAACCAATTCTGAAAATGGGTTGGATATCAAATTTTTGAATAACAGGAGCCTTTGTTCCATTATTTTAAATGTGAAAAATAATGCATTCCCAGCCTATTCCAAAATCCCAACCAATTTTCTCCAAATATCACTTAAGCATCCTAGACACTTCCTTAATAACTCACTAAGAATTCCTTCATTGTATAATGCATGCAAGACACTAATTACCTAATTATTCAATAATTGAAGACATGCAAGGATATATACATGGGTGACACATAAAAATCCCATTTAGAATACAATGATAGAACATTAGACTATCTAAGGCTTGTTTTGAACTGATAGGGAACAATAAAGACTTTGAGACCTACTATTACATAATCATCTGAATTTAGTGCTAGGGGATGTGGGAAAACCCTAATCAAACACAGAGGGGTTGGGCCTCATGGGATGCAGTTTTCAGGGACAGACACCAGTACAGGATTTTTTTTTAAGTGACACATACTAAAAAAATCTTAAATCATTATTAGGCCTGGGATATCAGTTAAGTTGTGACTGCTTTAGTCCAGATGGTCCAGTTAAATTATACGGCTGTAAACTGACAAGTTCATCCCTATTTATCAACATTTTGACTTGCTTTTTCTAAGAAGATGATTTGTATTTTGTCATTTTACCATGTACCATCGTTTTCTTTCTTTTTTGTTTTACTTTATTTTTTTATTATTGTCAGTTAGCCAACATGTAGTAGTACATCATTAGTTTTTTATGTAGTGTTCAACCATTCATTAGTCACGAGCTGCACTGCTTTGAACAGCCTGTTGTTCACCAGACAATGGTTTCAAGATGCATGCCTGCAGAAAAGGTATTTTTCAAAGGTAGTTACACTTGCATTTCAAGTTTTGTTCAAGCCCAACTCAAACACAGAGAATCCCAGACAAACCTCCATCAGACTAACAGGCTCTGAAACACAAATTTCTGAGGCACATCCACAGAGAGACAAGGGCCAATTTCTTTCAACCCCATTTAGATAATCTAGTCCCTCTTTTTATTTTCTTGTTGAGTTAGCCTTACTATGAATGTTTTCCTTTATGACTAGTTCATGGGTTAAACTTGCTTGTTTTAAGAAGATACCTCTGAGTGCAACGAAGTAGCCATCTGCGAGTCTCTAGAAACACAATAATTCGACCTGATCTTTGTTATCGCTGCTACACAGAGAGGAGAATATACATAGAATATATGGGCCACACAAAGCCGGCCACATCTCTTATTTAGTAAAACCAGGTGTCCCCCAATACAATAAAAAAAAAATAGAATATCTACATCATCACTTTATTAATATATATTTTTTAAAAAAACATTTGCCCTGTAGGTTAACTATTTTGTATCTCTTGTAAGTGATGAGTAAAGGCAGAATTTTTTCTTCATTGGAAGGACTATTATACAGAATAATTATAGGAAGAAAAAAGAGAACCATAAGTTGAGTTTGTACACAACGGCCTCTAGAACAGTTGTTTCCATTTCTATCATCTGGGTAAGTCATAATTTCTTATTTCAGTTTTCTTGTTTGTAAAAATAAGCAGCTTAGAATAATCTCCAAGATTTTCCAGTTTTGCAATCCTGTGAGTTTTATACTCTCTGAAACAATTTCACAGGGACACATCTAACTAACTAGTCTGGACTCAGGGTTTTCATTTAAATACTTTCACCAAATGGGATATTCATTTAAAAATGTTCTTATTTAACCGCCTTTTTTTTCATAAAGTTTATTCATGCTAGATTAACACAAAGCATTACAACAACAAAAAAATGTGTATAACTACTTCAAATTCAGACACTGATCTTTTAAATAAAGTTAAAATCATTTAAGACATTTTACAAACTTACTGTTTATTTTTGTGTTTTCACAGCTTCTGAATTGTCTGATTTTCTGAAAACCACATCAGTCAACTGCGTAAACATAGGAAGGAAGACTTTCATTATGATTAGACAGTCATGCTTTCCCCAGGAGGTAATCTCAGAAGAAATCTATTCTTGCAGAATTATAAGTTCAAAGAGACCTGGATAATTTTCTGATAAACATCCTCTATATTTCATGTTTTAATCATGATGCAGCTTTTATGTTTTAGTAATTATTCAGACAATTTCTAATGACAGAATCATAGGTTTGTATAATCTAGACATAAATAAAAGGTTCCACAGATTAGCCTATTCACACCACATCAGGAAAATATTCGATTTGTTCTGCTAAAATGTATGTAGTTATCAAGCTTTGCTTGGAAAATGGTTCCATCCTGTTCGACTCCTGAAGCTTCCAAAACAGAGGTGTAGAGCACTCCTTAGCCTCAAGAGTCTATTCACCATGCCACCCTATGTATGTGAAGAATAACTTAATCTCTTAGAATCTGTCCCATCATGCTTGTCTTCTCATCTTTAAACACCTTGAATCTGAGTCAAAATTAGAAAGCCATTACTTGCAATGCTAATGCCTTCTCAATAAAAAACACAAATACATCTGGCTGGGGGATATTTGTAGGAAAGCTTCTTTTGTTTTGCTTTAATGTTTCCTGTTCTTTTCAGAAATTCCTCTTCTATTCTCATAATTTCTGTCCATTGTAGTCTTTCTTTGGTTAGCCTCTTTTTCTTTAAAATCCCTTCCCATTCATAATTTCCTTCCTAAAATTTCAATTTAATCTCAATGTAGAGTAAGAGGGTGAGCCAATCCATGTCTGAAGGCCCAGACTCCTTCCATCTATTTGTATGCAGAGGACAAGCCTCCTTTTAGAGCAAAGGGACCGATTTTAAATGGGACATCAACAACCTGCCCCCTTCCACTGGCATGCCTGTTCTTGCCATCACTGTTGGTACTGAGGTCAGCAGGCTTATTTTTAGGTCTGAGGTTGGAAGGAGCCCTTGCTGACTTCTACAATGTGGAGTTGATATGTTATTGAAGGACACAGTTGAAGAAAGTAATAATGCCCATGGTAATTAGTTACTTAGTCTACATATATCCACGTAGCCAATAGGGTTGTTTATAAGTGGGAACATAAGACATAAACAGTACCACTTAAATGTAGTAAGATGAAAAAATTCATGAATTTTGAGGTGTGGTAGGCCTGGTTTCAAATGACTCTGCCACTCTCTGGCTTTCTGAATTCAAGCAAGACACTAAGTATCTGTAAGCCTTGGTTCTTTGTTTATAAGTAAGTGTAACAACTGTATCTATTTCACCAGTCACTTGTGAAGGATAAATGAGATAATGTATATATAATGTTGAGAAGGGTATTTAGCCTAAGGTCTCAGTCAATGGTAGCTATTATTTATATTGTTATTAACAGGTATATTGTAGAGTTCATGACATCTGCGATTATGTCCTCAAAATAGTGAACAGGACACAGAGCCTGATACAGAGACATAACCATGTATTTAATTCAACTGAACTATTTTTAATCACTATCTCTTAAATCATTATTATGGAAATTCCATCCCATATTCCAAATAACAAACTTACCAACGAGTGTCTAGTGTCCAATTTATGAATAAATTGTAGAATATGCTATTTTCACGTTTTGTTAATATATTGATAGAATATCAATATTAAAAAGTAATGCAGATATCAATGTTTATGTCTTTAGTCACATCAAGGTTTCATTATAAGATGAATCAGTGGTACAGAGAATATAAATTAGATGCTCTATTTTAAGAAGACACAAAAGCATTAAAAAGCAAGAAATTAAGAACAGATAAAAAGAAATACTTCTCTGCATAAAGCCAAGTTAGCCCATGGAACTAGGTCCCAGAGGAAATTATCAAAGCCAATAGTTTAGTATGATTCCAAAAAGGATTAAGTGTAATGAAGCAAAATTTTGAAAGCGGCTTGCAAATTTATGCCTTTGGATTGTCAAAAGAAAATGAGATTTGCCCAGAAAGTGTGCACTCTGGCATGCAGAGAAACCACAGGTGAAAATTTTAAGGTCCATCTCAAAAGCGAAGTTGATGTTGCTTTTGTAAACTGGCTTCCACTGGTTAAATGTCCTAAATTTGTTACTGAAAACAAGCTGAGGCATTTAGAGACCAAAGTAGAAAACTGTCATTCATTTGCAATCGAAGAACAAGAAATTTCAAATAACCAGGATGGATTCTAGTCCATCTTAGAAAGAAGGATTTTTAAAATGGCAAAGAAGCCAACAGCTGTGAATCATGCAGGAAGGAATATTTAAGTCAGAGCAGAGTCAGCCAGGGCCTTGTGTCTTCGACAGGACAACAGACCCCACAATGATGGCTGGTATCCCTGACTACAGTAGGCATATGGCACTTTGACATGCTTATTCTATGCTGGCCATTGTAAGATACACTTTACATAAATGATCTTATTAATCTTTATAGACATGGGAGGCAGCTACTAGTAACTTTTATTATTTTTTAACCAGATGAAGAAGCTGAAGTCGTCAAATGGTCCTACTTCGTGCAGCTAGCACAGAAAAAGCCAGAATGAAACTGAGTGGTCTGACCTCAGACTATTCAGTTTAGGATTCTCAGACCCTGATTGCTTTGATGAGCAATCATCAAAAGAAGATTATCTTTTGCTATAGTTTTATTGTTAATTGCTTCCTTTCACATTATTTTTGAGTATGAATCCCATTATAGACTACAACTTAACCAATATACAAATTTCCTAACTACCTCTGAGTTTAACAGACAATGAGCAATAACATCTTATCATCTTGTGTACCTGAATATAAGAGGGTTTTATAGTAAGGACTTCAATCACAGGAGCTCACTGCCCATTTTCTTGGAAGTATATAATTTCATGTTCCCCCACACTCACAGAAGAGTGAGAGAAATGACCTGGGAGTGTGGATTTTGTGATTTTCTTTTTCCACCCTGGTGATCACCTTTGTTGTTGCTGAATTTTCAGAAGGAAAATAAATTACTATTTGCCAAAACGATCTCCTTTCCTATGTCACTGTGAGGTTTTCATCTACACAAAGGAATCAAATGGAAAAATTAGTTTAATAATCTATTATAGTATCTGTCTTTCACTGGGCACTCACTATCTGCCAGGTGTTTTATGTACAGGATCTCAGATCCTCATAATAATGTTAAGTATATATTTTATATTTTTAATATCGTCATTTTGTAATTATGGAAATATTTCAAGTTAAGTAATTTGCATCCATACATACGGCCAGGGGTGAGGTGGGGGTGTCTGGGTGGAAAATCAAACCAGGTCTGTGGAACTTAAAACCCAAATATCTGCCATTATCCTAACCTGCTTCTTAGGTATGATTTACAGTTGGTCTTCTACTTCTAAGCTAACACTGTGTATATTATGGACAGATGAAAATAACCATGTTCATTTAAACATAAGAACTAAGAGGAATGTGCCAAGAGCAAAATATAAGGCTCGCAAAGCCCAACTAATATTATTACCATCATCATTAACTTTTAATTAATTTCTAAAAATTGATATTAAGTAATATTAAGCATACCTTACACATTGCTTCAAGACTGCAAGATCAGTTTACATCATGTTGAGATTTTCTATTACTCTAGTAACAGCCACATGACAGGTAACAAATATCGAGATCTTACAACAAAGTCCAAAAATAATCAGCAATTCATATATGATCACACCAAGTTAGTTCAGGAGCAGAGCCTAAACATAAACTTGGGTTTTCTGACTTCAAATTCAATGACTGAAAGAACCCTGCTTTGTAATTCTTTTGTTAAATATCTTAATGGAACTTAACAGTAACATCAGTGAAGAGTTTAAAGATGGGATTTACATCACATAGATATTGGTTCTAGCTTTGGCTCTGCTGTTTTCTAACTGTATGAACATGGAAAATAAATCATCTCTCTGGGACTGTTTTCCACTTGTAAAAACAAAGACAATTACAACTATGAAATAGAATTGTGTTGAGGACCAACTGGAAGACATCCCTGAATGCTTTTTGGCAATTATATATATTTCATTGATAATTTCTGATTCCAAATTTAGAACAAACCTTTTTTTATTGAGGAAGTAAACAAATATCTCTATACTTTAGGTTAATATTGGGTTGATGATACCAAAACAAAAAAAAGTTAGGTTTTCAATGTCCTAATTGTTCCTTAAATTTTCTTATCTGTTCACTATTTTGTTTTCAATCTTCCCTCTGGCTTCCACCAATTTTGGTTAATTGAAATAATTTCCCTTGCAGTTGTTATCATTAGAAACACAATGTGTTGTGTCAAAGTCAATGTTCTTCATTCTTGAGATCTGGCCAAAAGTCAAGCTTCTGTCTGTGTTCAGAATACAGCATTACCATTTCTCATGTGGCATTCACACCATAGCTTCTGTGGCTACCTATTTAGTCCATGGTGCTGACAAGTGGAGAAAATAGATTTTAATCATAGAGTTGAATAGATATGACATCTAGGTTACATGGAAAGTAGATTTATGTGGTAACTAAGGGTTATTTCATCTCAGCCTTCTGACACATCATCAAGCAGGAAGAAGCCTCCAGCCACGATTATCCTGCTTTTCTCTCTTGTATTTCCACTTATCTTTGTCCCAGATCTACCCAGTTTATCATGGCCATGTCCAGGAAACACAATTCTGATATGTCACTTCTCTGTGTACAAATCTTCAGGGTCTCCCCATTTCCTCCAGAAGAGAAACAGTCCAAATTCTTTAGCACAGCTAGTCAAGTCCCTCATGACCGGCCCTAAAACACCCTCTCCCCTTCCACCATTATCGATTATACAACTTACACTGAGGTCAAAAGTGAATGTCTTGACTGGTGAGAGTTTCCCCACTATTTGCTCTTCTATATGTCCATGCCTATCTGATAAGCCTTTTTATGCTTGTATATTAAAATCCTTTCTAATCTTCTAGGCAGAGTTTAAGTCTAACTTCCTTAAAGGAGAATCCACTGACAGGAATGTCTCCCTTCTCAGAATACCAGTAACTTTTCATTTGTAATATAGATCTCATTGTAGACCCCTTGGATTTGACTATATGTGATCAACCTTACACTCTCTTCTAAATTATGAGTTCCTGGCAAGATGATCTTTGCTTTATCTGTATCTGGAGCTCCCTCAATGACAAATATAGTACCCGACCCAGAATAATTATTTAGTAACTGTTAAATCATTATCCAGGCTATAAAAAAGAAAAATCCCTAGGATAGGAACAGCTACAATAATCTTTTCTGGAGAGCAACACCAGTTGGTGTTACAAAGAGCTTTTTTTTTTTTTTTAAGTAGCTTTTGTTCTATATGGTCTTTAGATTTATTCAGGCACTTGAACACAAATTTTTTTCCAACAGTGACATGATATATCCCTGAGCCAGAATAGCATCTGGCTGCAAAGGAGCTATGTTTTTCCTAAGCCACTTTTTCTATCTTCCCATGCATGCTTCATTCATGTTCAACAACATTCCTGCCAGCAAAGACCATCAATGCATGAGCGGCAGGAGGTTGAAGTTGAATCCCATCCATCTTTTTTTTTTTTCCTCCACCTTGTGCAAAGAAAATTCAGTGGAAGAGACATTGCTTATTCTTTTAAGGGTAGCCATGCTTTGCTATTGTAGCAAATAATAGCATGATAGCAAATTGCTCTTACGTCATGGGGAAGGAAATCAGGGGTTTCTAGCTGACAAAGTATTATTTGCCTTCAAAAAAAGATGTTTTTATACATCTGTAGAGACACTTGTATAGTTAAAAGATCAATTATAGGGCACAATGGCATGGTGGCACAAAAACACCAGTATACCTACCAGGATAAATGCTCTTTCCTCTGCCATGTAGCCAATCTGGATGCTGACACTGTAAAACTTCCCTCAGACTATTTCCCAAGTCTCTGATCATGATTTCTGTATCTGATAACATATTATTGCTTATGTAGGAATAAATAAAAATTAAAACAGCTGCAAGAATTTCTACTGCCTGTGTTAAAAAGAAAGCCACAGGCCCAAGGCAGAGTTAGTTGCCTACAGGATGGCAAAAAAGACTTAACTGCAGTTTCAACCTCTCCAGGAGTGGACTTTTAAAACCAATCAATCTAGAATTTTCTGGTCAGCACCCCTAGGTAGTGTGTTGCATGGGCCCTCTCCATCCCTCAAAGGAAGATGATGTAATCCACCTAATGAGACTCCCTGCCCTTCCCCCTAAGGGAAGGTGATCTTGCCTGAAACAATCCTTTCTTTTCTTTTGTTAGTAACTTCTTGCTTCACCTTCCTTCCTAAAAACACCTTCCATTTTGTACAACTTCTCCGAGTTCCCTTCTACTTGGTAGATGGGATGTTGCCCAATTCATGAATTGCTTATTAAAGCCAATTAGATCTTCAAATATACTTGAATTTTGTTTTGTTTTGTTTTGTTTTTTAACACCTCTCAGGGACTGTTACAAGAATTTTTTTCTTGTATCTTCATTCATGCAACCCTTACAATAACCCTATGAGGGAAATACATCCATTTTACAGATTGGAAAATGAAGCATGGTCTAATTTATCCAGGTTCCCATTTGGGCAAGTGTTAGAGTACATAGTTGGGTGCCAGTGTAAAAAGTAGTCCAAAGGTTTGCTACTCAAAGTATAGTTCACAATCTGACAGCAACAGCATCTCCTGAAAGCTTGTCAGAATTAAAGAATCTCAGCTCTGGCCCTCTAAACCTACTCGCAGATGGTGATTTATAAGTGTATTAAAGTTTGAGAAGTATTCATCTAAACCACCATACCCTATTGTCCTGCATTTCTAAGCCTTCTAACTCAAAAACAAAGAATATGCACCAGAAATAATATTTGGTGTCTTATAGTTACCTTGAAATTATGTGTGTCTCCAAACTCAGAATAACTCTCTTGTACTATATTAACTAATGAAGACAAATGAGGATGAAAGTAATTTTCTGACTCTACTCAGTGACAGAATGGTATTTCTCAGTTTTGATTATAGTGATTGTCTGTTATACAAATTAAAATTGAGACTACAATGAGTTCTCTCCATTTATTGATCAAAATATTTTCTGCATCAATCAGCTCAAGGAAGACACATACTGTTTATCATAAGACAGAATGCATTTTAAATGAGGGATAAGAAAAAAATAGGTTTTTCTTTCACTTTTCTGCATTTGTATTAAAATATCATTTGTTTGCAAAGAAACACTGAAAATAAAATGCATATATCCAATCTGTCGCCACTAAACAACTAGTAAAAACTATATTTAGTATATGATCTCTCTTCTTTAAAAATAATGGTGCCCTTGCAAAAATCTGATAGTTTATTTCATTAAAGGGAATTGTACTCTGATCATGTGAGTCTATTTCTTCAAACTTATTGTCATCATTTTTTTTCTTTTTTCTTTTTTTTATTCAACAGATTTATTGAGCTCTGAAGTACCAAATATAAATGCTGGGGAAATAAGAGAAAATAGACAAAGTCTCTGCCTTCAAGGGGCTTACATTTTAAACTAACATTATTTCTCGAGTAGCAAGTTAAGATAAGCTTACCAATGCTAGACCAGAAATATCTCTCTATACAGGGAGATTGATCTTCTAGACTTGAGTAAATTTCTTCTGAGAACTTCAAAACAATATGCATATCTGATACCTTTAAAGAGAGGATCATATCAATCAACGAAGACAGTGTCTAAAATAACTGTTCTGCAAAATATTAAATCAAGCTAAATTTCTTAAAAGAAAACATTTTAATTTCTAAATATATGTTGTAAAGGTTACTTTCTAATTAGTTAATTTGCACTAAAATTTTCAGTTTAAATTCATCTCTGCCAATATTCTGCAATAAAATTATTCACAGCTTTAATATATCTATTAAATATCTGTCTTTACATGATAATCACTATACATAATGTTTATAGTTATATAATGTTATTGTCTCAAAGACAGTTTATATTGTTCAATATATTCCAGAATGAACACATATAAACAAGCATAATATTTTTACTGAAACTTGTTAGTACCCCTGAATTAACTACTTCAACAAATCTGAAAATGCAGAACTTTATTTTGGAAGAGAGAGCTATCCATAAATACATAAAAATGATCTATTCATATGTCCAGAGGTCACAAGCCTGAATATCTTTATATAGCCTCAATGTGTTTTGCTGATCTCGTATAACACAGCAGGAAAGCTACGTACAGGGACAGGAAAAAAAAAAAAAAAGTCCAAATACCCAAATATAAAGTACTCAAAAGGTGAAAAAGAGTATCCTATTAAGCTTTAAAAGGAAAATGAGTTTCAACTTTATTACTTCTTTAAAAAGATGTTCTTGACTGAATGAGCAGGGCCTTAACTGTCTGGCAAAAGTGAAAGAATGTTGCCATTAAGTATAGCCATTACCTCATGTGGCTTCTCCTCTATTTCTTACCCAAGTGCTCTACTCTAAATCTCCTTATCTGAAAAACACTGAAAACCTTAATTCCATCCCCTAAACCATCTATGGATTTTTGAAGGACCACAGGCTGGTCCTTAAAAGTGGATTATCACAAATATGAATAAATAAATATAAAATTAAACAAACAAACAATTCAACTTAAAAAGGGGGTTAAGGATACGATTAGGCAGCACCTCCAGTCAACACAACACACACACAGCCTTGCACATCAACAACTTGTGATACCAATTTTCATCTTTCAGTTGAGTAAAAGAAAGTTTAATATGGACAGTGTTATAAGCATGGGTGGAAAGGGGAACTTTCATAACATTTTTATTGGGAGCATAAATTGGCACTATCTTTTTGGAAGATATTTTAGTCTAATCTAATAAAGTTTTAAATGTACATATCCTTTGAACCATCAATATCACTTCCAAAAATTCATCTTATAAAACACTGACAATCATGAGCAATGTTTTCTGTACAGATCACTGATGCTTGTAAAGCAATATGTATTTTTTAAAAAAACAGAATGAATGATATAAATTTATGTGTAGTGACATAAGAAACCTAAGATTTCATTAAACAGAAAAAGCAATCAATTGGTACTAAAGAGTTAGTATTCCACTTTATATACTTACAGCTCTCGGTATATATTCTTGATTATGCTTATAAAAATTCTTGAAACAAACACAAAAAATGTAAAATGCTTTCATCTGGAGAGTGGGACTGCGGGGGTCAAACAGGAGGGGACTTGGTTTCTTACTCTATACCTCTGAATTGCTTCATGTTTTTTTGAGACAAGCATTCATTTGTAGTATAGGAAAACATGATAAACTAATGATAAATTACCAAAAGGTCATGTCTACCCGTAAATGCTATCCCTATCTCTTTTATTAAATTCTTCAATGACACTGCAGTGTGAACAAGATAAAAACCTTGGAAATCAGTAAGCAAAGAGGAATAATGCAGTAGAAACTGAAGAGAGCAATAGACAGAAATAAACAGTTACTGAAAATAAAATAAAAATGGATAATAAAGGCAAATATATTTTCAATCACTCTCCTACCTCAAAAATAAAATGAAAGAAAAGAAAAAAGCAGCAGCAAGCCTCAGCATGGTCTAAAAGGCATACCTCCCTTGCCACCTGGACATTACCTCTGTCACTGATGCATCAAACATCATTGCCACCTATTGTTTATTTGTCTTCCTTGCCTGTACATTGCGGTTCTTCGAGGCCGTAAACCATAATTTATTTATTTATTTGTTTTTGGTACCTCCTCTAGATACCTGACACACAGGAGAATACTTAATACGTTCTTGTGAATTAATGAATGATTCATTTATACCCTGCATAGAGCAAATAGCAAAAAGGAAAGGCATATTTCCTTTAGAGGATGTTTTTGAGAGAAAAAAAGAGCCGCAGTTATTTCAAATCCTGATGTGCTTCATGTATTAGGAAACCAAAAGTTATTGATCTTGGCCCAGGGTTCTGAGAGTTATTATATTATAGATATAGTAATTAAATAATCATATTATAATGTGTACTTTTTCCTTCCATTAGGGTATGAGGTCATTAAGGGCTAGATCTTACCTGTTTCTCTATCTCTAGTGCCTAGTAATACAACTGCCAAGTAAGAGACATTCATTTATATTTGCTAAGTTGAAATGAATTGTATGGAAAATTAAGGGGCAGTAAAAATATTAAATGTTTATTCAGCTCAATTGTATATTAACTTTAGATCAATGTTAGGACATAGAATAATTGTATGCATTATGTGTATGTGTATTTATGGTACTCTAAAGCATTAAACTTAAGGTATGGTACTGAAGGTACATTAATTTATATTTAGACTGTGATATTTCATATAATGAATATATTCCCAATTTCTGTAATGTAGAGCATTCTTCTACTTTTATAATGACTAGAAATGTGGAGCTGCTGTGTCGTCAATAACATAACATGATATTGGTGAGAACTATAATTTATCAGATAACAAATTCTTAATATCATAAACTTCAATTTTAGTATTGTTCTGCAAAAGACTACATTCTTTTGCCAGTTCCTTTCATAATTTAGTTTGAAGGAATACAGCAAACCAAAAAGAGTGTTAGTGGAATTAGCAATATTAATAATATTTATGTAGCTATCATTAGGGGGTCAGCATTTTTTCCACACCCTTGACACCTGATTATATCATTTCCATTTTTCAAATGCAGAAATCGAGCCATAAAGAAGATTAGTAGCTAGCCGAAGTTCACAAATCTACTAAATGGCAACATCCAAATTTGATGATAGTCTGGTAGTTTGGCTCTGGAGACTATGCTTTTAACCATAGGACAAAATTTTCTCCTTAAATCCCAAATAACAAAGAGTTGTTATGATGGCAGAAATACGTGGGCATTCTACAATGTTCTAAGTTTACTACTTTAAATGTGCTATTTCGTGTGTGTTTGTGTCTATTTATGCGTGTGTCTGTGTGTGTGGTTAGGATTTCTGTATAGCTATATAATGGATGTGACACAGAGAGGGCAGGGGTCGGAAGGGATGGGAATGGCTAACTTGTAGTTTGCCATCGTACCTTAGGAGAGGAGAGGTGTCAGTTAGTTTTGTTCCAGGGCATCATCATGACAGTCTTTTTTTGTTTGTTTTGCTACATATTAAAATCAAGACCCTATGCTAGGTTAGAGAGGCCAATAAATGTGCCTACTACCTCACTGGCTTTTGATCACTGGCATTACCTGGGAGCTTGTGACCAATGCAGAATTTCAGATACCACCCCAGACCAACTGAACCAGAATTTTTATTTAAACAAGACCCCAGTGTTGGGAGATTTTTCTCCATGGGTATCTCATACATCATGTCTTCTGAGCAGAAGCATTGAGAGGTTTTGTTTTCAAGGATCTTTTATAGCACACAATCTTAGAAGACAGAGATGGTATCTCCCTCCAGAGTAGAAGGGTAAATATGTTTGCTATTGAGATTAATAAAGGTAATGTTTCCCTTCAGGGCAACAGTAGAGCAGATTTGTTTGCTTCTCTTCCAAAGATTAAGATTTCCTACATTTCAGGTTACTCAGCGTTGATGTAAACTCAGAGCCTTCACAGCAGCTTCCCCTGGACCACTCTGCACTGCCCCACAGAACCTGAAGAGCAAGGGAAACCAGTGTGAACATAAACCTCATGCTACCTGCTGGATAGTGAGTAATAAATTCTTTTGTCTCTGGACCATGAGCCTCATGTCTTCGCCAGCATAAATGAAACTGGGCAAGGCTAACTTCTTTGCCTGAAAGTAAGATAAAATCTCAGACTCTTCACAGTTGTTCACACCCAGGTATTTGTATGCACCTTAAAGTTTGACAAACACTCAGGGTACCTCCTTTCAAATTAGCAGATAAATAAGCATGGTGGGCACACTTAAATGTAAGCCCATACAAGCATTGTTTAAAGGAAGGGTTGTGCATGTTTTAGTACACTGACACAAGATTGATGGAGTGACACAGTTGGAGAGCTCAGCTCTTCCAAGTCTATTCTTCCAGAAAAAAAAAAAAAAAGATCTCTTTGGGGGGTGGGAAGGAAAAAGCTCTTACTTCAACTCTGCCAGCATAAGCATAAATTCACAATTTAAAAAACACATGACCCATAATTTCCTGCATTTAGGTACCTGGCTTGTGCTGTGACATTGAAATCATACACTAAGAGATTCCATACATGTGCTGCATCCATTCCCATCCATAAGAAGAAACAAAAATAGCCCTGGACACTTCCCTTGTTTACAACCTCCCAGAAAGAAAGATTTTGACACTGCACGAGAGATGCTACTTAAAGAGAAGTTTCTTATCTTCTCTTCAACTTCAGTTTTTACTAATCAGTATTCAGAAAGAAGCTTTTTTTTTTTTAGAAAAATTTGTTTTCTATATCTCCGATTCCACACATCAATGGATAGCTCCATCATTATTTCCTACTCCTCTTAAATACCCCAAATAAATCTGTTGACATTCCTTATGGGCCTTACTCATTCCTCCTGAGAAGAGAGACTTGCCTGACCAGGATGACTAGGAGGAGCCTCATTCCATTAGTGTATAGCTGTTGGTGGGGCAGAATAACTTCTTAGAGGAGGACCCTCCCTTGGGTTTGTGCCCCCTCTCCTACTGCTCACCTCATGGATCACAGACAGGAAGCCCCTCTGCTTTCCAACTTCTGCTTGTAGCCAGGCAGGTTCTGAGAAGGTAAGATCAATTCAAGGTGGAAGATGGTTCAAAGAGCATTACCCAATCCATCTTTACCAGCAATAATTATACATTTAGATCCTAGGTCCTAGTTGGGCTCCTTGATTCTCTTCATGAGGTATCATCCAAAATCATTCCAAATCCTCCTCCTCATTATGACTTATATTACTAATACTGTATGTTCATGATAATCTAGGAAGTGGATCACTTACTAAAAAGTTAGAAGAGAAAGCAGAAAAAGTACCTGAGAAACACTAAAAACTTATTTACTTTTTCCTGCTAAAAATGCTGAGGAATACCTCCTGTGAGAAGATGAAGCACATTTTCTAATTCTCTGATGTGACAAAGTTCTAAGATAAGTCAGGCTGTTCCTGTCCAAAATTCCTATAAGGGGAATTTATAGCCTGACTAGTTTATCCTGAGAACAGATTTCAGATAAACTCCCAGGCGCAGAGACAGAAGAAGGAAAATGATGGCTGGGAAAACAGATGTCACAGAGGCTCACAGAAGGGAATGGGCTGTCACACTCTTAGGGGGAGGTAGCCACGAAGAGCCAGTAAGGTTCAGGGATCAGTGCAGGGCACACAAGAAAAGCATCATACCCCACTGGGTAATGTTTGCAACTCCACCTAGGAAGAGAGAAATTAAGTCAGACACTAAACACTGCAGGAAAATCGCATCGGGGGGTTCAGGATATGGACAAAGAGGACCCAATTCAGACACCCAAAACTTGGACTTGCTTTTGAGGAACACAAATTCCATCTGTGTGTAAATCACCATTTCTTCATCTTTAGAACATAAGGAAACAGACTTGATTATCTTTCAGTTTTTTGTTGTTTTTTTTTCTTTCCAGCTCTGGCATTCTACAGTTCTATGAAGAAATTTGTACTTCTAAATCTTTGGTATTGGTAATTGGTATTTTTAGACCTTTAATAACAGAGTGAAGGAGAACCTGTAAATCTAAATAATCTACGGGGGCAAAATAAGTGAGAGCTCAAAGTGAACCAATGTGGCTCCCAAAATTCTCTCTCCTTTTGACAAATAACGATGAACTCAGGTGATCTCTGTAAGTTGAAAAGCAGTGAAAACAGGAGGAAGGTCTAAAAGATCTCCCAAGCCAAACAAATAAATAAGATGAATGAAATAGAACCCTGAGATATGATTTTGTAAAACAATACACACATTTTCTTAAAAAATACTGTCTAGGGGTGCCTGGGTGGCTCAGCTGGTTAAGCGACTGCCTTCAGCTCAGCTCATGATCCCGGAATCCTGTGATCGAGTCCCACATCGGGCTCCCTGCTCAGCAGGGAGTCTGCTTCTCCCTCTGACCCTCCCCCCCCCATGCTCTCTTTTTTCCTCTCTCTCTCAAATAAATAAATAAAAATCTTTTAAAAAATGCTGTCTGTATAAAGGTCATCTGGACCTCTGTTCAGAAGGAGAAGAGGACAGAGGTGACTTCATCATTAACTAACACAATAGTACTTGTAAAAATTTGTATGAGGTCTTAAAGCAACGATGAATAATAGAAAAGAATTCAGTGACCAGAGGCAGCCAGGTTGTTTCTAAGGTGAGTTTCTAAGTCTCAGAGTCTGTAAAAACTTCCACTAGATCACACTAGAATAACAAGAAATCTTCCATTCTATACCAAGTCTATCCTAGAATAGCTAAGACATGGAGCCTATTTTCATTCTTTCTAGGGTGACAAGATTCGTCAATGAAAATATCAGGAGATATCTATTCAGAAGTTCTGCCAGGAATGTTTTACAGACTGAGCAGTTTGCTCCTGAAAAAGTAAAAACTAAAAACAAAACAAACAAAAACTTGGGAGTTTCTCTAAAACAGCACAGGAAACTTGATTTGGCATGCCCTTGCTTCCTGAATACTCATAAGCTTATCTTTAGAACCAAAAGCAATTCTATACTAAAATTTGAAAGTTCTCAGGTTGGTTGGCTGAGACTTTTGCTCCTGACTACAAAATCTGAGATGACACCTGCACATTATCTCCAGGCTGAAATGCAAATTCTTCTTTGAGATCTTTGTCTGGCACTTCCTATTTAATTTTGCAAAACATGCATACACACACATGCGCGCACATGCAAACACAAATGAATAAAACCACTAAGTGTTGCATATCTGCTTCCTTTCTGGGCATGGGATTCCAAGTCTCTCTAGATAAAAAGCATTCAATTGTTACTTGCTTATGCATGAATTATAAAGCTACACATTGTAATTGCTCAGTAATGAAGTTACAGGGATTGAAAACTACCTTCAGCCTGGATGAGCTATTCCACTTGGTTGTGGAGATCCATGTTGAGCCATCCCTACTGATGATCAAGCAGGGCTCAGAGGGCTATTTACACTCCCCTTTCAATGCATTCTTTGCTCAGGAGTCCCTTTCCTAAAATTTACATAAAAACAGACAGTTATTTTAACTTGATTAAATGGAGAATTTTTTATGGTTATTATTTCTGAGCCCAGTGCAAATTTTCACAAACATGTTCATTTACCAGAGATAATTATGCGTGATTTTCTCCTTTAATGAAAGATAAATAATTTGGCAGCCTCGCTTCACATATTTTTCTATTTCAATACAATTCACTGTGGGCTAGGGTGTCCTTTATTCTGGTACTAGTTAGTGTGCAGAATGAAAGTTTTCTTTAGAACAATTGTGCTGGTTTTCTATAAGGCACTGCTGTTCATACAAGGTTTATAAAAGGCTGATATTACATTAGGTTCTGCTCATAATGATGTAGTTCTTTGTTTACAACTTACATAATTTGCTGTAGCGGCAAAACTTCATGAAACTGGGACAAAAGGAATAGAAAGTACATTTCTGAGAACCTAAATAGGATGGACAAGCTTTGACCAGCTCTAGCTTTCACTGTGTTTCTTTGAACTGATGTAGGAGCCATGTTCCCAGGCCTCAGTTTGGAAGAGCAATGCTTTGGTGTTTTATTATATGACATGGCGTGTGTGTGTGTGTGTGTGTAGTTAGTACCTTAAAGGTAAAAGCCTTATAGGAAAAATACAGGAATATAGGGCTCCAGTTTACTGGATAGTCCCTATCATAAATTCCCACTTAAGTCTGGATCCAGACTGGATTCCACACGCAAAAGAAACATTTGCATGTAGTGTGGGTAGACAGTTGAACGGAAAAGACAGAAATCAGTCTATTCTCCAATCTATTTCTCTCAACACCAGAGTGGTCCAAAGAACTCTCTATGATGATAAAAATAATATATGTCTGCCTTGTCCAGTATGTAGCCCACTAGTCTCATATAGCTATTGGGCACATAAAATGTGTTACTAAAGAATTGAATTTTTAACATTTAATTTTGATCTAAATTAAATTTAAATACCTGTACGTGGCTAGTGGCTATTGTATTGGACAGCACACTTTTTATTAATCAGGAGGGTAGGAGCAAAATGCTCAGTTTGCCCAACTCTGAACGACATCACCCACCTTGCATTGTAGGTGTATCTGACCAGAAGTTGTATATTCCACAGTCAGCAGCCTGACATGCTGTGCTGTGAAGGAGTTACACAGCTGAATGGAAAGAGGAGGATGTCTCATTTTCTTCCTCCATCAGAAAATCAGGACCAAATTAGTCTGGCTGACAACCAATACCATTCCACTATGAAACCCAAGTTATGTTTGGAACTCTTCACTATTACTACATCACTGCCTTCTACCACCTCCTCCTTTAAGTATGTGTATTTAAATCACACTTTGACTACAGTATGGTTACTAAGAGTAGGATGGGAAGGAAGAACACTTCCCTTACAATCTGTTCTATATCAAAGGCAGAGTGATATTTTCTAAATGCAAACCATACTCACATACAATTTCATAATCTAATCTCTACTTGGATGTCACAAAGGCGTGTCTGAATGCCTATTCTAATGTGATAAAATACCCAACATGCAATATGATAGAATACTTAATTTCTCCACAGACCCATTCTTCTTTTTCAAAAAAAAAGATTAATTTATTTTAGAGAGACAGACCACGTGTGCAAGTTAGGGGAGGGGCAGAGGGAGAGACTCTCAAGCAGACTCCCTGCTGAGCCTGGAACCAGATATGCAGCTTGATCTCACAACCCTGAGATCAGGACCTGAGCTGAAACCAAGAGTCGGACACTTAAATGACTGAGCCACCCAGGTGCCCCTCCTCAGACCCATTCTTCTCTCCATCTTCTTCATCTCAGCATGTATCCCCACCATTCACCCAGTTACACAGGTCCAAAAAATGTCAGTTTTTCTCCCCATCTTCACTCCATCCACCTTCTATAGCTAATCCATCAGCAAACTTTATTGGTTCTCCCTTCAAAAATCTGTCTAGAATCTGATCCTCCTCCACAAACTACTATCCTTCTATCTTTGCATCTATCCTTATATCCTTCCCTGCTAGCCATAATCCCTGACCCATGCTTCATGGTGGGAAGATACTAATAAATACACCAAGTAAGGCCTCTAGTTCTAAGCCTAGACCACCTTATTAACCCATCTCAACTCCTGTGCCATCACGGTGCCTTTTCCATAGGATATTTTCGCTATTCCTCAAATACCCTAAGCTCATACCTTCCTTGAAGCCTTTCACCTACCCTTCCCAGGCTGGAATGCTCTTCCCATAGCTAATCTGCCAACTTTGGTTTTCCTGATCACTTTGACTGGTCATCCTCTATCCCCTCACTCTATTTAATCTTCTTTATAACACATGTCATTACATGACATTGTATCATTTCATAACTGTCTATTTTTTCTTGGTATTTCCTATGAGAATGTATGTTTCCATGAAATCAAAGATCTTACATGTCTTACACAGATCTCATGCTAGTACATAGAACAGTAATCAAAATTTAATAAGTGCCAAGTATTTGTTAAATAGATTAATAAAATGTGATTATACCCCTCATCCAAACACATAGGCTCAGGGAAACATAGATGTAGGCAGAGACACACATGCGATAGGTATAAAGATATCACATGGACACACCCAGAAAGACACACATGCTTCATGAAGAAACACACTCAAACTCCTTAAAACATTCAGAGACTTCTCCTTGTTTTGTGATTAAAAAAAAAAAAAAAAGATCTCTGAAGTTGTTAATAAGCTTTTGCACAATACAGCCCTACCCTATCTCTCTAGCATCATCTCAAATGCTCCCCACTCAGCCTGTTCACACTAGCCACACAACCTTCTCTCTGCCTCTGTACCTGACATATTCTGTCACAATAAAATAGTTTTGGTGTGTCCATCATTTGGAAGGTTCCTCTTTCCTCTTGCCCAACTTAATTTCCACTCATCATTCATACGTTAGAAAAAGAGGCCTTTCCACATGGAAACACTTGCTGGACTCCCTAAAACATGGACTCTCCTTATTTAAGCTTGAGGCTTTCATGAATGAATAAACAGAAGAGAGAATATCAATGATATTGCTTATGGTTATCAGGCCTCTGAGTACATCTGAGTACTGAAAGTATATCTTCACTTGCTGCTGTAGTATTTCAAAAGTAATTAAAACTCATGTGCAGTTAAACATGAGTCACATTCCCCCAAGTACAAGGGATATAGTCAGAGAGATGGAAGGGACCAGCAGGCTTTGCATGCTTTCCATCACCATAATGGTGACAGAGATAAAGTTGACACTGCAGAAGTTACCAGAGCTTCTATTTACCTACTGATATTTACTGTGTTCCCCCAGGACAGCCAGTAACATCATTTACTTCAGATAAGGTAGGGTTGACAACGCGCTGAACATTAAAAGGAAAAGCACCTGGATAAAATGAAAACAACAGTATGTCCTGGCAAGGAGAAGAGATGGATGGGCTATAAATAAAAGTGAGTTCATTAAACATCAGCAAACTGCTATGGCAAGGATTGGCATGGTATGCACTATGTCATTTCATGAGCGTATTTTCTAAATATCATTTACAAAAAGAGTACATATGAGAAGGTTATTAGGAAAACCATTTTAAGAGGCATATACTGAAATGTGAGAATTTAGATTTCCTGAAGTAGCTATTAGTTAAATAGCTACTTACTCACTTATTCTAAAAGGAGAGAAGCATGCTTCTGTAATTTCAGAATCTGTCAGATCAATTAGCAACTAACTCACAAGTCACTGAAGAAAATCCTTCAGGTAACCACACAGGTTCCATGTTGATGTGGGATTCAGAGATTTTAGACAAGTTTGGGGATGGAGGACCAAACTCCCAGTATCCAAGGTGTTCATGGGAGCAGAGTACATTCAGACTCTGCTGCTCCCTGATTGTATAGCTCCCCATATATCGAAAGGGAAGATCTGAGTGTCCTCAAGTAACGGGGAGCCAAGAGCCAGAGCATCTGACATACAGCGCAATAAGGCCAAGTGCTACATTAGACATGGACTCAGACTGTATCTCTCCTGTCATCCTTAATTAACTATGAGTGAATCCGTCGTACACTCATAAAGGGTTCAATCTGACTTCTGTCAATATTTTACTTGTGATTTCTCCTGCCTGTTCTATGGCCAGATGGCTACCTATCCACTGGGCTATGCCTCTCACACAAACATAGCTGTGCCCTCATTCATCAGCACACCAGCAATCCGTGGCTCACCAGGAACCTGCCAGTGACCTTCCCTGAACATCTTCTGATTCAGGAGCTCTCAAAAGAAGCAAACAATAACACTGTTGAAGCTTCCTGGCATAAGAAAGCAACTTAACAGTGTCCTATGAGATGTATGAAGATAACAGAGCTTAGCTTTGTTTTACCCATCACAAAGTTTATACTGAATTGTAAAACAATAATTCCAAACTTATTTTTCAGGGTTCTAAGTTTTATCTACATAGATGGGTATTTCAAGAAACGTAAGCTTAATTTTCAAAACAATTTCAGTTCTCTTTAACATAGATATGTTTTAACTTGATAAATATTTATTATTCTGGCACATTTCTAGGTGGATGGATTTAACAGTCTCTTTCTCAACAATTTTATCATTCAGGGACAAATACAGAGATGTGTATATACTAGTATGTTACAAATCAGTAAGTGCTCTGATGGGGCAAATGCAAGGCTTAAGTTAAAATCATTAGACTCTGCCTTGAATCAAGAAAATCTTCCTTCAAAAAGTGTTATTTCAAGGGCATCTGGGTGGCTCAGTCAGTTAAGCATCTGCCTTTGGCTCAGATCATGATCCCAGTGTCCTGGGATCAAGCCCCACATTGGGCTCCCTGCTCAGTGGGGAGTCTGCTTCTCCCTCTGCCCCCCCACCTCCATTCATGCTCTTTCTCTCTCATACTCTCTCTCAAATAAAGAAATGAATTCTTTAAAATAAAAAAACAGGGCGCCTGGGTGGCTCAGTCGTTAAGCGTCTGCCTTCGGCTCAGGTCATGGTCCTAGGGTCCTGGGATTGAGCCCCGCATCGGGCTCCCTGCTCCGCGGGAAGCCTGCTTCTCCCTCTCCCACTCCCCCTGCTTGTGTTCCCTTTCTCGCTGTGTCTCTCTCTGTCAAATAAATAAATAAAATCTTTAAAAAAAATAAAAAATAAAATAAAATAAAAAAACAAAAAGTGCTATTTCAGCTGAGATGTGAACTAGGCCTTTGGGTTAGGCAAGCAAAGGCAAGGTTAGCCAAAGGGAAGTAGGCAGGAAAAGATCAAGATAGAAAGAACAGTATGTCATCTCACATCAGGAATATCAAAATTTAACAACATTTTGAAATCCTAGGAAACACCAGTATAAAAAAAAATGATCAAAGCAGACTCAAATTGCAATTCCCACAAGGGGAAAGAGGATAAACATACATGATTTTTCCATTGATTTAACTGTCCTATAGTTGAGGTCTGTGGTAAGATGAGGTCAAGTTTAATTTAGGAGATTATATTTAAATTGCCTGCTGAGGTAATGACAAGAGATAGGTAAGAGAATGTTAATATAAGATATATTTAACAGATAGAATTTGGACCTTGACTCTTCAACAAGACATAGAAACACAAAATCTTTAGCATCAAATAATTTGGCAAATGAAATAGGGTTTACATCAAAGATAATTGAGGCCAATGAAGATAAATAGGGCAACGTGTTATATTCTGTCTTCCTTACCATATGCAAATATCTATCTCTTAAATCAACATTTATTTCCCATAAGATACTTGGCTAGGCACAAAGATTTTTTAAATGAGCAAAATGAAGTCATTTTTTTCCCAAAAGGAACAGATGAGAAAACTAAGTATTTTAAAGCCATGAAACAACTTTTATGACAAAGGAAGACACAGAGAAATCATGAGAGCCAGGAATACAGTCATCCACCTAAAAAAAAGAAGCGTTTCCAAGCTCCTCAGAAGAGTTCACACTTTGACTTTTTTAAATAATGCTTGGGAATTACCAGGTGGGTAAGCTGGGGAGTGCCTTTCAGGCCAAGGGAAGATCCTGGGCAAGCACAAAGAGACATCAAAACAGACTGTTAGGGGCTAAGTATAGTTTGTGGGGATAGCAGGATGTGAGGCTCAGTAAGTAAGGAGCAATAAGATCAGGAAGACATGGAAAGTTCATCATGTTGGAGTTTCCCATCTTACAATCAATGTGGTGCCACTGAAGGAATTTGAAGACATGAGCAGCATTATCAGAATTGCATTTTGAGACTCACTTTATTGTAGTGTAAGAATCTAAACTGGATTATCTGGAGGGCAAACAGAAGTGGGGGTTCAGGTCTCCATTTTTTTTCTCCTTAGACTATTTAATAGCTTTTTTAAAATATATATATATTTTTAAGATTTTATTTATTTATCAGAGAGAGAGAGAGACAGAGGCAGGCAGAGGGAGAAGCAGACTCCTTGCTGAGCAAGGAGCCCGATGTGGGACTTGATCCCAGGACCCTGGGATCATGACCTGAGCTGAAGGCAGAGGCTTAACCAACTGAGTCACCCAGGTGTCCCTATTTAATAGCTTTTTTGAGGCATTTGCAATTGGAATAGAAAGTAGAGTATGAATTTGAGAGATAGTTAGGTGGTAAAATCAACACAAATTGTTGGAAATAGGCAATGGGTTCACATAAACTCTCACCCAAGATTCAGGACTCACTCCTGCTCTGACAAATATAAATACATTCATGGGGAAAATGGAATAATGCATTTGAAATAATAACTGTGCTGTCAGTTTATATGGCTACTACAAACCAAAGTTACCACTGACTTAAATGGCCAGTAATTTAATGGTGTTATTTCTCTTTCAGAAACTGACAGGAAATGAAAGCAGGCAAGCACACACATGTATACACACACACACATCACAGAAAAGGAAGTACATGTCAGAGTGGGAGGAACACTAAATCCTGTAAACCATTCAGATTTTTTTTTTAAAGATTTTATTTATTTACTTGACAGAGAGAGAGACAGCGAGAGAGGGAACACAAGCAGGGGGAGTGGGAGAGGGAGAAGCAGGCTGCCCGCCGAGCAGGGAGCCCCATGCGGGGCTCGATCCCAGGACCCTGGGATCATGACCTGAGCCGAAGGCAGACACTTAACGACTAGCCACCCAGGCGCCCCCAGATTATTTTTTTTAAGTATGATTCCCATCCAGCATAGAGTCCAATATGGGGCTTGAACTCACAACCCTGAGATCAACACCTGACATCAACACCTGAGCTGAGATCAAGAGTTGGTCACCTAACCAGGTGAGCCACCCAGACTCCCCAACCATTCAAATTTTTATAGGACTTTATAAATCACTTTCCATATACTATTTGGTAAATTAGAACTAAAACAGACAAAACAGAAATCTCAGGCAAATCAGAGTAAAATCCTAAAAAACACAAATGTCTACAGGTAAAGAATGTTGTTAAAATGAAGGTTCACTGAACAAAATATGCTTAATAATTTTGATTGAAGGTTGTAGACAATATGGAGCAATAGAGGCAGGTACCTTAACATTTCTGTTAGGCAAAAAAAAAAAAAAAAAAAAAATTCAGCAAGCAACAGTGAACTGATATGCAGTTAAATAAACAACCAGAAAGAAACACTGCTGTGCAAATGCTTTTTATATAGCTCAACCAAGCTGAGTGGCTTAGAGTTGGAGAAGGAAGTGCTAAATATGTAACAGCCTGGGGCCTCACTGGACCCAAATAATAGTTATTTCTGAGTAGGTCAAGCAAGAGTCAATAAAAAAGAAAGCAGGAATGAATGTTGGGTTCATAGCAGGCTAATAATGCCCTTCTGGGATAAACTTGGGTTTCAAATCACCAGAATCAAATATTTAAGTTGCAAATACTTAATTATAGACCACCAGTTCTGGAAGTATCAGTTGAATAGCTAAGAAATTGATAAACTCGGAGAACCAGAATCATCTTTAATACAGACTCTCCAAGTCAGTGTTTTCCAACATGGGTAGAAAAAGTACTTGCAATGAAATCACAGAGAAATTTAATAAATGTAGATTCTTGGGTACTACGTCAGACCTACCAAATCATAATTTTTAAGTAAGAACTGGGAATTAAGTTTTTTTTATTAAACTTCCCAATTATTCTGTCTTCAAATATATAAAAACTGTTTTGTTTTGTTTTTTTTGTGTTTTTTTTTGTTTTGGGGGGTTTTGTTTTTTTGCTTTTTGTCTTGTTTTCAGATGTCATAGTTCATTCATGGGTGTAGGGATGGATGGATGGATGGATGGATAGGTGGATGAGTGGATGGATAGATCAATGGATCTATGGATTGATGGGTTGATGGAAGGGTCAGTGGATGGATAGATACCCAGCCAGCCAGCCAGCCAATTCCAGACCAAAATTTCTTCCAGACCAAAATTTATTTTTCTTTTGCCACAAGCAAGAGCTTAAGTGCTTAACTAACACCATACTAAAAACATAGACTGTTTAGAAAGCAGGGATTTTTCAAGATAAAACAAACATACATCCAACAATTAGGTAATATGAGAGGTAGCTTACAATCAAGTGTCAAATTGTGTGGTACAGCACATGATCCCAAGGTCAACCAAAAGATGGATTTGCCCATGATTCCTTCTACTTTTTGGCTTGCCTATATCCCTTCAAGTAGTTAAGGCTCTGATATAGTAATCTATCAGTAACTCATTATGATTTACTAGGTAAATCTTTTTACAAATTGCATAATAAAACATTTGTTGGAGACTTTGAGGGTAGAGTCATTTATACCTTTCTTCAAAATGATGAAAATCTTTTGTTTTTCTGGTGGGAGAAAAAGCAAAATAACAATAAATACATACAATTAGTAGAATATTATATAAACAAGCTCTTCAAGGACATGTAGTTCCTTCTCTCCTAAATCTATGAATCTCTCTTACAAATATACTGGTGCTACTCTAAACAAATATACTGGTGGCACTCTAAACAGACACAATGCTTCCTGCATTTCACTGGGCATCTGATGAAAGGAGCATGTGAGTGGGGTCAGCTTTGTGGGGTGGTGGCAGATATCAATGAAACACTACAAGAATTGATAGGCTTGTGAAATATTCCATGATGCAAATCGTGAAACCATCAACCCACCTAATTACTGTGAAATCCATCCCTACAGACCATGTATAGGGTGGAATTGGGTATGAAGGTAGTGAAATGAAAGCTACAAAACAAATTTGTAAAGACATATACATAATTTACCAACCCGCTCTAATTTACATCAGCAAATCCTTCCCTCCTGATGGGTACTGCTTAGTGTAAAGTGACTGAGACCTCTATCGTCTGCTACTTTTCCCCCAAAAAAGCCATTATAAACCTGGGTAGGTAAGCATGTGACAATTTTCAATGTCATTAACAACAGTGTTTGCTTAGTCAACACCCCTGGTAGAATAATAATTTTTGACCCAGAGTCTTGTGAGGATGTTATTTAGAAAGGACAAATTACTGGGGGGCTGAGCAAGATGGCGGAGGAGTAGGAGACCTGGATTTCGTCTGGATTCAGGAATTCAGCTGGATACGGATCAAACCATTCTGAACACCTACAAACCCAACAGGAGATCGAAGAAAGGAATAGAAACAACTCTCTCATCAGAAAAGCGACCACTTTCTGGAAGGTAGGATGTGCGGAGAAGTGAATCCGAGGTGATATTCGGGAGGATAGACGGCAGGGGAGGGGCCTCCGGCGGCCGCTTCTGGCAAGTGATAGAGCGCGGAGCACAAAATCGGAAATTTTAGAGTCTGCTCCGCTGAGGGACGTCGCTCCAGTGGCTAAGCGGGGGGTGGAACCCTCATGGGACAGTGTGGTCTCAGGACCCTTGGGGTCACAGAAAGACCGGGGGTGTCTGAGTGTGGCAGAGCTCCCAGGTAATGGAGCAGGGAAGCCGGCTGCAGAGGTGGAGCCCAGGCGCAGGCTCTCAGCTCGGGGTGGCCATAAACCATGATCCGCGGCACAGTCGGGCCCCTGCTCCTCCAGCAGGGACCCAACAAGCGGCAGATCCGGGGAGACTCACCTTCCTCCCCTGGGAGGAGCCGCGCGGGAGTGCACCGCAGGAATCTGCTGGGTTTGGAGACTCCACACGGGGTCGGGTGCCAGAGATAGAAACGCTCGGTCACAGGCAGGGTGAGCACAGAGTGCGCCGGAGACTGGGGAGAAGGCAGTGACTGACGGCTTTTCTCTGGGGGCGCACTGAGGAGCAGGCCCGAGTTCTCGGCTCCTCCGGGGCGGAGACTGGGAGGCCACCATTTTCACTCTCTGCCTCCAAAGCTGTACGGAAAGCTTGCAGGGAACAAAAGCTCCGGAGAGCAAACCCGAGCAGATTACTTAGCCTGGACCAGGCAAGGGCGGGGCAATTCCGCCTCCGGCAGAGACATTTGGAAACCACGGCAACAGGCCCCTCCCCAGAAGATCAGTGAGAACAGCCAGCCAAGACCAAGTTTACCGATCAATGAGAACGGCAGAACTCCAGCGCTAGGGGAATACTGCACATAGAATTCATGGCTTTTTTTACCATGATTCTTTAGTCTTTCAAAGTTAATTTTTTTTAACTTTTTTTTTTGAATTTTTCTTTTTTCCCTTTTCAACTAACATCTTATCAATCCCTTGTTTAAAAAAAAATTTTTATTTTATTTTTCATTTTTAGAGTCATATTCTATCCCTTCATAGGGATATATATATATATATATATATATATATATAAGTTCTCTCTTTAAAATTTTGAGATACAGTTTCTTCTAACAGATCAAAATATACCCTAAGTCTCTAGTGTATGGCTTTATTCTAGTCTCCTGCCTGATCACATTCTCTCCTTTTTTTTTTTCCTTAAATCCTCTTCTTTCTATTTTCAAACAACTTCTTACAATTCCTTTTATAAAATTTTTATAATTTTCATCTTTACAGTCATATTCCATCCCTTCATATCAACCCTTACTTTTGTACATATATAAGTTTTTCTTTCTTTAAAATTTTGGGAGGCACTTTCTTCTAACAGACCAAAATACACCCAAAATCTAGTGTGTGACACTGATCTATGCACGAGCCTGATCATATTTTATCATATTCTGTTTTTTTGTTTTGTTTTGTCTTGCTTTTGTTTGCTTTTATCTTTTTCTTTTTTCTTTCTTTCCCTTTCTTTTCCCCTGGTTTCAGGTCTTTTCTGATTTGTGTAGAGTATATTTTCTGGGGACGTTGTTACCCTGTTAGCATTTTCTTCTCTCATTCATCTATTATCCTCTGGACAAAATGACAAGACGGAAAAAATCACCTCAACAAAAAGAACAAGAGGTAGTACCGACTGCCAGGGATCTACTTAATACGGACATTAGTACGATGTCGGATGTAGAGTTCATATTCATCACTTTAAAGATACTAGCTGGGCTTGAAAAAAGCATGGAAGTTATTAGAGAAACCCTTTCTGGAGAAATGAAAGAACTAAAATCTAACCAAGTGGAAATCAAAAAGGCTATTAATGAGGTGCAATCAAATGTGAGGGTGGTAACTGCTAGGATAAATGAGGCAGAAGAGAGAATCAGTGATATAGAAGACCAAATGATGGAAAATAAAGAAGCTGAGAAAAAGAGAGATAAACAACTACTGGATCATGAGGGCAGAATTCGAGAGATAAGCGATACCATAAGACGAAACAACATTAGAATAATTGGGATCCCAAAAGAAGAAGAAAGAGACAGAGGGGCAGAAGGTATATTGGAGCAAATTATAGCAGAGAACTTCCCTAATTTGGGGAAGGAAACAGGCATCAAAATCCAGGAGACACAGAGAACCGCTCTCAAAATCAATAAAAATAGGTCAACACCCTGACATCTAATAGTAAAACTTACGAGTCTCAGAGACAAAGAGAAAATCCTGAAAGCAGCTCGGGAGAAGAGATATGTAACCTACAATGGTAGAAACATTAGATTGGCAACAGACCTATCCACAGAGGCCTGGCAGGCCAGAAAGGACTGGCATGATATATTCAGAGCACTAAACAAGAAAAACATGCAGCCAAGAATACTCTATCCAGCTAGGCTGTCATTGAAAATAGAAGGAGAGATAAAAAGCTTCCAGGACAAACAAAAACTAAATGAGTTTGGAAACACAAAACCAGCCCTAAAAGAAATATTGAAAGGGGTCCTCTAAGCAAAGAGACAGCCTAAAAGCAACATAGACCAGAAAGGAACACAGACAATATACAGTAACAGTCACCTTACAGGCAATACAATGACATTAAATTCCTATCTTTCAGTAGTTACCCTGAATGTAAATGGGCTAAATGCCCCAATCAAAAGACACAGGCTATCAGATTGGATTAAAAAACAAGACCCATCGATATGCTGTCTGCAAGAGACTCATTTTAGACCCAAAGACACCTCAAGATTGAAAGTGATGAGGTTGAAAACCATTTACCATGCTAAGGGACACCAAAAGAAAGCTGGGGTGGCAATCCTTATATCAGACAAATTAGATTTTAAACCAAAGACTGTAATAAGAGATGAGGAGGGACACTATATCCTACTTAAACGGTCTATCCAACAAGAAGATCTAATAATTGTAAATATCTATGCCCCTAACATGGGAGCAGCCAATTATATAAGGCAATTAATAACAAAAGCAAAGAAACACATTGGCAACAATACAATAATAGTGAGGGACTTTAACAACCCCCTCACTGAAATAGATCATCTAAGCAAAAGATCAAGAAGGAAATAAAAACTTTAAATGACACACTGGACCAAATGGACTTCACAGACATATTCAGAACATTCCATCCCAAAGCAACAGAATACACATTCTGCTCTAGTGCCCATGGAACATTCTCCAGAATAGATCACATCCTAGGTCACAAATCAGGTCTCAACCAGTACCAAAAGATTGGGATCATTCCTTGCCTATTTTCAGACCACAATTCTTTGAAACTAGAACTCAATCACAAGAGGAAAGTCAGAAAGAACTCAAATACATGGAGGCTAAAGAGCATCCTACTAAAGAATGAATGGGTCAACCAGGAAATTAAAGAAGAATTTAAAAAAAATTCATGGAAACCAATGAAAATGAAAACACAACTGTTCAAAATCTTTGGGATGCAGCAAAGGCAGTCCTAAGAGGAAAGTATATAGCAATACAAGCCTTTCTCAAGAAACAAGAAAGGTCTCAAATACACAACCTTACCCTACACCTAAAGGAGCTGGAGAAAGAATAGCAAATAAAGCCTAAACCCAGCAGGAGAAGAGAAATAATAAAGATCAGAGCAGAAATCAATGAAATAGAAACCAAAAGAACAGTAGAACAGGTCAACGAAACTAGGAGCTGGTTCTTTGAAAGAATTAACAAGATGGATAAACCCCTGGCCAGACTTATCAAAAAGAAAAGAGAAATGACCCAAATCAACAAAATCATGAACGAAAGAGGAGAGATCACAACCAACACCAAAGAAATACAAACAATTATAAGAACATATTATGAGCAACTCTATGCCAGCAAATTAGATAACCTGGAAGAAATGGATGCATTCCTAGAGATGTATCAACTACCAAAACTCAACCAGGAAGAATACTAAAACTCAACCAGGAAGAAATAGAAAACCTGAACAGACCTTTAACCACTAAGGAAATTGAAGCAGTCAACAAAAATCTCCCAACAAACAAAAGCCCAGGGCCAGATGGCTTCCCAGGAGAATTCTACCAAACATTTCAAGAAGAATTAATACCTATTCTTCTGAAACTGTTCCAAAAAATAGAAATGGAAGGAAAACTTCCAAACTCGTTTTATGAGGCCACCATTACCTTGATCCCCAAACCAGACAAAGACTCCATCAAAAAGGAGAATTATGGACCAATATCCCTGATGAACATGGATGCCAAAATTCTCACCAAAATACTAGCCAATAGGATCCAACAGTACATTAAAAGGATTATTCACCACGACCAAGTGGGATTTATCCCTGGGCTGCAAGGTTGGTTCAACATCCGCAAATCAATCAACGTGATACAATACATTAACAAAAGAAAGAACAAGAATCATATGATTCTCTCCATAGATGCAGAAAAAGCATTTGACAAAGTACAGCATCCTTTCTTGATCAAAACTCTTCAGAGTATAGGCATAGAGGGTACATACCTCAATATCATAAAAGCCATTTATGAAAAACCTACAGTGAATATCATTCTCAATGGGAAAAAACTGAGAGCTTTCCCCCTAAGGTCAGGAATGCGGCACGGATATCCACTATCACCACTGCTATTCAACATAGTATTAGAAGTCCTAGCCACAGCAATCAGACAACAAAAAGAAATCAAAGGCATCCAATTCAGCAAAGAAGAAGTCAAACTCTCACTCTTTGCAGATGATATGATACTTTATGTGGAAAATCCAAAAGACTCCACCCCAAAACTGCTGGAACTAATACAGGAATTCAGTCAAGTGGCAGGATATAAAATCAATGCAGAGAATTCAGTGGCATTCCTATACACCAACAACAAGACAGAAGAAAGAGAAATTAAGGCGTCGATCCCATTTACAATTGCACCCAAAACCATAAGATACCTAGGAATAAATCTAACCAAAGAGGCAAAGAATCTGTACTCAGAAAACTGTAAAATACTCATGAAAGAAATTGAGGAAGACACAAAGAAATGGAAAAACGTTCCATGCTCATGGATTGGAAGAACAAATATTGTGAAGATGTCAATGCTACCTAGAGCAATCTACACATTCAGTGCTATCCCCATCAAAATACCATCCACTTTTTTCAAAGAAATGGAACAAATAATCCTAAAATTTGTATGGAACCAGAAAAGACCCCGCATAGCCAGAGGAATGTTGAAAAAGAAAAGCAAAGCTGGTGGCATCACAATTCCGGACTTCCAGCTCTATTATAAAGCTGTCATCATCAAGACAGTGTGGTACTGGCACAAAAACAGACACATAGATCAATGGAACAGAATAGAGAGCCCAGAAATGGACTCTCAACTCTATGGTCAACTCATCTTTGACAAAGCAGGAAAGAATGTCCAATGGAAAAAAAATAGTCTCTTCAACAAATGGTGTTGGGAAAATTGGACAGCCACATGCAGAAGAATGAAACTGGACCATTTCCTTACACCACACACAAAAATAGACTCCAAATGTTTGAAAGACCTCAGTGTGACACAGGAGTCCATCAAAATCCTAAAGGAGAACACAGGCAGCAACCTCTTCGACCTCAGCCACAGCAACTTCTTCCTAGAAACATCACCAAAGGCAAGGGAAGCAAGGGCAAAATGAACTATTGGAACTTCATCAAGATAAAAAGCTTTTGCACAGCAAAAGATACAGTCAACAAAATCAAAAGACAACAGACAGAATGGGAGAAGATATTTGCAAATGACATATCAGATAAATGGCTAGTATGCAAAATCTATGAAGAACTCATCAAACTCAACACCCAAAGAACAAAGAATCCAATCAAGAAATGGGCAGAAGACATGAACAGACATTTTTCTAAAGAAGACATCCAAACAGCCAACAGACACTTGAAAAAGTGCTCAACATCGCTCGGCATCAGGGAAATCCAAATCAAAACCTCAATGGGATATCACCGCAAACCAGTCAGAATGGCTAAAATTAACAAGTCAGGAAATGACAGATGTTGGCGGGGATGAGGAGAAAGAGGAACCCTCCTACACTGTTGGTGGGAATGCAAGCTGTTGCAACCACTCTGGAAAACAGTGTGGAGGTTCCTCAAAAATTTGAAAATTGAGCTACCATACGATCCAGCAATTGCACTACTATTTACCCCAAAGATACAAATGTAGGTATCTGACGGGGTATGTGCACCCCGATGTTTATAGCAGCAATGTCCACAATAGCCAAACTGTAGAAAGAGCCAAGATGTCTATCGACAGATGAATGGATAAAGAAGATGTGGTATATATATACAATGGAATATTATGCAGCCATCAAAAGGAATGAGATCTTGCCATTTGCAATGACGTGGATGAAGCTGGAGGGTGTTATGCTGAGCAAAATAAGTCAATCAGAGAAAGACATGTATCATATGACCTCACTGATATGAGGAATTCTTAATCTCAGGAAATAAACTGAGGGTTGCTGGAGTGGGGGGTGGGGTGGGAGGGATAGGGTGGCTGGGTGATAGACATCAGGGAGGGTATGTGCTATGGTGAGTGCTGTGAATTGTGGAAGACTGTTGAATCACAGATCTGTGCCTCTGAAACAAATAACACAATATATTTTAAGAAAAAAAAAGAAGATAGCAGGAGGGGAAGAATGAAGGGGGGGAAATCGGAGGGGGAGACGAACCATCAGAGACGATGGACTCTGAAAAACAAACTGAGGGTTCTAGAGGGGAGGGGGGTGGGAGGATGGGTTAGCCTGGTGATGGGTATTAAAGAGGGCACGTTCTGCATGGAGCACTGGGTGTTATGCACAAACAATGAATCATGGAACACTACATCTAAAACTAATGATGTAATGTATGGGGATTAACATAACAATAAAAAAAGTCTAAAAATTACCTAAAAAAAAAAGAAAAAATGTTAAATGATCAGACTCATCTCTTAAACATTAGAGTTACTTCTGGAGCCCAAACTGGTACTTGCCAGTCGATTTCATTCCTAGCAGGAAGGCACGGAGGGTGGCCAGGAGAAGACTCAGCTTGCTGCTTTACTCTACCCTATTTGGAAATCACATAGCTTTGTGTCCAACTGACCTTGTCAAATTCCCACTGTCCCGAACACAGAGTCTAGGGTAGACTCAGGGGTTTTTTTTTAGCCCCACAGCTGACCAGTAGCTGCAAAAGAAGTGATTCTAAATGGGACAGTGGTAAGTTAGCAGGTAGTCTTCAGGCTGGGGCCATAGAGAGCCAGTAAAGTCACTTCAGTATATTATTTCCTTTAAGATTCATTATAGTAAAAGTTTAGCAACAACAACAACAGATCTAAAAATATCTATGTCTTGGAAAATAACTTGGGCTTGTATTGTCCTTACCAATTTGGACTAATTTGAATAAAATGGGAAATAATCCCTTTTTAATGATCAGACAAAAAAGAAAGAAAAGAGAGAAAGAAAGAAAGGAAAGAAGAAAGGCAGGCAGGAAGGAGAATTTTCCATGGGGAGTACTTTTGGTTATCAGTGATTAATCATTTCTCCATGAATGAATTATTAGAAAGAAAAACTGACACTGTGATTTCCGGACAGACTATTTCTCTTTCATGTCCATCAGTGTGCTTCTTTAAGAAAAACAAAAATACCTATGGTTATAGGTTAAGAGGGAAGATTTTTAAAAGAAACATTTTTTGTGTGAAGCTTCTTATCAAAGAGAAATTGCATTCCATGTAGTTACCACAATAATACCAGCAAAGATATTTCCTTTATGTCCTGAAAAGTTACTTGAAGTGCTATCTGAAAATTACTAAAAAGCAGTAGTGAAATAATGGGTTAGGTATTACAGTATATACCATACCTTTCTTGGGGACCCAAAAAGTCCTTATCAACAAGAAGAATCCACATCCAAACTCTGGGTTTGCTCACATTCATTATTGACATAATGCAGTCATGTTTATCAAAGGACCCACACTTCAAGTCACTGCAAGGCTTTTGCTAGGAGACTAAACACTGAAAACGTTTTCCTTTCTTCCTTCCTTTTGCTAGCAGACCTCAGTGCATTTGTGGATTGTCCTGTAGACTAGACACATGCTGGGAAAAATGACCTTTGTGTATTTTTGCATGACTGAGGCATATCACATGTCAGACAAGCAACTTACTGTCAGACTCAGTTTCTAGAAAAAAAAAATTTTAGTTCCAGGTAGCTGCCTTTCACTTCTTCCATCCTTGGTATAACTGTTCCACCAAGTGCATGCTTTGCACCTTCAAATATTCAAGTTATCTTCCTCCAGTAACATTCCAAAATCTGTATTTATTTCATTCCAGGATATAGCACTGCCAACTTTTGAAGATGACGCTGATTCAGTAGTTGCAGTAAGTCTGGCTATTCTTTTCCATATTTTTAACTGTTCTGTAACAGAGGTCGGTAGCATTCCGCTTTAACTCTTAATAAGATCATCCTAATTTGAAGCAGATATTAGTCTCACATCTGTGCCAAAATGATAGCTGAAACTGAGATGATTTTATACATGTTTTGGTTTTATAACCAAGAAGTTATATAGCATTTTACAAAATCGCTTATTTATTTTAATATGTGAGTAGGAAGAGTGCTATTCCTCAAAAAATTTAATAGAACCAAATACAGGCCAGGATTATCTATGCCTGTTAACTATACAGATTAGTCTATTCACTTACTGATCAAAGTAACATTATCAAGCACTCTTTCAGGGACTGTAGATAGAATTCCTGTCGTAAACGTACTCCTAGTTTTGTGCAGTGCTTTACCAATTTTTATAGAAGTAAATTGCCTTTTGCTAATGAAATCCTGGTAAATATAAAATTAATATAACTGTCACTGTATTAGTATAAATTTATTTTATAAATATAAACTTATAGAATGTTATTTATAAAACTAATAAGAATAATGATGGTGTTCTCATTTTTAAAATTTTTATATTATGGTGATGATATCAGCTTAGTCTCTGCAGTATTTATTTCTGTCATATATTTTAGTTATACCATATTAAAAAACCCTATTTATTCAGGAATTATTTGCAAAGGGTAGCAGTTATTTACTTATTATTACAAATTCAGGATACTCTTCATGTAAACAGAGATAAAAAGAGAAGCTTTATTTAAAGATATGCACAAAATGAATTAATCTGGTAGACTGTGCAAAAAAAAAAACTTTGTGGTATTCAACATGGTAAAAATATAGTGTAACACAATCATATATATTATAATTTAAAAACTTTTTAGCTTGAAATGATTTTAGACTTACAGAAAAGTTGTAAAAATAGTTCAGAATCCCCATAGGTCTTTTAGCCAGCTCATCCTAATGTTAACATATTTTATAACCATAGAGCCATATCAAAAATAGGAAATTAACATTGGTACAAGACTATAAACTAAACTATAAACCTCATTTAAATTTCAACAGTTTTTTCACTGACATCCTTTTTCCATTTATAGGATCCAACCCAGGATCTTAAATTGCATTTTGTTGTTAGTCATCCAAAAGTTCACTTCCTCAGTCTTTCCCTTGTCCTTCATGACACTTTTGAAAAGTACCGGAAAATTGTTTTGTAGACTATCCCTTAATTTGTTTGATGTTTTCTCATGATTAAAAGGAGGTTATACAAGAAAAGATTGAACTTTAATTGCATCAATGATGATGATATCATTACAGTTCTATCTGCAGCTTGATCTATTTCATCAATTTGAAGAGATATATGCTAAGAATTCTCCCAAATCCTGCCTTTCCCCTCCATTCTCCCTCTGTGAATCCAGAGAGACTTGTGCACAATATTCCACACATTTCCTGTGCTCTTTTCTGTATTTTCACTAATTTTTTTTCTCTTATGCATCAATCTATTTTCTACAGACCTAGACTCCAGGTTTTTAATCCTCTCTTCAGCTAGACCTAATGAGCTATTATATCAGTCATTAATTTTTTTGCTTCATTTACTAATTTTTATAGACTTCAGCTCAGGTGGGTTTTTTGTTTTGTTTTGTTTTGTTTTGTTTTTACCTATGGAAGTCTCTATCTTATGACTCCACTATCTGGATTAGTTGTCAGTCCACTTCTGCTGTTTGTTTTCTTTCTCAGCTTTCAGTCATCTATTTCTGATGTGCTCTTACTTCATTTGTGATAAGCCATTAGGGATTTCAACTGAAAGCCTGAGGTGTTCAACATGGCTCTTCTTCCTTAAAGGAGCCTAAAATTATTATTTTGTTTCCATGGCCTTGGGAGATTCCATAAATCTTTGGCTGCCATTTTAGCTTTTTTAGTAGCTGATTTCCTTTAACTTTGTTGTGTCTCATTGCATGGGTATACAACTCTTTTCTCCAGGATCTTGTTCCATCAAGCGTTGTCTTCCCTGGTGGCCTGAACATGGTTTCTTTACTTTTTCTTTGTCCTTTCTTCCTAGTTCCAGTAACTGAAAAATGCCCTGAGCTAAAAAACTGTACTTAGAGTGTACCACAGTGCATTTTCTTTCTCTACGGACTGTGGGTCTTTCTGATACATTTTTAAAAATAAAGTTTTGTATGTTTTTTGTTTTTTTGTATTTTGTTCAACTATTTTGGGTGGACATCCTAGCAAGATATAAGCTACTGCATCTTAGCCTAAAGATGAAATACTATTTTAGTCATTTTACTGTCTTAATTTCTCAAGCACGAGTCCAATGCCAGTACAATGTGCCTACCGAAGAGAAGACCTTGATTGGTCTTGCAACGGACACTTCTACAGTTCTGGATGTAAGGGCTAAATGCCCTCCTCCCTCAAAGTGCCCTCTTGAAGTACTCATCAGCTCTCTCCAAAAGTTCTTCTCACAAAATTTCTCCCCTCTTCTACATCTTGAGATTTCTAGATCCTTGAAGTTGGTTTTAGTGTCTACCCACTCTCAACCATGGTGATCCTCCATTCAACTGGAACAGAATATCTTTTCATTCATCTCTAATCAAAACTGACACCAGTTGAGTCCTTTGAAAATATTACATTATATTTCATTTAAAATATATATTAAAGATGTATTAATTAACTGAATGGGGGAATCTTTTCAGAAAGTGTATGTACATCAAATCATCACATTGTATACTTTAAATATTCTACAATTTCATTTGTCAATTGTAAAACTGGGAAAAAATATCCATTACATGTTTGATTTTAGATCATTCAGAAAAATAATGAGTATGTTAAAACTTATGTTAAAACATAAATCAGCATGGATTTTTCCCCTAAATATCTTTCTTTTTGGTATTAAGTACAAACATCAAAGTGAATAATTCTGCTTTCACTGAGCTATCCTCGTTGCTGCCTAACTGGTCATGAGTTACACTTCCATATGAAGTCTGAAATTAAATTATTTTCATTACCTTTAAGTTTTAGTAAACCTTGCTTCACTTTACACATTGGCTTTCAGGATTGTAACAAGCTTTGTACAATTCTTACATGTTTATCTTTTTTCTCTATCATTTTTATCTTACCATCTAAAGCTCAAATATAAGTGTTCATGGATCCACACGGGATTTTTTTCACTACATTCATATTCTCTTCTTCATTGATGTTTTACTATAATCAACCCCAAAATTCTGAAAGCCTTGTAAGGTTAGAGAATTTTTTTTTCCCCCAGAATCTCATAGTATGGAGAAATACCTCCATCTTTTCTAAAATGTTTGAAATATAATTTTTTTCATATCATCTACTACCCAAAATATAAAACAAGATACTAAAAATGATACATTATGTTACATTAATGTAAAAGTTGTCTGAATTGACAAATTATAGTTTATTCAATGAATTTTTATTTTGGCTCATTTTAGTTTTGTAATATACAAAACTTACATGATCTGATATATTGCAACATTTTGCAAGATATTTAATCTGCTATGTAAGATTCAGTTGAAATTCACATTAATTCCAATATTCTCAGAAGAAAAAGTATTGATTGATATTTATGAGGACCATACACAAATTAGGTTTTTAAAAATAATTTTCCAATATAATGTTCTATGTTGGGGTATAGTCTTTACCAGCATATTCATTATTATAATTTAACTTTAAAATCATACAGAAAAGTAAATGAAAATCTTTCCAAAATTTAATTTATCCTTGAGCAACTTTATTTGCAACCCTAAGAAAAGAGGTATTAATAAAGATTATTTTGCAATAAATCTTCATTATCCTCATATGTAAATATCATTTAGTCAGTTCACTTAAGAAATTAATGATAATAAATAAGCTCCATAGCTCACACATCACTAACTGATATATCTATTTTTGGATCCTTCTGAGGATGTGGCCATTATATGTCACGTTCTTGTAAACTACTTGTTATAAATACCAGCACTGTATGTATAATGACCTTATCATGCATCGCACAAACCAGAGAAGTTACTTGCAGGGAATGTAAACCATTAGATATATTTTAACTATGATGGATGATTTATTTTTGGCATAGAGAGAAATTCTGTGGCTTTTCATTCTGTCAAGAAACAGAAACCACTCAAGAACTATAAGTCTGTTGCTTCTGTGTGGTTAATGACTCTAGGTCTGGAGGGGCAATGAAACAGAAGTCCTCAGAGCAGAGTAAGAATCATTTAAAGGTCTCATCTAATGTGGGATCTCAGTGGGATTTCAAGCAGTGTGCAATGTGGAAGGTCACAGACAAAAACTTCATATTAAGTCCTTCTGTGTAGAAAACAATCTTTGGCATCATCTCCCCCAAATGACAAACTTAATAAAAATAACTTGTTGCTAAGTTCACAAATTCAATACACCCCTTGTACCTAACTGGATATCCAAATATTTGGTCATGGAAAATAAACATGATAGGAGCTGATATCCACAAAACTCTCACGATCTTTATGTAGTGAAGAGTTTTAGTTATTTATTTTTAAATTTGAACTCTCCCTAAGGATTCCAAACTGGCAGCTTAAAATGGCATTCTGTTTCTTTCCTGAAAGTACCTCCTGCTTAAGTGCTATAATTTATCCAGAAGGAAAGACAAGAAAAAAGGCACAGATGGGAAAATTAAGTAACCATCATCTGAAGACACTGGTTGTACATATATAGTTGGGGCTACACCACAATTCTCTAATAGGACTAAATCATAGATTGCAGTGCTCCCTAGAGAAAAACAGTGCTAATGAGCTAAAACCGTGATAATTCAAAATTCCATTTACATTATCCACCCTAGCACTCCTTTGCTATCTCCAAATAGTAAAGCATTGACGTTGAGGTGGGTAAAATTATAGTAATAGACAAAGGTGAATACAATCACAAAATGGATTCCTCATAAAGCAATCGACTATGTTTAGCTCAGTGAAGAAATAGTGGTTTCTTCTTGTGTGTGGCCAATGCCACCTATTTCTTTATTCATTAATGTGTTAAAACATGCCTGTATCATAAGATTAGCAATTGTGTCACCTGGATTTAATAGAAAAAAAAAATAAATCTTAAATGATTCAAGATGGTCTCTTGATATATAGAGCCTCAACAGGATCTCCTCCTACCCCATGGGTTTCCTATAGGTGAACAGTCATGATTGGGTGTGGAATGAGCAGATCTCTCACAAGAAAGGATAATATTTAAAAATGTAGAGAGTGATCAAAATGCATAGTTTAAATTTTTGCACCTGCTAAAATGTCTTGCACTACATCAGATTTATGTTTGTCCTCTCCTGTTTATATGTTTCCCCCACTATCCTACAGTGGAGCATTCCTATGGAACCGTTTGTAAGTCAAAATGGCAGACAGTGGAAGAAGCAATTATCCTTCATTTATGTGGACAATTTTTTGAGTGTTCTCGGATCCCAAAAATAACCACCTAGACTTTTCATCATAGTCCCTTAGGACACATCCTCCTAACGGATGCAAAAAATAAACCAAGATAAAGCACAGACGCTACAGCTCAGTTTGAAGCTATGGTGCTTGATGCTGACTTGCTGACTTGCTGACTGTAGTACCCGGGGAAGGTGCTTGGGGGTGCCACCCTCCTGCTCCGAGTGAGCACTGCCTCCATACCCAGCGGCTGGCAGCAAAACACACCGAATGCTATTTTTGCTTTCTGCCTTTTTTTTATAAAAGTGAAAATCCCCGGGCGCCTGGGTGGCTCAGATGGTTAAGCGTCTGCCTTCGGCTCAGGTCATGATCCCAGAGTCCTGGGATCGAGTCCCGCATCGGGCTCTCTGCTCCTTGGGAGCCTGCTTCTCCCTCTGCCTCTCCCTCTCTCTCTCTGTCTCTCATGAATAAATAAATAAAATCTTTAAAAAAAAAGTGAAAATCCTCTTTGATTTCTTTCGGTCAGCAAAAACAGGCACTAGTGCAGGTTTTTGTAAAAGACAAGATGGAAACTTTCCAAGGGGTGGGGGTCAGAAGAATACTTGTACAGCCTTGTTCATTGCTTCCTTTCCATTCTTCCTCTGCCATGAACCATTGTCTGATATATTAAATCAGGTAAGTTTGGTTTCTCTTCTACCTCCACACAAAACATACCTTCTGTATTTATATTTATACTTGTCTCAATGTATGACCTTTACAGGAACATGAGAGACAAGAAGGTCAACACTGACCTAATTAACTCTCAGGCTGAGTTTTACCTTGTTGGGTTTTTCTTTGACAGTGAGTACAGGAGAACCTATCAGGAGCTCTGGGTAAAAGTGTGCAGCTCGCCTACAAAGACTGTAAGGAGGGTTTGGACCCTCTTTTGGGAGTCCTTGTCTTGTGCAGGTAAAATGGAATTCTTCATGATCACCTGAACAGCATTTCAGCTGCCTCTGTATTTCTGCCAACACAACTTCCTCCATTTTCCCATGCATAAGATACAGAAAATAGAAGGCAATAAAGATGAAATTTATGTTACATACACAGGACCAAGAATAGTCGCTCAACACCCTACTATATTGCACTTCAGCTTACAACTTTGAAGTGAACTATTTCTGAAATAAAGTCACACAAGAGTTAAATTTATGGTTATTATTTATCCAGATATTTTTCAAGGGTTGCTAACAAGGGAGAGGCATCACTGTCCATATTCTATCAGATGAGTCTTTCTGGCACTGATTTTAACCAGATAGAAGGTCCTGCCAGAGAGCTGTCTTTACATGGTGGTCACAGCAACTAAACCAGCTCAGGCTCACAACATCACCTGGGAGATCTAGACACGTTGCTTTGAAAATAGCCTTAATATGGTGTCTTCGGAGCCACTACCAGCTGCCTAACCATCTCTTTTCCTCTAACTGCCCCTACTGCTCTAACCCTGATTCTCCTTATTCCTTTCCACTTTCTGAGCCCATGATCTATCCCTGGCTCTCAGCTGGATGTCAATTAATCTCTAATAACCAAGGTGTTAACCAATAATGGCTTCTACTTGCCCCTTCTGCAGTTATTCTCATATCAAAAGGGGGGAAACAGTCTGAACAATCAAACAGGATTAAGGTATAAGGTTGACAGTTTAGAAATGGTTTCCCATAATTATCCTCAGTGGTACCTCAAAAGTGACTTCCAAATCCAGTTGCTATATCCAGTAACAGAAAGTAAACACAAACTAGGGACACCTGGGTGGCTCAGTCCATTAAGTGTCTGCCTTCCACTCAGGTCCTGGGATTGAGTCCTGCATCCAGCTCCCTGCTCAGCGGGTAGTCTGCTTCTCCCTCTGTCTGCTGTTCCCTCTGCTTGTGCTCTCTCTCTTTCTGACAAATAAATAAATAAAATATCTTAAAAAAAGAAAGTAACACAGACTAGAAAATCTCTACATGGTAGTAGAACAAATGTCTAGTGATGCCTGAGACACAGAGCAGCTTATCTAAACCCATGACCAAGCAATGCTGCGGGGGAGCTAGAAGAAACCAGTCAACCTTCCTTTGCAGAGCAGAGCCCTGCATTATTCCAGATACTTACCAGCTACACAGAAGTCAAGAATCAGAGAAAGAATTTACATAATTCTCTGTATCATGTAGTCAGATACACCTCATTTCTCATTGCGCAGAGAATGTCATTATCATAGAGATAATGAATATAATAAAATACTTTACCTAGTATTTTAAAACATACCTCAAAACCAAATTGCAGCTTAACAAGTAGAAAAAATTAAATGCAAAATTCTCTAGTGGGATTCTGGGGATCAAGAATCCTACCCAAAGTCTAGAAGACCCAATGTTTGCTAAAATTAAAAACTGACAAAAACATAAATAGGTAACTTTAAAACTTCGGCTGGAAGTAGAAGGATGATGAAGCTGAATGTACATATCATAGGTAGGTCAGAGTTTATTGGCCCAGGCATTACATCACTATACAAGGTGAGCACGGTAAGACACACTCACGCAGTTCATGTAGCAAGGTAAGGACTTTGTTCCTGCAGATAAGGGCTTGTTCCCAATGCTGTTATCAATAAGCTCTATCACACTGGGCAAACCAAGTATCTTTTCTGAACCTCAGCCTCCTTGGTAAGAAGAAGATGGCAAAATCTATGTGGCAAATTTACTGTGAAAAATACTGGCTCATTCAATGTAACATAATTGGGAGCCTGGTGTGCCTTTCCTGAATGTAAAATGTATATGCTTGTTTCACAAAATAAATACAGTGTAACAAAGAATACCCTACCACTCCTTGAAAACACAGGCCCCTTTTCCCCTCATATTTTTATCATTGTATCATAATTCAAAATCCTGCTTTAGTCACTCAACATTAAATCATGAGAGTCAGCGCTGGGGAATAGAAAGTGCACATTCTGGAACTGGAAAATCCAGATGTCTGAATTCTAGCTCTTCAATTGAATTCAACAGGATTCTTCAACTCCATGAATCTCCATTTCTTTCCTTAGATAATGCAGATAATATTAGCTACTGCATAGCCTTATTTAAAGAGATAAGGAATATAATCTACATTTGGTGTATAATTCATCAATAGATATTAGTTCATTCCCATTTTACCCTAAGAGCTCGTGATGTCAAGACAAAGGATCTGTGAAGTGAAACCACACATCAGTCAAGTAGGAACTGTGCTCAAGACTTCAGTATTTTACAAGATGACTGGAAGGTGTGTGTGTGTTATGCACACGTGTATATGCCGTGTGTGTGTGTGTGCGCACAAGCGTGTATATGTGTGCTTCCATGTGCATTTCCTTTAGACCCTGCCAGAGTAGAAGCCCTTTCAGAGGCAGGGATAGAGAAACTGTCTTGGGAGATGCATGGGTTCTGAAGGACCCCTGAGGAAAGTCAAGGAGGGCTGCTCCTCACTCCCATAGTCGTGCTATGTATCTCTATCACCAATCAAAAGGGGCCACCTTCTATATTAATATCTGCTGGGCCTTTGGCCCCTGTGCAGGACCCAAGCAGCAGGCACCCTCATCCTGCCCCTCAGAGCTGCCGAGCCAACATGGCATGCTGAGATTGTGCAAGCTCTGAACCAAAAAGGTTATTTTTCAGCTGGATGTGGCTCAGGGAATTTAAGGAGAGTGCAAGGTAATAAAATCAAGGTTCTGCCAACAAAATTACCCCCTTATTCCCTGCCATTAAGAAAGTTCTGCTTTACTCTGCAGGATATAAAGAGAATTTAGTTGAATAAATCCTATTATTTATTACAGCCACCATTTACAACAGAAATAGTTTCCACAAGCCTGCTTAGGAAAATGGGCAAATTACTAGATCATCACTTACGGTCACAGAAACGTAAGTCTCCAGCCTGGCAGTGAACCCCAAGCAGCAGATAAAAAGATTCAAGATGATAGAGACAGGAGGGGATAGAGCAGAGAATGGCAGCTTCTGACCTTCTGGGGTTTACTCTGAAAGTCACAGAAATATGGGAAACTTTTAGAGACAGTCATGGGAGCCACAAATATGGAAGTGTAGGTAGGCTTCCAGCTACATCCACACGGAAATTTAACCCTGAAAACAGGCAAGGATCTGACCACAATCCACTGACAGGTTAAAAAGGTTGTTGAAAATAAGAGTAAATGGGGCACCTGGTTGGCTCAGTGGGTTAAGCGTCTGCCTTTGGCTCAGGTCATGATCCTGGGGTTCTGGCACCAAGCCCCGCATCGGGCTCCCTGCTCAGCGGAGAGCCTGCTTCTCCCTCTGCCCCTTGCCCCTGCTCATGCTTTCTCTCACTCTCTCGAATAAATAAAATCCTTAAGAAAAGAAGAAGAAGAAGAAAAGTAAATGTAGTCTTTTCAAATAAACACATTGAGTTTTTTGATCTCCTTCAATCAAGCTGAAAATGAAACTCAATGCCTGGATACATTTAAGTTACCTGACAGATGCATTTGTAACGATGTTGATAAAGAAAAATGAAGTATTTGGATGCATTAGAGCAAGAGAGACCTATATCCTGTGCCATTTTTGAAAGCTTATATCTATGATTTTCTTTCTCTGAATCTTCATTGTTCCAACCCATTATGTTAAGTTAAAAATAAAATAGTTACTTTTTAAAAATCACACAAACATTTTGAGCATTTTTTTTTGAAGAGCCATGGCATCTCTTTGGCTTCTAACTTGATAATTCTGCTGCATGAATGACAGAAAAAATAACTTTTATAGATGCCACTAAATAATTTCAGAAAAATTTAAGTAGTTGTCAACTTTTGTCTTTTCTAGTCTAGCTTCTCTTTAATTAAAGGCTGTACTTTGATACTTCCAGAATGTAATTTTAATAGTCAAGAGTTCGTACGTGCCTAAGCAGCCAGGAAGGACACATGTTTTGACAAGATACCAGTGCAGATGCCTACACAGTTGGAATCTGTTTTCTGGTCTGACCAGCTCTGATGAGCATCTGACTTTGAACAAGTGACTTTGATACATGAAACCTAATATACACTTCTGCTTCCCATCTTCGCCTGCAGGACAGGAAAGGAATGTTTTGAAAAAAAAAAAAAAAACAGAAAATATTCCAACTTTATTATTTTTCTGGACAAAAGGGTATTAGAAATTTTGCAAAATTAAATCTTACAGAAATACATGATACAGAGAGTATTATGCATTACCTCATCTCCTAGAGAAAATTGCCTTTGAAAGTTTTAGTATTTCTTCAGTATTTCAATATTTCTCTACCTATTTCATAGATTGATACCATTTTTATTGTGATTGTTTTACTTTTTATTTTATTTTTTTAAGATTTTTATTTATTTACTTGAGAGAGAGACAGAGAGAGAGAGAGGACATGAGTGGGGAGGAGAGGGAGAAGCAGCTCCCCAGTGAGCAGGGAACCCTACGCAGGGCTCAATCCCCGGACCCTGGGATCATGACCTGAGCCGAAGGCAGTCGCTTAACCAACTGAGCCACCCAGGCGCCCCGTGATTGTTTTACTTTTTAAACACAAAATGGGCTCATGATACACTATTATTCAGCAACTCTTGTTTTACTTTGTAAGACTACATTCATAATGGGATTACTTCATTATGGATAGTATTCCACAATGTTCTTGTGTCCTGTGTATTTAACCACTGCTCTCCTGAGGGATATTTGCCTTGAGTCTCATTTCTTATTATAAATGATAATGCAATTAAAATTCAGTTAGAGATTTCTTTGCACACACACACATATTTTCCTTTAGGAGAAACTTCCAGAAGTGGGAATGACAATGAAGGATCAAAGGTATACAAATTTCAGATTTTAATAGATTCTATCCAAGCGCCCTGCAAAAACGTACCAATATACATTCTCACCAACAGTGTTTGAGAGTGCTCATGTCTGGAAACTTTCTTTTTTCCTTGTAGTCCCTGAAGAACCTATCATAGTTCTGGGCACATAATCAGCATGTGGTATTTGCTCAGTGAGTGAATAAAAGCACTAATGTTAAATGATCAAATAGTTTGTTTACACAGTTATCAATGTATATAGGCACATGGATATGCACATGTATCTTTATAAATGTCATATTCTATACCTCAGGTTCAAAGAGCATTCCAAATAGATATATTTAGCAGATTTGAGATATGAAATTCTCCATGCTTCAGTAAATTGTGATTGTTTAGTTAAATATAATTTCTGGCTTCTGAGCAGAGGGAACTGAGTCATGCAATGCTTTTTGGCATTTTCCAGAATATACACTTGTATTTTAAATCTTAAGATCAGTGTAGCATCTCTATAATAACTTTTATTAGGTGTACTCAACTACATCAAAAATAGATTTATTATGTCTCTATGCTTTGAAATGTAAGCTTTCTTTTCAAACTAAAGAACTAGCTTCTCTGAACACAAAGTATTCCCTGGAAACAAGTTCTATTGAGAAGCCACTTAATCCTTAGATAGTAAAGGGGTTATAAATGTCAAAGACATTATTTTGGGGTAGTAGTGACCTGGGCTTTGGGAAAAGTGGACTGGCTTGATACTGTGACTAGTATAAGTGCCCCTCCCTTTATGCAAAAGATGCCTTTCTTAAACAGTCACTAAGAAAAAATAAAGGTAGGTATCAAATTACATTTTAGTTCCCCTGAAGTCAGAGTACATAAGGTAGGAAACCTACTTGAGACAACATTGAAATAGTTTACAGAATAAATGAAGGATTCTTAGTAAATAACAGTTTTGCTACTTTGATATTTTTGGATAATACCACTTTAAGAATTCATAATTGATGCATATGAATACAGTCAGATAATTAAATCAGAACTTGAGATCCATACTCTACGAAAGCAGCCCTGAGATGGGAAACCAGTGAGTTGATTTATGCTACTGGGGCAAAAAGAAAGTTTCTGAACCTAACAGCCAAGGTCACAGTGAAGCAGGAGATCAAGGCAAAGAAGTAGCTTTAAATCCAAGTAACTATTCCAGAGGCAGAGGTCATGAAGATTCAGGTCAAGACAGATAAGTAGCAGAAATGAGGCAGATAGATGGGAAAAGAACTAACATGTATCGATTTCTCAAGATATACCAGGCACTAGGGCAACATCGTTTCCGACAGCTTTTATTTCTCTTAATCCTCCCAACTGCCTCTGACAGTCACTTATGCTGTTATTTATAGAAAAGGAACTGAGGCTCAGGGAACCTAAGTGGCCTTCCCAAGGGTTACTCAGCTGATAAAAGTCAAGGTTAAGGCAACAAAGAGGATGTACTTTGAACTACCCCGTGCTAAAGACTCAAGTGTAAAGACCCAAGTCAGACCAATGTATCTTATAATAGAAAGAGAAAGTGTCTCTAAAGTAAGCTTCTGAAACTCTCCCTATGAGAGAAGACGGTTTCCTAATAGGACATTAAGCTTAGTCTGCAGTTTTTCTAAGCATCATTCCTTCCTGGTCCACATCCATAAAAATTGTCTGGATTTTATTAAAAATGTGGGTTTCTAGGCCCAACCCCTATCTATTAAATCAGTCTTGCGGGGTTGGGGACCTACAAAGCAGTTTTAACCAACATCCCATGTGGATTTTAAATACAGTAATGCTTTAGAAACACCGATTTAAAGACTCACAGTTAGTGGTAATGGTATATAAATCTTGACACCTAGCATATGCAGACAACCCTGTTACGCAAAATTCCAAGGAAAGCCAACCAGCTTTCCAGTTTCTGAATATGATTGAAAATGACAACGAAGTGAAGAAAACAGAATGGATCCCATCTGTAACTGATGAATTAAGTAACAGCAGCAGAAAAAAAAAAAAAAAACAATGGAAAATCAATTTCAGGAATCATCAAATAACAAAAAACAGAATTACTAAACACTAACAACAGATTGTTAGATTAAAGCAGATTCAGAGGATTTAAAGGACAAATTACCCAATCTTGAAATCACTCATGAGTTTTCAGACCTTTGAGGCAAGACAGAAGTTGTTGAAAGATTGTTTTATAAAGCAACTCTTCACCTAGTGTTTTAGACACATAACAATAAGGGCTCAGATAATTCAAGTTCTACCTTCAATTTAATTACCAATTAATCTCTCTGCTTGAACCTGAGAGACACGATTTATGAAGGCCAAGGAGGTCAAGGACCAAAAATACATGAGACTCAATTGGAAATTTCACATGCAATTTTTCTAAGGCGGGAAAAAAGAGGATTCTTCCCAGACCAGGTTTAGCACCTTGGATGAATCTCTCTAAGATCCAGCAGAAAAGAAATGTTATTAGAAACAGAACTTCCTTTTCTTTCATCCCACATGTCTTTCAGAAATACTGCTTTATTTTTTATGTGTTTTTGCATTTCAAATGCCAGTAATGCTCACAAAAATTTCCTGACCCTGTCACCTAGAATTATTACTCCTGTATTTCAAGCACAATATTCAACAAGAGATTTTTGACCCATGAGTGCATGGATAAATTATATGGTTAGTTATGCTGCTAGTACTGATCTAATTATTTACATGATTCATCTAATTTAATTCTCATAACAATTCTGTGAGATACGCCTTATGAGTATCTTACAAATAAGAAAACCAAGGCCCAGAAAGGATAGGAAAATTATCCAAGTCACAGAGAGAGTAAATAGTAGGTTCAGGATTTGATCCCAGGAAATATTATCCGCTACACTACACTAATAGAAATAACAAGCACTTAGGCACTGGTATATATCTGGTATCCAAATCAACACAAATGTCTCCAATGGGGACACTTCATTATTTTAAGAGAATAAATGCCAAGTTTTACAAAAATGCTTATAGCAGATGAATTCAATAATTATGTCCAAAGCATAGATTCCATCTTAATTCTATGTGGCCCCACTTCCAGCATCTACATCTACAATGAGGATCAAAGTGTATACTCTCAGAGCTGAATCTCCAGCAGATAATCAAGCTTATTTTCGAACATGAAAGTTCATGTTTGAAAGAATAGAAATGGCTTCAGTATAAATGATATGTGACTATTGTTACATATTTTACTTAATTCCTTGAAAATTGGCCATTCATATATGGTTTTAGAATAAGACTGGTTCAAATCCAAGCTCAGTCCCGTACTAATTTTTGAAGTTAGTTAACATATAGTGTAGTATTGGTTTGGGGAACAGAATTTAGTGCTTCATCACTTACATATAACACCCAGTGCTCATTACATCATGTGCCCTTCTTAATGCCCATCCCCCATTTGGCACATCCCCCCACTCACCTCACCTCCAGCAACCTTCAGTTCTCTGTTTAAGAGTCTCTTATGGTTTACCTCCCTCTGTTTTTATCTTATTCTATTTTTCCTTCTTTTCCCCTATGTTCATCTGTTTTGTTTCTTAAACTCCATATATGAGTGAAATCATATATATGTCTTCCTCTGACTGACTTACTTCACTTAGCATAATACCCTCTCGTTCCATTCACGTTGTTGCAAATGGCAAGATTCATTCTTTTTGATGGCTGAGTAGTATTCCATTATATGTATGTGTGTGTGTGTGTGTGTGTGTGTATACCACATCTTCTTTATCCAGTCATCTGTCAATGGACATTTGGGCTCTTTCCATAATTTGGCTATTGTGGATAGTGCTGCTAGAAATTCTGGGGTGCATGTACCCCTTCCAATCAGCATTTTTGTATTATTTGGATACATACCTAGTAGTGCAATTTCTGGGTCATAGTGTAGCTCTATTTTTAACTTTTTGAGGACCCTCCATACTGTTTTCCTGAGTGCCTGCACCAGTTTGCATTCCCACCAAAGAGTGTAGGAAATTTCCCCTTTCTCCACATCTTCACCAACATCTGTTGTTTCCTGTGTTGTTCATTTTAGGCATTCTGACTGTTGTGAGGTGGTATCTCATTGTGGTTTTGATTTTTATTTCCCTGATCATGAGTGATGTTGAGCACTTTTTCATATATCTCTTGCCATTTCTATGTCTTCTTTGGAGAAATGTCTGTTCATATCTTCTGCCCATTTCTTAACTGGATTATTTATTTTGGGGGGTGTTGATTTTGATGAGTTCTTTATAGATTCTGGAAAGCAGTCGTTCATCTGGTAAGACATTTGCAAATATCTTCTCCTATTATGTCAATCGCTTTTTAGTTTTGTTGACTGTTTCCTTTGCTGTGCAGAAGCTTTTTATCTTGATGAAGTACCAATAATTCATTTTTGCTTTTGTTTCCCTTGTCTCCAGAGACGTGCCTAGCAAGAAGTTGCTGCAGCTGAGGTCAAAGAGTTTGCTTCCTCCAGGATTTTGACAGTTTCCTGGGTTACATTTAAGTCTTTCATCCACTTTGAATTTATTTTTGTTTGTGGTGTAAGGAAATGGTCCAGTTTCATTCTTCTGCATGTGGCTGTCCAATTTCCCCAGCACCATTTGTTGAAGAGACTGTCTTTTTTCCATTGGATACTCTTTCCTGCTTTGTCCAAGATTAGTTGACCATAGAGTTGAGGGTCCATTTCTGGGCTCTCTATTCTGTTCCATTGATCTATGTGTCTGTTTTTGTGCCAGTATCATATTTCTTGATGACTACAGCTTTGCAATATAGCTTGAAGTCTGGGATTGTGATGCCTCCTGCTTTGCTTTTCTTTTTCAACATTACTTTGGCTATTTGGGGTCTTTTCTGATTCCACACAAATGTTAGGATTGTTTGTTCTAGGTCTGTGAAAAATGCTCGTGTTATTCTGATTGGGATTGCATTGAATGTGTAGATTGCTTTAGGTAGTATAGACATTTCAACAATATTTGTTCTTCCATCCATGAGCATGGAATGTTTTTCCATTTCTTTGTGTCTTCTTCAATTTCTTTCATAAGTGTTCTATAGCTTTCAGCATATAGATCTTTAACCTCTTTGGTTAGGTTTATTCCCAGGTATCTTATGGTTTTTGGTGCAATTGTAAATGGGATCGAATCATTGATTTCTCTTTCTGCAGCTTCATTATTGGTGTATAGAAATGCAACAGATTTCTGTACATTGATTTTATATCTTGTGACTCGGCTGAATTTCTGTATCAGTTCTAGCAATTTCTGGGTGGAGTTTTTGGCTTTTCCACATAGAGTATTATGTCATCTGTGAAGAGTGAAAGTTTGACTTCTTCCTTGCCAATTGGATGTCTTTTATTTCTTTTTGTTGTCTGATTGCTGTACTCTGTTGAACAACAGTGGTCAGAGTGGACATTTGTCATGTTCCTAATCTTAGGGGGAAAACTCTAGGATGATATGAGCTGTGGGTCTTTCATATATGGCCTTTATGATGTTGACATATGTTCTTTCTATCCCTACTTTCTTGAGGGTTTTTTATCAAGAAAGGATGTTTATTTTCTCAAATGCTTTTTCTGCATTTACTGAGAGGATCACATGGTTCTTGTCCTTTCTTTTATTAATGTGGTGTTTCACGTTGACTAATTTGTGGATATTGAACCACCCCTGCAAGCTCTTTTCACTTACTATCAATGTGCTCTTGGCCAGGTCACTTCGTTATGCTAAGCTTCACTACCCTAATCTTATAAATTAAGGAGGTGGACTAATTATTATCCCAAATGCTGTTCATGGGCAGGCTTTATCACAGTCCTTTCAGGGTGTTGGCTAAACTATAGATATTTAGGACTTAGCCTATATGTTAAATCAAAAATCCCTGAGGTGGGGCTCACCATCTTAAGTAAGCTCTCCAGGTGAATATGTGAGCATTGAAGTTTGAAAGCTACTGGACTAGATGACTTAAAAATTTCCAAGACACAATTTTCCAATTGTGTCCAAGATAAATTACAGCATCTTTTCTTCCCCAGCTTAAAGGAAAGAAAGAGCAAAGAGCTAATAATTTAATTCTATCAAAAATGTAAGTGACAATGATTAAAAAAGATATTTTGGTAATTATTATTAATAAAGATAATTTGGTATTTGGTACTAATAGAGATATTTGCAAATGTATTTGATCTTTTACTTTTAATTAAGAATAGTTTTATCAAGCTTGAAGTATAACCTTTGGAAGAGGGTTTTTCTCATTCTATTTCTCCAAACATGCAAGAGACTCCAAAAATGAACATAAGCAGATTCCCAGAAAGTTACAATCCCACATAAATATTAAATTCTGCTATTATAAGATTGAGGGAATATTGCTTGGAAATCACTCTATGTAAGAAAGTTATTTATACTTAACTATAATTCATCCACCACAATTAAACAGTGAAATTAAAACACTAGAGCACCATAAGGTTTCCAGGTGGCACCTTAATCAATTACAAGGAAAAAATTCTAAGTTCCCCTCTTGTCTCATAAAAGTAATTCCTTCACTATTTTTAACTCTAACAATATAGAAGAAGTCAGAATAAAGTGAAGTTCCATTTTTCATGCTGAAATAAATTTCCTAATTAAAATATCTCAATATAATTAACACTCAACTTATAAATAGTGCTCAATCAATTTTGTCTGAAAGAATGAATTAATTATAGTTGACCCTTGAACAACATAGATTTGAACTATATGGGTCCACTTACATACAGGTTTTTTTTTTTTTTTTTCAGTAAATATAGTATAGGACTATAAATGTATTTTTATCCTCCTTATGATTTTTAACATATCCTTTTCTCTAGCTTACTTTATTCTAAGAATGCAGTGTATAATACATATAACAGACAAAATAGGTGTCACTTGACTGTGTACTAGTCAACAGTGGGCTACTACTCGCAAGTTACATGTGGATTTTTGACTGTGGGTGGTGTCAGCACCCCTAACTTGTACATTGTTCAAGGGTGAACTATAATTAACTGAAAATGTTTAAAAACCTACAACTCAACAACGAACAAGCAGACAATTCAATTTTAAAAATGGGCAAAGGACTAGGAGCGATGCTTATCCAAAAAGATATATAAATGGTCAATCAGCATGAAAAATGTTCAACAACACTAATCATTAGACAACTGCAAATCAAAACCACAATGAGATACCATCTCACATTCATTAGGATGCCTACTATCAAAAAATATACAATATACATGTTGGCGAGATGTGAAGACATGGGAACTTGTGCCCTGTTGGGAGAAATGCAACAGAAATGGTGCAGCTCTTATGGAAAACAGCATGGTGGTCCCTCCAAAGTTAAAACAGAATTTCCATATGATCCAGCAATTTCCCTTCTGGGTATATAGTCAAAAGAACTGCAAGTGGGTTCTCAAAAAGGTACCTGTATATGCATGTTCATAACATGATTTGCAACAGCCAAATGTAGAAGCAACCCAAGTATCCATCAACAGATTGAATGGATAATCAAAACATGGTATATACATATCATGGACTATTATTTAGTTTTAGAAGGGAAGGAAATTTTGACACATACTACAACATGGATGAAGCTTAAGGACATTATGCCAAGTGAAATAAGTCAGTGATAAATGGACAAATACTATATGATCCCCCTTCTCTGGGGTACCTAGAGTAGCCAAATGCATAGAAACAAAAATAGGATGATGGCTGTCAGGGACTGGGGAAGGGTCAATGGGGAGTTATTAATCAGTACGGACTTCCAGTTTTGTGAAACAAATTCTATGTTGTGTTGGTGATTGTAGGACAATAATGTGAATGTGTAAAATACCACTTAACTGTACACTTAAAAATGATTAAAATAGTAAATTTTACATTATGTGGTTTTTTAAAAAGTTTAGAGATTCTTCTTTGCTGCTGGAAGAGTCAGATGGCCTCACAAATCCATACCGTTTCTACTGAGACAGAAGCACATCATTCTGCACCAGGCTCTTATGCGGTCCAGCCGGGATCATGTCTAGGTTGAACATCTCAAACTGACCATTTTCTCTTCCTCACTATCTTCACAAAGATATATGTCTGGAAGCCTATTTTCCTGAGAACAGATTTTTAATTTCTAAAGTGATATTTAATGGTGCTGGTAAACCAGCACCTGCAAACTCATACATTAATGGTGTCACTACCCTTATTCTCTTACCCCTCTGATATTATGGGGCAGTATTTACTCATGTGTGGGAATCACGAACACCCAAAATAAGTGTTTTTCAAAGGTCGATTTTTCCTTTTTAAAAAGATTGTATTTATTTGAGAGAGAGAGAGAGCACAAGCAGGGGGAGAAGTAGACGCCTCATTGAGCGGGCAGCCCGATGCGGGACTCGATCCCAGGACCCTGGGATCATGACCTGAGCCGAAGGTAGATGCTTAACCTACTGAGTCACCCAGGTGTCCCTCAAATCCCAGCTTTTCTAAGAAGAGGGTCCACAGTTTGAAGTTCTTGAACAAAACAAAACAAAAAAAGCAAATGCATGTGCACACACATATACACACAAATACACACACACATACAGTGTCTCCTGGGGCAAAGTTCAGAAGCATTTTTACAAATATGATAGGCAGATGAGAAAAATGTTTATTGAAAGAGAATTTCAGCTCAGGGGTGTCTGGGTGGCTCAGTTGGTTAAGCGGCTGCTTTGGGCTCAGGTCCTGATCTCAGGGTCCTGGGATCGAGCCCCATGTTGGGCTCCCTGCTCAGTGGGAGAGTCTGCTTCTCCCTGTCCCTCTGTTGATCCCCCTGTTTTTACTATCTCACACTTTCTTTCTCTCTCAAATAAACAAATAAAATATTTTTTTAACAAACTGAGGATTCTAGAGGGGAGGGGGCTGGGGGGATGGGTTAGCCTAGTGATGGGTATTAAGGAGGGCACATTCTGCATGGAGCACTGGGTGTTATGAGCAAACAATGAATCATGGAACACTACATCAGAAACTAATGATGTAATGTATGGTGATTAATATAACATAATAAAATTTAAAAAAAAAGAAAAATACATACCATAAAAAAAAAAGAGAGAGAATCTCATAAGCTAAACCATATATATGCAGGCTCTTTATATGATGATCATTACAGTAAATTACCTTTAAGAGACAACTTTTGTAACCCTGGAAACAAGACTTAACTACCACCCAAAACTTTGAATTAATTCTATCTTCAGATTTTAATTTAAACAAATAAAAAAGAAATGATGATCAATAAGGAAATCCATAGCATTTTATATCTGTGATAGTTATTCATCATGTGAGACCCATTAGAGTACCTAGACTCAAGTCAATGTACTTGTTCATACAAGGGCCCAACACAAATGAGAAGGTAAAGATTCACTGTCTCCAAATTATTGCTTTATAACACATCTATGCTCTACAACTAATCCAGCATAAGGACAACTAGAAGTGAATTCACTCGTGAGACAAATTTGAAAATCAGACCTGTGATTAACATTGATAAATGCAACTCTGGACCCTGAAATTAGCTTTTGAACAAACAAAATACCCTACTTTTTTTTTTTCTCTTTAACTCTTACGAACTCTTTGACATAAGAACTGTGTGTTACTTTCTTATACCCCCAATAGCTAAAACTGGACCCAGAATGTAATTTCTTAGGTAATGACTATTTGACCTACAAAATAAGCATCTTCTATGAAACTTGCCTTTCCTCTTCTTTTAGGTGAGAAGAGGATGAGGGTGGGTGCAATTTAAGTTACATGAGCTGCATGAGTGGATTTTTAACATACACATTTTTTTAAAGATGTATTTATTTTATCTTAGAGAGAGAAAGCACGAGAAGGAGGAGCAAAGGGAGAGAGAATCTCAGACTCCATGCTGAGAGTGGGGCCCGACGCAGGGCTTGATCTCATTTGCTTTGGGGTGCCTGGGGGGCTCAGTTGGTTAAGCATCCAACTCTTGATTTCGACTCAGGTCATGATCTCAGGGTAGTGAGATCACACTCCATGTGGGGCTCCCTGCTGAGCAGGCATTCTGCTTGAGATTTGCTTTCTCCTTCTCCCTCTGCCCCTCCCCCTACTCTCTCTCAAATAAATAAATCTTTAAAAAAAAAGAAAAAAAACATATATTTTTATAAAAGACCAAAGAAACTGGAATTTATGGGCCAAAATGCAAAGAAAGTTGAAGTCTATATAAAAGAATCTATACAAAGAAAAAAGTGTTCTTCCCAGGGAATGGAATAAATAAAAAGGTCTAGAAATGTAAGGTAAAATGATTGGACATATGTCCCATGAGATTTCCATAGAATGGAAAACTGATGACAAGCTTGACAGTTATTTCTCTGATGATTTAAATAATAATATGAAAATCAATTTTAATCTGATCAGAATGACTTAGAAATGACTGTGCATAAAATTCACAGTGAAGAAGGCAGGGCAACTGGCTTCTCTGAAGATCATCAAGTTTTATAAAATATTTTTACCACACAAAAGAGCAATCTCACCTAAGTTATTAAAAATATTTGATGTGAGCAATGTTATGTGGTATGTAAAAACACCAGGATACAAAATGATGCTTTATTAATGAGTATAAAATCCTAAAATTGTAACGAGTTATGTATAATTAAATTTATATTTTATTCCAAAATAACTGAATTATAGTAAAGCAATAAACCCATTAAACATAAAACATCTGTTTTGTTTTTGTTTTACTTTGTAATGTTATTAGAGACTCCTCTTTAGTCTACAGAGACCCATACCATGTTTAAGCATATGCAGCTTGTTTATGAATAACAGGGTATTAGAGTGAAAAAAAGCAAAACCTGTTTTTATATTTTCTTCTTCTTCTTCTTATTTTTATAACTAGGCTCCGTGTTGTTTGGGGCTTAAACTCACAACCCTGATTTCAAGACCTGAGCTGAGATCAAGAGTTAGATGCTTAACCAGCTGAGCACCCAGGCACCCCTGTTTTTATATCTTAAAAACAGTTGTTCATGGATTAAATAAATGCCAGTAAAAACTTGAAACACAGGGCTTTACAAACACATAGGGATTGTAAGAGGTTGCTGTATGTTCTCTTTCTGTTCTCCAGAGCATGCTGTCTTCTGTTTGAAGGGTCTTCCTACAGAGATCGCTGGAGCAATTCTCCTAATGCTTGGTGAAGCTATGAGCTGGAATGCCATCATCTAGGAGTCAGATTTTCTTCTGAAGCAAACAAGTAAATTTCTTGGAACCTTAGGACATTGACCTCCAAGCTGCACATCTCAGGCTTCACCATTAGAGGGCAACTGCCTGCGTTTAGCCTCTGGCTGGGCCTGGCAGGACGCTAGGGGCTGTGGGGGGAGAGAGAAGGACATTTTCCCCTCCCTCTCTACTTGGGAAAGATAGTTACTTTCTTTTTCCTTATTGAACTTGATTTTTTTCACATAGCACTTACAATTGCCCATAATTATATTAGAGGTAACAAGATACTGAATGGGCATTTCCTGTTGTTTGGACATTTTCACTAAAGCCACGGGGATGAGGGCAATTCTAGACAAGCAACAAGACACCCTAAAGAGAGGAACTAGAAACCTTTGTAGGACTGTGTCAGTGACAGTGAAAGTCGACCAGTCACCACCACTCTATCCAAGCTACTTAAAAGAGGACTAGAAATTTGAGATGGAATTTTGTGAAGGGAAATAATAAAAGGGTGATTCTCTTTTATCTGAAAGAGATAAAACACAGGGGGAGCATTTCCACTCGAAGAAAAGTAGTCACAGAGGTAGACTCTAAAAGGAGAGATTAGCATTTTCTTCCCAGGCTGAAAGCTGCAGAACTCAGACCCATCCCCAAGTGAGCGAGCACAGGAATGAAGACCGGTGAGAGAATTCTTGGAAGAACATGACTTGTGTCACCAAGATTCTAGAGCTAGATTGGCACTCAGTGACCAATACTTGCTTCTCACCTGGAGAAGGCATTGTGCTGGCTGGAGCAGCATATTTATCTATTTTCATGATTAGAGTCAAGGGTTAAATGTCAGTCATTTGAGGAAAATAAAGCCCGTGATGTACAGACCATCCAATAAACCAGTTCAAGATATATTTTTAAGTGAATGACTCTGAATCCTCACTAAATGTTAGCAGAAGAGGGAAAGAACTTTGTCTGAATTCTTTACCCCTACACCTTCAGCATCCCAAACCCAACCTTGTACAAGGTCAAATCTCACAGATATTTAAATAAATAAAGTGTTAAATAAGTATTAAAGAAGAATCCAGATAAAGTTCCATACCAATAAGAAAGTTACACATTGAGTTATTTTTTTATTCCTACTCATCTCTAATGCTGTTTGTTATGATAAGTAACTGATTAAAAAGTGAACATTTCAGTCAACCCTGAGTTGTGTCTAAATCATCAAAGAAGTTCTATTCTTCATCCCACACATATATACAAATATACTAAATCAGCTGTCTTTTTCCTTTCTCTTCTCTTTTTTGACTGTTTAATGGAATGACTAGATATTTTGATTTTACATCATCACAGCCAAGTGTACAGTAATTAAAAAGATGATTTCAAAAGGTATTTACATTTAACAGCATGTGTGTATTTTGTTGCCATAGTCTGTCTAAGAATTGGCCACTAGACACTTTCATTAAAAGGAATTTTGGATTGGAGCACTATCAATAAGAATGAACAAGAAAGCATGGAGTGTGTCAATCACTTAGGATTTGGTCTCCCCAAGGACAAGTCACCCATCCAACCTTCTAAAATGTTCGATAAACCGAGAATACTCTCACATTTCAAAGGTAACATTCAAACATATTTTTAATTTCAACTGGAGCATGAAAACACATTACCCAGGAATCTGTGTTTCCAAGCCATAAAAGCTTAGTGCCTGGCCACCAAGGAAAGAAAGTTCTATTATCAAGTGGCAATTGCTTGGAGAGGCTTCCAGTCTAGGAAAGATATTGTCCTACTACTCCATAGACTTAAGACCTTTCTTAATGTATTTTGTGTTGGTTTCCTGGGAAACATATTCTGATATAGGTATTGGCAGCCAGAAGCTTGCTGAGGAGTGGTTTAGGGCATAATTTTATGGAAGTGAGGGAAGTAGGACTAGACAGAGAGAGAAGTTGAATTTGATTCATTTTTCCAACACAGGTCTCACCCAATTGTCCAGGGACCCCTGGAACCGGTATGGCCTTTCAGAACTGTCCCAAACCTAGGCAAGACAACAAGCCGTTAGTACCTTCATCCACCTGGCATCGGATGAGGGCTTAACTTTGGGGAAGGCAGCTGTCTCTGGCTAAGGGAAAGGCTTGAAGAGAAACTCAGCTGTGAGTCATCAGCAGCTAATATCCTTCACTTACAGCTGGGGAAAACAAGTGTCCAGGTCCCCAAGGATGGATGGGATGGTCCTCCATAGTGGCCTCTGCAGAGGATATCTGAACTACTGGAAAATATAGCCAGTGCTGATATATCTCTCTCTCCTTGGATGCTTTCACTTCTCAATTTAGACAATGTTGAGTATATTTTTAAATAATAGTTAAAATCCCATGAATGTTGTCTTTTGGCAATACTTGGTGTCCTAAAAGTTGGAGACCTTGTTTCTGAATGATGGACAAGCCAAGTTCCCCCAAAATACCAAGAGGAAATAGCATGTTGATAAAGAAGAATACAGCATTTCTACACTGTATCAGTGAATCACGTGATATTAGAAATTTCAGATTGATTGAATAATGTTGACATCAATAGCATTATTTAGCAGTAGTGAGCATTACAGTGTGCCATGCTATATAGTTCAGGGGACTTGGATAAATGTTGGTTGATCACAAAACCCTGCTCTCTTAGGAAGTCATCTGTTCTCAATAGTAATGGATAGCATTGGGAATAGAATCCTACAACTGCTCTCAAATCCTCTGTGTCCACATGCAATACAAATTTATAAAATGATGACATTTAAAATATGACCTATACCTTATAATCAACAATACTAAATCACCCATTTAGGGGACTCCCGCAGGGTATCAGGTAATATGCAGGCATCTAAAGTAGGATCCTAAACTAGAGTTTATCAGTAAGGTCTGTATACACATACAGTTACAAAGTTCTTGTATATGTGTATATATACACTTGCAAACACAGTCACACATACACACACACACACAAACAAATTTCATTAGATTCTAACTTTCTGTGATGTAAAAAAGTTTAAGATCAAGAGTTACAAGGAAAAGTATTATGATCTCTGCCTCATGGCCCTCCACTTCAGTCAAGATATTGTTACTGAGATTCTCTTGGTGGATACACATCTCTGAGAATGGAACATAACTATATAAAAAGGAAGAGAGCTCAGGTACTTGGGTCTGGAATTTCAAGATAAAAATCCCAGCTTTCTCACTCATTATGTGAACATGGACAACTCCTTAATCTTACTAAGTTTCAGACTCTTCGTGGGGGATGAGAATATGAGTCTGCCTCCTGGAACTGTGGATAAATTTATCCAGACTTCAGTATGAGCTGCATCTAGTATGGTACCTGGCAACAAGCACGTACACACTAGATGTTGATAGTAACTTTTGCTGTTCTTATTGTTCCCACCCTACTTCTAGCAACACTTACTTTAATGTCTGGTAAGTCCTCAGGAGCAAGAGCAGAGCATAGGCAGGGTCAGGATTGAAAAAAAAAAATGTCTAAGTTTCAGGGAGAAAGAACATCAAGATACAAATTTGCACACATACTGAATGTTATTTGTCATCCAAAGATAATGTCACAATACCTTCTTGCAGATATAAATCACAGCATGGACGAAAACCAGTACCATGGAATGATATAAAGTCTAGTATGTATTATAAGTAGAATCCACTGGTTGTCAAGGAGTATCAGTTGATGGTAAATGGGAGAAGCTAAAAGGAAAATAAGATATTAATGCCAGACCAGTACTAAAATCAACCATCAGTCAGATAGTGGACAAAACTGAAAATACAATGAATTGATGTAACATTGGTCTTTTCTTTGATATAAGCCCTCAAAATGGAGAGCCTGCCCTTTAAATAGGGAGTTCTAAATTATTCCCACCCTATTGTGATATGTAGAAAGATATACTAAATGGACTCTTTCACTAAGTGAAACCTAATACTTTTAAGTATTAAATCACTTAAAATTCAACAATGTTTATTTTCTAAACATAGAACCACCCATTTGGAATAGTCAAATTTCAATTTTTCAGCATCTTACATTCAGTGAACCCATTTCCCCCGTTCCTGCCCTGGAAGATTGGTATGGGAAAGGAGTGGAGAATGATGGTTTATTGTGAGGATAAATGAAGTTGGATATAATTCTTGATGTATCATGTCACTGGAGGGGCTGACTTCAATCATGCATAGTTTGTCTATGGCTGAATTTGTTAGGACTTCTGACTGTAAGCAACAGAAACTAAATCTGGCTATTTTAAACAGAAAAAGAATTTAAGCTATACAAAAATTAAAATATACAAATACTTTGGGGTAACACAGACCTGCACTGGTGTTGTCCTTGCGTTGGATGCAGCCTGCTGCTCATGCTCCCACACCACCGCCTTGGAAGCCAGAATTGGTTTCCATACCTCAATGCACCACAACAAATTCTCTCCTGTTGTTGCTTTTCTGTATAATTAGCTCCAGGTTCAGCTTCCAATTGTTGGAACCTATTTTCTCTGCCTAAATTATTGAAGATCTGTGTTTTCCAGTGTATAGAGTGGGAGTGGACCCTGCTCCCCAAAATGACTTACATGGTAGGCAGTTTATCAAATAAAGAAAATAACTGAATGGCTGAAAGCTCAAGAAGTGGACAGATTTCTCCTATAAGACACAAGGAAAACCATCCACTTTCCAAAAGCCCTTCACTTGCAATCAACACTCTCCACCCTTCAAAGTTTATTTCTTCTAGTTTGTATATTCCAAAGTCTCATACAGATTACTTTGGTAATTAGCATGCTTATGAAACTAGCTACAGTATATAGACAGTTATAGACAGCCAAATGGGACTTCTATTGAATATTATAATGGGACAGTTTCCAACAAAGCCCTTATCACTTGATAATGTTCACTGGTAACTCAATTAAAAAATTACCTAACAAAGTTCAACTGTGAGGCAAGGAATTCAAATGAATTACCTGAGCATGACTGAAAAGACTTGTGCCAAAAAAAAAAACCTGATTCATTACTTTTCAGTGCCTCTCTCTCTCTCTTTATATATATATAGTACCTCATATAAAAGCCCCAAAGAGTAGACAAGGAACTAACACCTGGTAGATTTGTAGGATCATAGCCACAAGATGAGGAATGATCAACAGCAACCAGGCTAGGGAAACTGTCTCTTGCTTTCCTAGGATGTGGTCTGTTCTGGAATTGTCCTGTCATTTGCCCTTACCTTGGAAGATATTTTGCTTGGAAACTAAGAACTGCCCCCTCCCTAGAAGGTCTAGCTGATAGGAGCAGATTAATTCCTAAATTTTAGCGGGCAAATCTCTCTTTTTTCTAAATTTATAGGAGTAGTTTTGATTCCCCCATTTATAAGGACATACATGTATATGGACTGCAGTGGAAAGTGGCCGCCTTCTAGAAGCAGAAGAGTCCTTCATTGGGTTCAGGCAGCTCGCGAGGAGATGACAATGAGGTTAAGACCACAAGATCCCTGAGACAAATGAGTACCATTTTGTCTGCGTGTGTATTTGAGCATATGCATAGGTATGGACATATGTATATGTATGTGTGTGTCTGTGCATGTCTCTCTCTCCCTTATGAACCTAGGGTGTGTAGTTAGGTGGAAGAAGGGATGATGGGACAGCAGTGGAGTTCAAAACATCGAGATTCTGAATCCACCTGACCCCTAAATCTAGTTTCCCCCATCACAGAAACTATGACAGTGGAGTAGAAGATGGGAAGGCCACTCTCCTCTGACTCACCATTTAATGTGATCACCTGAAAATTTAACAAGTTCCTGGGGAAGCAGCCTGACCTGGCCAGATCATTTAAATGCTCACAACTAGTTAGCTCTAAAAAGACGGAGTTCAGTTCTAAAAAATGACTTGTTAACAACTAAAGCACCCCCCCACCCCACAATGGAGTTGTGAGCCCATTTCAAGAGGTATGTCAGCAGAGAATGGACATCAGTAGGTCCCACATCCTACAAAATGGACTCCTTTTGTTAATGAATTAATAATGGATAGCAGTTATTGGTCTGCAAAATGCCTTCTAACCCTAAGGGTCGGTAATTATAAAATTCAACTCCCAGAGATAGAACTGTAATCATGCCAAATAGCTGCCAGATAAAAACAGATAATAAAGACAAGCATCTCCAACAGGGTAGAGCCTCAAGAATAAACTCTCAAAATCAATACCTCCATTACTGAGTGACGTGGAGGAAAGACACTTGCCAGGGAGTTGCCGACCTCTCACAGGCAGGTCAACCTCTCTGAGTTTTATGTACAACTATTTGGCAGCCACCCTAATTTAACCATTGTCTGACTTTCTTTGTAAATCTTCTACTGAACTTGAACAAAAAACAAAAACAGGGATGCCTGGGTGGCTCAGTCAGTCAAGCATCTGCCTTCAGCTCAGGTCATGATCCCAGGGTCCTGGGATCGGGTCCCAAATTGGGCTCCCCACTCAGCGGGGAGCCTGCTTCTCCCACTGCCTCCCCTCCCCACTGCCGGCTTATGTGCTCTCTCTCTCTCAAACAAATAAATAAAATCTTAAAAAAAAAAGAAAATGCATTGTATCAGCATCAATTGCTAAGCAAGTTTTGCAAAGGAGCCCTATGTCCTGAATTATCCTTATAAATGCTGGTACTATTTAATGAGCCCAATGGAACAGTGCAAGTTTTAAGGGATGGCTCGAGAGTGAAAATGTTAGAACACAGGAATAATTTCAACATCCAAACTCTCAGAATCAGTGTATTTAAATATGCAAGGTTCTTTTTAAGTAGAAGTGTGAAATTCCAGTTAATTCACTCTTTCTAGCTCCACTAGTTTTGTTTGTATGTGTGTATTGTGTGTGTGTATATATATATATATGGTTTATGATCTTGGTTTTTCTTCCATTTGGTTTAGTTTTACCACTGGATTTAGTAGGAAAGAAGGACTAATGGTTATTAGGGGTTTAGAGTGAATTTTATCCCAACAGGCAACCAGTAGTAAAATCTTTTTTTTTTTTTTTCCCTACCAGCCATTTCTTTCCCAAATAGATGTCAGGAAGGAGATGCCAACTAAAGGTTCATGATCCATTCTGCCCTCAAACTCTTTCAGAATAGCACTGATTGCTCCTTTAAAACCATAGGCTTCCTGAGAGTAGGAGTTCCTTTGTACTTCCTTTGATGCAACATTTAAAATCATTCCAAGTTTCATCTTTGAATCTGAATTTTTAATCTCTTGTTGATGTTTCAAATATTTTTTTCCTATTCATTAGGCAACATTTTCAAACTGCATTTCCCTGTAATTTGTACCTCATTTAACATTATTATTTGAAATTACTCAAGGATGTGGTTAGTTCCAAAGATTTCCCACAAAATGATGCTGTACTGCCCTGCTCAGGGAAGGATACAAGTGATCTTAACAAAGGAATTATAAGCAACATGAGCTATGGAAACATAAATATGTAAAAATAAACATGTTTGTAACATGTAAAAATGTTTCTAGTATCAGACTCTCTCCATTGCTGATAGTAACAAAAAACTGTGAAAATCTTCTTCTCATAAGCAGATTGACAAAGGCAAATGGCTCTCTCTAGCTTCTCTGAAGGAGTACTTAAGTTGCATTTAGATATTGGAAACCCATGGCCATGAACTCCTTACAGGCTGTTCATACAGGGTACCTGGAGTTGCCTCATCCTTCCCCATGTCTACCCGCTTCACTGGGGGCTGAGGAAGGAGTCTAGAAGAATTAAGAGATCCTAAGTCATGTCAAGTTAATTTATTATAATTGGAGATTAGGCATGAGTCTTGGTATCAGGGAAACTTTATAGTTGGAAATAATTCTGAAATTTAGAATATGCGAGAAAGAAGAACTTAGAAATAATGCATTTGGATCCTTTCAGACTGAGATTTTGGCATTTATGATGATTGGTAGAGAAAGAGATTAGGAGTAGAGGAGGCTGGAATGGAGAAGATGTACTTTCTTTGCAATCACAAAAATGCCCAACAGGAAGCAGCTCTCCTGAATCTCTAGAGCATAAGCCCTGTTTCAATGGGGCATCACTTTGCATCTTCCTTGGGGGACCCGCACGAGGCATCTGTACAATGGTGTATTTATGCACCCTTCCCTTCTACACAAGCTCCCCTCTTGGTTATGCCTGAACTTCTCACTGGCTGCCATTTCTCTCATCCACTTTTTGTTGTTGTTCCAACTTCAAATCATTACCTCATCAGGACTTCTTCATCCTTCTTTGCCTCGGGTCCACATATATTTGGTTAAGATTAAATGAAAAACTGCATGTAAGCCATTGGTCCCAGCACCAGGGTAAAGGATAAGAAAATGCTCCTCCTCCTCCCCCTCCTCCCCTTCTTCCTCCTCCTCCTCCTCCCCTTC